>NC_079554.1:17223446-17536999 GCF_015846415.1 Triplophysa dalaica
CAAAGGGAAAGAACACAAGACATAGAGAGAGAGAAGGGGGGAAAGAGACAGAAGAGAGGGAGCAAATGAAGCAAGGAAACCAGCAGAGACCTACAAGTCCATCATATGTTTCTATTTCTCTCTATGAAAAGGGAATACAATTAGTACAATCAGTAAGCTTTTGACCACATCATGAATTGTAATGGATGGATCCACTCCAACATTTGTTACAAAGATCCTGTTCATCATTCAGTGCTTTCAGGAGACATTGAGCATATGGACAAAACCTTCCTGTATCTCCTGGATGCACATTTCACACAAGTTTGGCATCTCTGCATCATCACACATTTGATGAGGGTCAGACATTTACTCACTTCATGCTTTTTAAGTTTAGCAACATTGAGCAAAAAAGCAGGATTAACCACAAACATTACCTCGCCAGATGACAAATAATGTATGTATGTGGACTGTGTGTTTCATACTGAAACACCAAAAACACAACAGTGAAAAATTTGTATTCCAGTGACTACAATAACATTGTTAAACCAATGACTGTCCCCCAATTTGTAACTTTACTACAAACTTTTCCCATCACTAATTAAATTTCATACATTCTACTAGCGCTTATCACAATACTAGTCTACTGTAAACTATCACTCCCTAAAACAGTGTCTTTACATTCTTTGTTGCATACTCTCAAAGACTGTAAATATTAACAAGACTAATGCAATCTACAACCAGTACTGAGTGTACTGAGTGTTGTGAAGCAATTGCCCTTTTTACTGCAAATTAGCTTAAGAAACTAAATGGATTGTTTACTTAATCTTGGAAAATATTTAATTCTGATATTAGCTTGCGATTTTTAGGAGTTTGGCCTTTTCCCATTCAACATGAAAAGAGGCTAATTTGGCCAATAAAGGATGACTTCAACGGTGTTTTGTGCATTCTGACTTCTTTACAATGTTTAACGTGCTGTCTTCCTATGCTTGACATGGCCAACTTGTCAAAAATACAAATTGGACGTATGACGTAGTATTTCTGTGCTCGATACACTCCCCCAGCACTCTTTATGGAAAGTTTTTTTCGAACATTAAAATCTGTATCGTAACAACTATTCTTAGTCCCTTATTGGACAATTTTCCGGAAAAAGCACGCCCACGCCTCAACCGGCGAGAGCCAGATGAAAGAGCACGCCCACATGTTAACCAAGGAGAGCAGGAAAAGGAGCACCCACACTCGTCAACCAGCTGGAGCAAGAGAGATAGACAGCACTGCTTCGTGAAGTTCAGCTGTGTTTGTTTGTTCACTGCATTTCGGTGAGAAATATTATATAAACGTTGGTTATGACGCTGTATTTGAAGATCATTTGAAACTGATAAATGCCGTTGTCCCAGCGCTAAAAGATGCCGGACATGAACCACAGCCGTTAAGTGAAACGGAGTCATAAGTCTGTTGGCAATGGGTGCACACGTGCTTTAGTTCTGACCCCCATCCCCCAGCACGCGTCATGTGTTTTGGGAAATAATCGTACAGCTGTATCTGTCTTTTATAAATGTGATCAAACTAAAGACTCGGATATTTGAAATGTGCGATACTATTCTGTAAGTATATTTGATTTTCAGAAACTATCTGAGTGACGGACACTTTAAAAGACCATTTGTGTTTTTAGGTAACTGTTAGCATCTAGCTAAAATGCATTCAGAGAAATAGACAAAACGCAAAAAGCATTGGAAATGGCATAGCTCCTTTGCATACTATTTTTAAACTATTATGACATATTCACGACATAAATCAAGCAAACTGGGACAGAGCCATTGCGAAATAGTTAGCTTTAGCAAACTAATGTGACCCTGAACCAAAACCAGTCTTAAGTAGCTCGGGAACATTTACATTTACATTTAGGCATTTGACAGACGCTTTTATCCTAAGCGACTTACATTGCTTTATCCTATACATTTTACATAGGTATTTGCAATCCAAAGGGATCGAAACCACAACATTGCGTTGTTAACGCAATGCTCTTACCACTGAGCTACAGGAAAGCTAACATTTTTAATAAAAGACAAAAATACAAAATTATAGATTTTTCTTTTATGCCAAAAATCATTAGGATATTAAGTAAAGATCATATTCCATGAAGACATTTTGTACATTTCCTACATTAAATATATAAAAACTTTCTTTTTATGAGTGGATGGCTTGTCACAGCGCCCCTGATTAACAACTTGCACTAAGATTCTTGAGTTTTAAACAGTTGCATATCAACCAGATAGAGTCCTATTCTAACAACTCATACATCAATACAAATCATATTTATTCAGCTTTCAGATTATGTGAAGCAAACTACAAGTGAAAATCAGTAGTGCCTAAAGATATATATGGGTAACTGACAAATAAAGAGTGTCATATAGGGTGACGTTGCAAAAATTTCACAAAAAAGATAAATCTTTCTTATACTATTTTATTATAAATATAAATCTTATAAAATTATATATTATCAACAGTTTGTTTACTAAAATTTCACTGTCACGCCATAAGACACACATATAGTAATATCTTTAGGCATGTTTTGTTTATAAATGAAAATTATGGAAGTTCTTGTTTTTGGTTAATGACGGAAGATATACGAGTCATATAATATACGAGTCACTGCATGCCATATTCTGGGCAAATCTTTCCGCTCTGGTGATTTCTGCAAGCAGCCTGCAGACACAGCTGCCCCCTCGCTGCGTGAAGCCTACCACACCCCCTGAGCACGCTTCAAAATACACGTCAACACACAAGCAAACACAAATTACCATGTCCTACATTCAGTTCATATCCTTCTCATTACAAACGCTGCCGTGCTTATTTGTGTTACTCCAGATTCAATTGCCTTTTACAACTTAAATACAACTTCTGTTTATTCTTCGTCTAAAACGGATAATCCATTTTAATTTAATGTCATCCATCTCATTTCCCTCTGCTCTTCCACATAGCTAGCTCTGCATTACATCACGGGTCATGTGATCTGCTTGTCAGTGTGTTTTTGTTCGAGTTAATGCAATTCTTCCACTTCTAAAGCATTTGTGGACATACTGTGAGGAACTAATCTAAGTTTATTAAATCTTACCATTTACTTAATAATAATTCAAATTCTCACAGACATCACTCAGACAGAATCAGAACGGCATCTGCTAAATATATAAGTGCTATGCAACAACACTTGATTCTAAAAGGAAAACTCAGGCAAACATTATGAAAACAAGTTGCACAAGTTTAAGTTTCAGAAGCACATCTCTTTTGGTTTTCTTACATTACACAAACGTTAGAACAAAACACAACAAACAAAGCATTTAGAACTGAATCAAAATATCTTAAAGATGTACTTATTTATGTAAAAGAATGAAAAAAATAACTAAATTGAAACAGGAAGTGCTTCTGGACGTCATCATTTACTTCTGTCATTTCAAACAAACTTTCTTTCTTCTGCAGAACACAAAAGAAAACATTTTAAAGAATTATGGTAACCGAACAACGGTGGTACCCGTTTACATGCATTGGTATTGTGTTCATACACAGGAAGTGAATGGGTATCGCCGTTGTTTGGTTAATAACATTATTCAAAATACCTACTTTTGTGTTTTGCAGGGGTGGGTAAATAATGTAAGAATTTTCATTTTTGGGTGAACTATCCCTTTAATATTTCAAGTTCAGTGTCAGCTATGCTCCAATTTTGTTTCTCAAAAACTAAATGTCATTTAAAAAAAGGCACTAACACAGCAAACATATTTTCTGCAATGATCTACATTATGCTATGAATGCCGTTGACTTTACTTATCTTATATTGGACCCAGATCATTCCTTGAATACTATAAAAATCCTAACAGCAGAGTTCTGGCAGGGTACCCATAATCCTAGTGGATTGCGCACTGCACACCATGAGGGAATTGTGGTTAGCCTGCTGATTCATAATTTTCCAATATACCAACAGATGGACACATGTCCAAAAAAATAATGTCATTATAGGTAAATTAGGACAAGTAGTGCTCCCTCCTCCCACATAAACAACAGCTTTACAAATACTACGCAGCCTAGAAATGTCTTCAACACAAACAACTAAATTTGCATGGACAAAATTTTACAGATTTATAATTTTCCTGTTGCATGATTCTTTGCAATCTGAACGCAGAAACGCCTATAAAACAACTTTTTATAAATTATGAAGTGTATAAAACTGCAGCACCACAAAATGATTCCTAATTGACACATCACAGGCATTTCCATACCTAGCCTAGACTAAAACAGAAGAAAAGCAACATGTTAGTCGGTTTTATAACCTCAATCAGCTGTTGTCTCCAGCCCGTCATGTCTGCATCTCCACTACGGTTCTGAAAAGATGCTTTAAAAACAAACATAAAGATGCTCACCGGCGTTGGAGATGCGTCTTCCTCTTTCCCAGTCCATCTGCTCTCTGTCCAGCTGCTCCTGGTGCTCTTGCTTTTCTCTCTCGGCACGCTCTCTCTCCATCATCTCCCTCTCAGCGCACTCCCTTTCCTGGCGTTCTCGTTCCAATTGCTCCTGACGTTCCTGCTCCAGACGTTCCTGCTCGGCACGTTCCCTTTCAAGCCGCTCTCTCTCCTGACGCTCCCGTTCCTGGCGTTCCCTCTCCAGCATCTCGCGTTCCAGCCGTTCACGCTCAAGACGTTCCCGGTCAAGCCGCTCACGCTCCTGCTCTTTCTGACGCTGGAGCTCCTGCAGCTGCCTAAGGGTACACGAGAGAGAACACATGAGTGCATGTCGGGCCAGATGGGACCGCAGTCAATCTTTACACAAGGTCTAACCTGGAGGCAGGTTAGATTAGGTAAGTGAGGCGGTGTTGTTACATAACCGGGTGTATCGCTTGACTGCATCATGGGAAAACAAAAGAATTGATGCTTACAGGATTAAAACTCAAAAGCTTTCATTCACCATCTACAGATTAATCATTGGAATGAACAGAACAGTCACTGTCGGATGGTTTAGAGATCATGTTATAACTTTCTTCCATAGCTCAGTTGTTCTTTCACAAGTTTCTACTTGCATTTCATTAGATGTTTCTTCGAGACTTCCTTTAAAAAAACCTGTAATTTTACAGAATTAACTGTCGTTTTAAAGATTTTTTTTTTCAATATACATTAAATACTGTAAAATTACAGAAAAAGTAAAAAGCTACGGCCAGCTGCGTCTTTTGAAATTTTCAGCTTTCTTCTTTTTACAGTTTATTTTTGAAATACGGTCAAAAACTATAACATTACATAAGACAAAATATATATAAGAAAAATGGGGAAAACAATTGAATACATATCCTTATATCCTACAATTCAGATCCCTGTAATGCAGACTGCGCAGTACATCGCATCCTCCTCTAGAGAGCAGCATGTACAAATTAGTGACATAAGATGTGAGAAGTGCCGACTTCAGCATCCAGACCAGCTCGTGTGCAGATGTTCTGCTGTGTAAGGCTTTATAAAAGAGCCACATGCCCAGAATGCCAGTGTTATTCAACTGAAAGGCCAGACACATTTAAAGTGTGGACAACAGGGACTTTAAATGAAGAAAAATGAGGCATTTGTGTCAAAAGGGGTCTGGAGCAGGGCAGGTGGCCTCAAAGACAAGTGAACTGAACAGAACCTAATACCAGTACTAAGGTTTTCTTTTGTTTCAAGGGGTAGTTTACCAGAAAACAAATCAGACTCACATTTCTGAGGTTCCCACGCTTCTTTTTGCCTAAATGGGTGTGCGTGAATGATGTCATTTCCTGGGACCCTGCCAGGCACACCTTACATCCTTTATGATGAAAAGAAACATCACATCAGGTGTGGTGCCATCATGCCTCCACATGTTCCAGAGGAAGAGATCATAAAGGCATAAGCCACACCTGAATATTTCAAAGACCCCACGAGAAGAATGAGGTGTACGGTTCAAACGGATACCGTCACACCTGCCGCGACAGTGACAGTAACAGTGTCGTCAAAACATTTGAATTTTATCTAGAATAAGTCTAGGATGGGAGAATCTCAAATGAACATATGACATCACCTTGCTTCGAGGCAAGTGAATGTTAATTTAGTGAAACCGTTGTCATTTGCAAAATCACGTCATGCCGACCAACATAAGATAAGCAGTTTTATCGCCTTTTTCAATCACTTAACTGAAAAATCTTATTCATTTTTTTCTAGCACATTATGAGCAGTTGGTCTGAGCAGGTAACAATCACAAAAGGGGGAGGAGCCAAACAAAGGGTCCGTTTTATGATCTTAAAACAGGTTTGATGCGCCATTTTCTTTTAATAAAGGTCAATAAAACTACACACGGCTGACAAGAAACCACAACGCCCATAGTACCACACAGATTCTCCAAAACGTGCTTGGTCTACTGCCCGAATTCTCCATATCTTAATTTAGTTGTCCTGTTTCACAGTTGTTCTCAAACCTCGTTTCCCATCGGGTGCATTCTGAGCCACTCCGTTATGAAATACAGTCGAGGCATGGATTGCTAAGAGCGTGTCCCACTTCCTTCAAATCCCCACTGAGCCTGAAACATGCTCAGAAATGTAATTAAAGAGCAGAGGAAGCCTTGTTCACGGCCGCATTAATACACTGCCCCCAAAGAGCACAGCAGCCACAGCGGAGCCAGCCGTAAGTCAGCCCTGAGTAGGCTACAAGAGTGGGATCCCTACAGCGGTGCTGACAGAACATTGAAAAGGCATGATGTAAAAATGGACATTTGACATCACAGGTCCACGTTTAATTTAAGACACGGATGAGCGGGATCATTAAACATACGGGTCAGATACGGTTCATGATGCAACAGCCATGCAATCCCGACATCCGAGGTGAAGAGGTCACCATAATATCAAGGGCTTCTTGATTTCACAAGCTGTCACATGTTACAAAAATAGACTCGGAACAAACATCGCTTTAAACCAATCTGGCTTGTGACCAACGGGAAAAACAGAATTTATGGGATCGAGTCTGGGCGCTCCATGTTGCTCTAACAGGAGCGATGGGCGGATTGCAGATCACACCATTTTTGTTCAGTACTTTATTTATGAGCAATCCTATTGGACACATACATTCCCTGGCATACGAGATCATAACATTCCAAAATATTGAGCCGCACAAACACTTAAAATTAGAAACTGGCCCTGCTCTGAGGTGAGACGCTAAGGGCCCAAAATATGAGGCCAAGGGGTTCAAGCAGCTTAATCGAAGGCATAGTTTGCCATTTTTTCTTGACTTGAATGCAGTTTTAAAATCGACTCCTTCAAATCATCAAGTTCTGAGCTGTAAGAAGAATTAGGTTTTTTTTGGCTCAAAAATCCTAGCTCTTCTGCGTGGAATGAGGAACATGCAGCACATCCATTTATTGGCGTCTTCTTTCCTGACATCAGTTACCAGGGAAACAGTATCTAAGGGAATGTAGGCGGCTCACAGCCTGATTCAGGACATCTTCCAACAACTTACTACAACACATTTTAAGGATATTGGACCTTTCTGGATATCAAAAGCAGGAAAACAGAAAAGGTACAGGAAAATACAAGGAAACAAAGGTCCTGCGAATTAAAGTAAGTTTAAAATTAGGCTTTTAATTGTGTAAAAAAGTATAATTTGTTGTTAATCGTCATTATTACTATTGCTCATAGAAGGGTTAGGGACTAAGACTACGTATCATTTATCTTGCACGGTTTTATTTAAAGATCCAGTGTATTAAATATAGCGTCATCTAGCGGAGAGGTTGCGAACTGCAACCAACGGCTCACTCCACCCCTCCCTTTCAAAGCACTTCATTTACATTTAGTCATTACGGTGGCTGACACAGAACTAAGATGTTGTCATGATTCGCTTCTTTGCCAAAGGAGATAACATATTTACAAAATGTGCTCTGTAGAGTATTTTGTCCGTCTAGGGCTACTGTAGAAACAACATGGAGAATTCCATGCAAGGGGACCCGTGGTGTACGTAGACAGAAATGGCTCATTCTAAGGTATTAAAACATAACGCTTCATTATGTTAAGTCTTTATACGCCTTTAAAAGACATAGTTACATATATTACATTGCATTTATGCGGATAGATCCTCTCAAAAATTACACACAGCACCTTTAACTCATTCTGCACAATAACGAACTGAGAGATCAAAATTGCTATACAGTATACATCGTATTAATGATCAAATGAACAAAAATAGACTCAGGAGGGATCTGAAGCATACAGTATTTTGGGCCTTCTTTGACTTGCCTAAGTAAACAACAACTTGCAAAAACACATTCAGAACACATTAACTACCACATAGCAACAACCTGGGAACCACCAACAACGCACTCAAAACCTGGAAGCACTTCTCACATTTTCTTTAGAATATTTAAATGTCTAGTTAAGCATAAAACTCTTAACCTGGGCACTGACAGATATTAATTCTGTATGCAAATTTGTGGCATATAAGAAAATCATTATAGGAAAAAGCTATTTTAAATATCACACCAAAAGTAGAGGGACTGGAATTACTACAACACAAAATATATCAGATCCTGAAAAAAATCATTATGTGGAAAAGGCCATCATCGATCAAACTGTGCTGACGGTCCATTGCGAGAGCAGGCAGAGTGAATAGCATATTGAAGTTCTTTTGGTCAGTGTTTTCCCCTCTATCCCTGAAAAGTCTAGACATTTGGTTCATGGGTACTACTAAGCAAATTTGTCTTCTTAAAAGAAATAGTACACACATACGTTCTGTCAATAAATAGCAGCCATTCTAAGTGGTCAAACAGCATATGGGTTTCAAAAATATTATGACAATTTATTTTAAGATGCACTTTTCTTTTAAGATGTTTCAGTTTGAACCCACTCACTGATGTCCACAGACATTAACAGAAATGGAAATAAATTGCAATGTCATACATCCCAAAGACACAGAAATCCCAGAGACACAGACTGTGTTGCTTCTGTGTCTGTAGGAAAACAGCTAAAATTTAGAAAGACATCTAGATGAGGAATGATTTTTGTGTATTATTGGGGTAAAACTTTACAGAAGTGGAGTTACAATAGGTTTAAATTATGTCTCAAAATATTTTTTTTAATTCCATATCTTCATACATGTGATCCTCTGTAAAACAAAATCTTGGTTGTCGTGGCGATGGAAGAGCCCACCAAATATGCATTTCCTCACTGCCTAACGTGCCACAAAATAATACTTGAGGTATTTCAAGAATGTTTGGTCATCAGATTGTTTTAAGTTTCCAGAAAGGCTCGAGCCACTAATTCATAGCATGTGTGCATAAGAAAACCAAAATTAAAAGACAAAAACAATACAATTCAGAAAAAAGCACCCCAAAAACTCTTTGGGAGAATAAACACATTCTTGGTCTTTGAATTTCAGACATAATGCTTTTTTAAACTGACACACAAAAATGGCCTCTGACACATACTAAAAGAATTCAGATGTAAAACGACTTGGTAAAAAAAGAATGATCCCAATAAGAGTAGAGTCAGTTTGAAGTTTTCTGTTTGAGCCACTCAAACCTTAAGGCTAAAAATTTTGATATTATGTGGACTTTTAAAAACTGCTTTCATTTTATTTAAATGTTTAATAGTGTCAAAAATCTAGAATGCAAATTACTTTCAAGGTAAGTGCATGTGAAATACCACTCAGCACAAGAGACCTGTGCATGTTAAAGTACGTGACCTTTATTCTACAGTTATCTTCAGCGGGCCTGTGTCATTAACACCATCAGGGTCCTTGGGGCCGTCTGACGAAACCACCAATTCATCTTCTGACAGCAAGCAGACGGCCTGACGGATGTTTATAAATGACCGCGAGCAACCTGCCACTCGTTCTTTTCCGCTCCTCTCTATCTCAGCAAAATTGTCAGCATTGTATCAGGTTTGCATCACAGGATGACATCAGATGCTAAGCACGCACCCAGTTCCATTGACTGCAATAGCTAAATATGGCTTTGGGACGGCATGCTGTGGCGGGGTGGGCGGCAGTAGGCCAGCTCCATTACACGCACTCAAAGACTTTCAGAGAATGTGAGCCCTCCGCTTTCTGTCTGATCTTTCACAGACGGGGGAAAATATCCTTATAAGGAACATTTTCACTATATGTACTATAGCACCTGGCTGATGATCACAAACTCTTAGAATGTACAAATGACTCCATCTTGCTGAAAGTAATAGTTTACCCAAAAATGAAATTCTGTCATCATTTACTCACCCTCTTGTCATTTCAAACCTGTATGACTTTCTTTCTTACACAGAACACAAAAGAAGATGCTTTGTAAAATGTTGTTACGTGGCACCCCTTGACTTGCATTGGTTATGTGTCCATACAATAGAAGTAAGAAAGTTAAAACCCTGAATCGCACAAGCAACCATTTTACAAAGCATCTACTCTTGTGTTCTGCTGAAGAAAGAATCTCACTCAGGTTTGAAATGATAACAGGGTGCGTAAATGAAGACAGAATTTCCTTTTTGGGTGAACTATTCCTTCAAGTGGAGAATATCTTACATCTCTTACAAGAGACCAAGCACAAAATTACTTTTTTTTAGAAAATTTAGAAGATTTATTC
The DNA here is from genome assembly GCF_015846415.1 of Triplophysa dalaica. Lineage (NCBI taxonomy): Eukaryota > Metazoa > Chordata > Actinopteri > Cypriniformes > Nemacheilidae > Triplophysa > Triplophysa dalaica. The sequence goes on from NC_079554.1 coordinate 17,234,016, forward strand.
ATTGTCAGTCAAAACTTGAACATGACTGTTTTTTTGTGGAACACAAAAGAAGATATTTTGAGAAATGTCTTATTGATTTTAAGTCCACTCAACGGAAGTCAATGGGGTCCAATGTTGTTTGCATACCAACGTTCTTCAAAATATCTTTTGTGTTCTGCAGAAGAGAGAAAATCATACAGGTTTGGAATGACATGAGGGTGAGAAAATGATGACAGAAGTTTTATTTTTGAATGAAGTACCCCTTTAAAAAGCCCTAATGAGAGGAGAACTGAAACAGGAGAATATGCAAACACAGGCAATAGCTGAAACACGGCAAGCTGTCAACACTAATTAACTTGGCTAAATAAAGCAATGCTAAAAATATTTTATTTCTATAATTAAAACCAGTTAACTAGAGGGAGCATTTTCCATCATACTTAAAGTTGAGAAAGTTTTAACATTTTGTTGAAACACATACTAATAACCCATTGTTGACAAATGACAATTTCAGCTTTCCAGTTTCCAATTCACTTCATTCTTAGTTGATTTTTACCCACAACCCCCCTTACACACTCACAATGCAATCCTTCCCAGAACTGTCTAGTGTGTAAGCACCCTTATACTGAAACTGGGCTCCAAATTGATGTTTCCAGCTCATCTTACCCTGAAATTGGGTCCAAATTGGGGCCTTTGTGTGGCTTGTGGTGAATCAGTGCATACTATTACACAACGATTTGTGACCGAGGCCATTTTTTCACAACAGAAATTCATGAGCTTCTGCAGTCTGACTACATCTAGAATACAGAACACTTCACTTGAAATAATAGCTATTTTCAAAGCAATATTTTGGACGGAAGGCCCGAGCTGTCGAAACATCTAACTTTGCAAAGAAATTGCTATCTCTTCCACATTATTTGAATGGAAAAGTTCACCCAAAAATGCTCTTGCATCTTATGGCTTGCTTGCAACACAGCAGGAGAAACTGAAGAATGTATTTTTTCTAATACAATTACAACGAATGGGCTTCAAGAGACCCATACAAATCATACTCCATATTCCTTATTGCAATAGCTCTGTGAGTAAAATAATACAATTTATGTTCTTTTGATAGTTTGAAAGCTGTGGTGCCCATTTATTGAACGGGGAAGATATAAAATAGCACTGTGCACTTCTTCATGATTCGGCACTTTGGCACAAAGAAACCCCAAAACACAGTCCTTGTTGTCACTACACTTGTTAAACATGTGAACGTGAATTAGCATAATTGAGCCTCATGTGTACTCTAAAAACCAAGTCTGCTTCTCAGGAGTTTACTATGCCGTGGAGCACATCTCTTTTTGGTGCTCAATGCCAGCCAAATTGTTTGTTATGCAGGACGCACAAGGCTGTCCAGAGACATCCTTGCTTGGCTATCAGCACGCAGAGACTAAAGCTAGACTTAATGTTTAACAGGCTGCAGGGGCTCTGCAGATATAGCCTGTGAAGATTTGACGTCTCTTCTGAAGCAAAGAAGTAGGACACGACTGTTGCTGAGTCACCATTTAAACATGGAGATCACGTTCAGTGTTCTACGAAGACCTTGAGATGAAGAGATGCATTATTGATGGAGAAAAGTTAATATGTGAGAAGCAAATCTTTCCATATGCTCCATAAAGGCAAATGACAATTTTGTTCATCATTTATTCCCGGTCGTGTCATTCCTAACCTGTGTGACTTTCTTTCTCCTACAATATGCAAGACATTTTGAAGAATGTTGGTAACAAACAACATTGGATCTCATTGACTTCCATTGTACAGACACAAAACCATTAAGACATTTCTCTAAATACATTCTTTTGGGTTCCACAGAAGAAAGTAAATCATGCAGGTTTGGAACGAAAGGAGGGCGGAATTATTTAAATCATTTTTTTTTTTGATAAACTATCCCATTAAGGTTCGATCCCAGCAGCCACCACCAGTGTATCCTTGAGCAAGACAATTTACTCCACGTTGCTCCAGGGGGATTGTCCCTGTAATAAGTGCACTGTAAGTCGCTTTGGATATAAGCGTCTGCCAAATGCCTAAATGTAAATGTTAATGTAAAGTACTATTATTAATCATCTGAGACACACTGTAGTAACACTGAAACAGCTTGAAGTAGTTGCACAAGATGGCGCCGGTGAGCTTTTGGGACGCCAGAGTCGGCAGAGTAATTTCCGGTTGTATGACACTGTGTGGGAAAAGGAGAATTTTTGGATGGCATACATGGCTGTTTTTTTAGATAAAAAAGAAGAAAGTAATATATCAGCGATATGACAGATTTTCTTTATATTGCTGAGCACTTTGTTAAGCCAAAACAACTCCAAAGTGTAATACAACCAGATATTAGTCTGCGAACTCTGCCATCGCTATAGCTCACCGCCGCCATCTTGTGCAGCTAGCGAATTGCTTTAAGCTGTTACAGTGTTACTACAGTGTGTCTCAGAGGACAACTAGACCATGACTAGCCGTGCATTAAAGGATTTTATTGCACGACGTGGAGGATAATAACCACCCGAAGCGAAGGGGAAGTGCATTACAAACCTCTAATGCATGGCTATCTGTGGATTATACCGCTTATGCCATGGTCATTTCCCAAATTAAGGCAGTTATTGGTGTTTACAGTGTAATTTTTGATCATACACGTGAAAATGAATGTCACACTTCAGTATAGGGGGCAATTCTCGCTATTAACAAACCATTCACTTTTTCCCCAATAAACAATTAATTTGTTGCTTATTAATAGTTAGTAAGGTAGTTGTTACATTTAGGTATTGGGTAGGATTAGGGATGTAGAGTATGGTCATGCAGAATATGTGCTTTATATTACTAATAAACAGTCAATATGCCAATATTAGGCATGCTAATAACAACTAGTCAATAGTGAGAATTGCCCCTATACTGAAGTGTTACCAAAAGTACATTTCAAATGTTGATCAAAGTGACTGGAACTACCAATGCATTAACGGTTTTAATGCACACCTTCCAGCAAATCAGAATCATAAATCTAACAAAGTTTTCATAACCGTTTCTAGTATCTTATTGCATTCAACTTAAATAACCCTGCATCAATGTTTCTAAATCCCAAAAGAAGATGTTTTCTCATCTGCAAAAAAGCTACAAATTGTGATTTTCAGCACATTCTAGTCAAGCTGCACTAACCTTGACTGCTACTACCTCTGGGAACTCACTGCAGAAAAGCTTTTCATTAACAAACCCTGGCTGAGTAACAACCTCTCTATCCTTTGAAGTCTAAAGAAATCTTGATAAAAACATGCTCATGAAAAGGCAAATTCAGAGCTTCAAAGTGGCAAATTAACAGAACTTGATCCAACAGACATTAGCATACCAACACAACAATGTGTGTACTTCATGCAGCAGTACGACGGTTCATCTGGTTCATACTCGCACCATCACACCTGTGAAGAGCACATATGTGATTCCAGGTGGTGGATGCCATTTTTTGTTTAAGGAAATATCTTGAATTTAAGTCTTTGTTCTTTCAAAGAGATTATATGATCATCCCTGACTAAAAAACCCCACCGAGCTGTTGCTGTTGTGTTGGAATATTCAAACAAACAGCAACATCTGGACATCACCTTAGAGCAAGTGTTGAAACATTTTACTGGAACATCAACCACAAATGCCTCACATTTATTTCTGCTTATCAGGCTAAGACAGGACAAACTGGTTTACCTTATAACAAACAAAAGTGTGTGTTTTACCTTCTCTGCATCTCCAGCTCCTCTGGTGAAGGGCCATTCTGCACCTGAGGGGTCTGTCTTGGCAACGGGGGGCCTGTGGAGAGAGTAGATGAAACAGTATGAAAAAAACATCAGATTGATTGTGAAATTGGATCAATATTGCAAAGTACACTAGACGAGCCAAAAACATTAAGAGCGGGTTGTAGAGCGACAGTAGCACTGACCGTTGGCTATAAGATGCATCGATTGGGTGTGTCAGACGGTTAATGAGGACATTATATAGCGGGGGAAAGGCAAATGATTATTTCTGAAACAAACCATCAGCACTGGTTCAGGTCACTGAGTGTACAAAACAGCAAAGCTAATCACCCTAAACTGGAAGTGGGGATGGAAAACTGACCGTTGTATTGTCTGATTTTACAGCACTGTTTGGGCACAAAGTGTCACAGCGTGTCTCTGAGTGAATGAGTGGCGTGGTTTCGTGTTCTTTGTGGGAACCCTTGTGGATTTTTCAGTTCTGCGTCTCACTTTATGAGTGCGTTTATATATTAACCTCCAAAGATGTTCTAAAAGTTTACAACACAAACAAATCATCCAACACCCATTGAATCTCAAAGGTCTTGAGACGTCTGGTCAACTTGAACAAATTGTGACACACCCACACGACTGTGGTATACTTCAGTACTTACTATAGTAAACTGTAGTACAATTTAATATAATTATGAATTACTATAGTATATTACAGTATTGAGTAGTATTATATAGTAAGAAATTTTACTACAGTTTACTTTACGGTATTTTTCACGAATGTGAGTATACTGTATTACTATTGAATGAAAAACTGAAAACACATATTCCAGAAATATTAACACAGATAAAATGACATTTAGGGAAACATTTTTGGAAAAAGGTTGAATTTTGGACAAATGGTCTCCTTTTCCACCGAAACCGCTATCAGAACTGGAATGTGTTACCATATTGTTACCTATTGAATCATAAGACTATGTAAACGTTTATGTCTGCTGAAGTCCATTTATAAGAAACATATTTTATCATCCAAGGTAATTTGATTCAGTGTCTGAATCTGTCAGAAACCGATTCTGAGCTATGCGAGGAAGAGTTCTGCATTAACGTTTCGCACAAACACAGAACCACAGATCCACTCGCCTAATGGATTAATGCAGCATTGTGCAGGTGAGAGAGGTCTGTTTACAGAGTTTAGAGGTGATGCCCGCTCTGTAGCTCATTACAGAACTGCATATGCCCTCTGACATTTCCTGTTTACTTTCTTCACACAGCAGGCATTGCAAAAAAAAGGCTTGTATGCGTACATTACAATAATGTTTTTTGGTAGAAGCTAAGGGCAAGTTATTTTCCTGGCATAAAATCCTACCATTTTCATATTGTTACATGAATGTTGCAGTAAACCAGACAGATCTTAATAATGTCAGGCCATGCACACAAAATAATATCAAAACAACAAAGCCTTACACAGATACAGATGCCGTGCAGAATACATTAATTGAATTTAACTAGCCTGAATTTCGCCCGCAGCACAAACTGCACGAGAAAATATTACATTAGCCATCTGGACAAGCCAAGCTGTGATCAACTCACGAGTCAAATTTCATTTAATGTTCTGTACAGTTTCGTAAGCCAAACTTTCAGCTGATGCATGTCTGGAAGACAGTTTCTGTAACCCACTCCTTTCTCAAATGGTCCTTGTCTCTTTAACACATAAAATACACACCTACGCCAGGCTTAATCTGTATGTAAATGGCTGTTATATAATACAACCAAGCACCCTCGCGTTCTCTTCCTTCCCCAAAACAGAAACAAGTATTACCCCTAAAATGGGATGAGGTAATCTTAAACTATCATGATGACATCTAATGAGTCGACATAATAGGTTGTTTGCGATCACATGGTTTTAATGATGCGAAGTGTTGACGGAGAGCACCAAGTGATTTTCTCCGTAAGGAATTCACTATCACTAACTCACGAAACCTATGTTTAACGACCTAAACAACAACCAGGGAAGCCAAAATCTCTGTTAACCCAATCTTGTAATAAACACTAGCTTCTGTTAAAAGAATGAGTCCTTATTAAACGGATAAAATGAAGAATCACGTTGCGAAACAACGATCAAGGAAAACCAAGTTAAATACATTTGTTTATCACTGATATCAAACCAAAACATGATAACAGAAAAGTTTTATGTTCTCAGTTTGTCGCTGCCTTGAGCCAGGTTATGTGGTTTCTTTATAATGAACTAAGCTTAAAGGCAGGGTGGGTGATCCTGTCCAGATTTTTTTTATCACTTTGGTTGAAAATCTCTTTACATCCTGATAGCAATCAAGAAGTATAGTGGTCCAATATCATTTTACTAATAATTATATTTTGTCTGTTAAAGGAGTAGAACCAAAAAGCGTTCCCCCAATCAAAACATTCTGGCAGAACATAATACATCATCAAGACTGCAGCGCACTCACGTCCGCTTTGTCAATTTAGGGAGAATGGTGGACAATCAGCAACAATCAAACTTTCCTGAAGAACCGACAACAAGTAAATCTACAAAACGAAAGTTAGTTTTTGAAAAAGCAGTGACGAAAAAATGTCTGGATCATGAAAGATAAAATCTCGAATTAACCTTCGGTTCAACTTTTACACGATGGAGACAGTTCTGGCAGGCAAAGGGTCTGAAAGACGACAGAATGGTTGATCTATTTCTTCTGGACAGGTATGTTAATGCTTCGAGAAGAATTTTATGGATTTAGTCTGTTATTCGCTACGTAGATTTACGAAATTCATTCATGTGTTTGGAGGAGGCGTGGCTTTGGACGTCGAATTGCATAGAGGGTGGGATTATAATTTCACTCCACATTTAACGCGAGACTATTCTTATCCCCAGAATAAATGCTTGTTCTTTTAACAGGAGCTAGTGTTTATTACATTTAAAGTTAAATAGAAATTACGTTTTACGTGGTTGCTGTTCCAGTATGTTAAGCGGTTTCCTAATAATGGATTTCTATTGGGAAGAAATACAAGATTGATCACTTTATCCGATTAACAAAGACACTATCTTTTAACAGCAGCTAGTGTTCATTTCAAGGTTTGACAGAAATTTGAGCTCACATGGTTGTTATTTAGGTACGTAAAGGGTTAGCTAGCTCGGCTCCTCCCAACCGCAGATTCAGGATTACAATCCTCTTTTATCTCAGTTTCTCCGTCAAGACTCGCATGTTCCCCCTTCATTATCATCAACATTTGCTACATAATAAAAAACACCATGCGGTTTCATGGTTTGATTGATTTGAACATCAACGCAAAACGCAGGCATTTTGAGTTTGTGATAGTGAATTCCTATAGAGAAAAAGACTTTGTGCCCTCCATTTGAACTTCTCGCAGTGCTGTCATGTGCAAACAACCTATTTAACCTCCATGGAGAGCAAGGACAAATTTACAAAGCTCTATACAGCAGCCATAATAACGAATTAAGATCAATTTCTTCAATTTAGACTTAATAAAGGCAAATTTATGTTTCTTTGTCAGGCTGAACAGCACTTTATAGCTGGTGTCAGTCCAAAAGCACTTAACTTTAGCTTTAATATAGACTATTGCCCCATCAGGCCAGTCAAGTGATGTACTGACATCACACACTTCTAGAAACCTGAACCTGAAAAAATCTAAACATAAAACCCAAAACAAGATATACAATAACTCACAAAAACAACAACAACAATAAAATAAGAAAAATAATAATATATATTTTTTTATAACAATATAACCATTTCATAATAAGTAAAAAAAGAATATTCACCGCCTCCATATGCCTAGTGATTAAACAGCTCTCACAAAAACAAGAAACTGATCTAAAAACTAAAGCAACTAACCAGATTAAATACAAGCTTCAAATGTTTACGTTACAAAAATCATCTCTATGTGGTTAAAAAATAAAAATAAAACACTGAATCCAGAAATTACAAATCTCTTATATATCACACAAAATAAATGTAACATCCACTTAAATCTCATTCGCATCTACAAGGGACCAGACCAAGAAAAAAGCTTCAGAAAAAAGCAAAAAGGTAAAAAATCAACTTCAGGTCAGCTGACCGCACAAGGAATTTCAGAATCTCTTGCACCTACATGAGAGGAAAGAGCCGCCGAGTCTCTTCTGACAGCAGATGTATTGAAGAAGTCCATCCTGGTTTTTGGGTGCGCTAACAAGTGCACTAGAGTCACTCCCATCGGAAAAATTGCCATCGATGACTCCATGAGATCGCAGAGAGAGAAGCATGTTGTTCTGGCTTTTCTGAAGCAAAATCTGCTGTGATAAAATAAGACCGGACCGGTTAGACACACAGTCGTGTTCACCGAGCAGGATGTGGTCCACTTATTGCACTTTCCGGCCCTGATCAATTATTCATGCCTGGATGGGCGAAGGGTAAATCGGTCAATGTTACCATCACATCACGTCGGGTGGGAGGAGGAAAACATGGATGTACTTGTTGGATTAACCCCTTCATTACAACAAAGATGGCGAGAAACTACTCATGATACAAAGGGCAGCATTTTAGGAAGTCTAAAGCAGCATCAAATGGATCTTAATAAAAAAGTAAATATCCCAGCTACCAAGGTGGGAAAAACAGATAAAATAAAATACATAAATAGACAAATAAATAAACTCTCCTTTATAAACAACAGTTCCCATAACCCAACGTATCCAATATGACGGATAAAAGTGGTATTACTGGATATTTTCTTTCAATAAAACCAAAGGAATATTTTCCTCAAGGTGGATATGAAACCCATCTCAGGATGGCTCTCTAAGCACTGAGAGCACAGACGCTTGAGTGGAAGGCAGACACACAGCTCTTCTCAACAGCCACAACATCAAGAAATGGGCTTTAAATCAAGTTAGAAGATGATGTCATTAACAACTAAAAGCCACAAATAGACCTGACAGATCCGAAATCGCCAAGCCTGGGAGGAGATTCCTTTTACTGATCTGTGTGTGCTTCAGTTGGTAACCGGGTACAAACACACAGCACCAAAAATCTTCAGGTGTCTGAAAGTTAGCTTTGAGCGTGCTGGATTATTCAGAGACACCCTAGCAGCTAATGTACAAATAAACGCATTATGTAAAATTGCGTGCGTCAGACCATTATCAGACGACAAATAAGAAAGGTTTCATAAACGGCAAAATAGTGGATAAAAAGTCTTCTATTTCGTGTCCTTTTTGTTTAAGTTTGTACATTTAAAAACTAAAATTAAAGGCGATTGAAGTACCATGTTCCTAAATAATTCAGCATTATAATTCTTGTCTTTAATATTCAAACCTAAAATATTGCCAAAGCAACTAAAAGGTTGTTAAACGATTAATTGCAATTAATCACATCCAGAATGAAAGTTTGTGTTTACATAATATTATAATATTAAAATTTAAATGGTATGTTAATGTTTATTAATTTTTATATTTCTCTTAAATATATGCATGTATGTGTTTATAAATACAACATTAAAATGCACAGTACAAAGAAATATATAATATAAACACAAACTTTTATTCTGGATTAATTGCGATTAATCATTTGACAGTCCTAATGTAAACGTATAGTTGGTTTGACAATGTTTTAGGTAAAGCCCTAGTTTACTTTCGGATTCAAATATGAAGCGTGCTTTCCCTGTTTTAAGGACAGGTTACCAGTTTAAATCTCAAAGTATGAGTTACAGTAATCTGATTTGACGTCTGTCTTTGGTTTCTTGGTTCAAGCGAAAGATTGTCTATCAGAAATCAAGTCTTTACCTGCTCCTAAAAGACAATTTACTCCCTCTGTTTTACCACCAGCTTCTAACAAACATTGTCATTACCACACTCCAGTGTTGTCACCTGGAAAGTACAACACACAGATCCCCTTTTCGCCCATGTGCGCCTTCCAATTAATGTGAAATCTGCCTTCACACACGAGGAAATTAACGTCAAGGGCTGCATCACTTTAGGATGAGGAAGTAAACGAGACTTACGAAGCTTGTGATTGGATGTGTGCAGGTCAGTGAATCAGTTAAATGGGATGTTAATTAAGCTATCTTAAGCAAGTCGCACAGGCTGTCGATGGTGAGGTGTATAAATATGTACTGCAAGGATCAAACATAAAAAAAATATAAATAATCTAGATGAAATAGTCCCTCTACATCCAAATATGACTCCGCTACATCCAAGAATGTAACAAATATCTTGAATGCCATACAAGTAGATGGGTAGTGTTAAGGGTCAGAATCTAGGTTTTGATGTGTTTTGTTACTCATGGCTTTGAGTAAGAGACACAGCGTCTGGGAAAAACAGGGACTGGGGTCGACCCACCTTAAAATAGTTACGTTTCTAGGTTAATACAACTTGCTTAAATTAGTTTACTCATCACTCACCCCAATGTTAACCACTCCGAGCTGGGCAATGTCATGCATGAGGTGTTGATGTTTTCAATCCTCTGCAACACCCCAGACACTAAATAACATGACCTGATATCACCTCACCTCCGGGGGGGCAAAATATTGCAATGACGGAAATGAACCACAAAGAATTTGGGAGAGTGTTGATGCAATGCCCCCTAATAAAAGAACCTCTGCATGGAAACAGTGCCATTTGTTGTCAGGTTTAAAAACAATCAACATGTGCTGAATAAAAAGAAACATATGTTGTACTTATTTTTGTACCATATAAGATGGAAAGTCGTTCTTGAAACTTTAGTCCAATACATTGTACGTGCTGAGATTATATAAATGTTCTTCTTCATATGCAATTTTGATCCTTTTTTGTAGATAGCTGCATGCAAACGGTTTACATTCATGAGAGGAGGTTGTAACATTCATACTGACATCGGGAGAAAGGATAATCTAGAAAAGGCGATTTGAATGGATAAAACATCCAGAATAAGCAAGATTGAAAATGTAAGGAACACTCAAGACTGACTCAGCACTCGCAGCTAAATTTGGCACACGTTCACCAAGATACAGAAACAGCCCTTGAATCGCTATCAACAATCTGTTTGAGACATTTAGTGGTTGGTTGTGATAAACTTGGCATCAATGTGCTGTTAAACCCAGCGAGGAAGGTCAGAACTTCTCTTAGATGTCACAATGAAATTTTGCTTGATTTTGCTTTGACCTATAATTATTATATACAATTTCTAGATCATTTTGGTAAATCAGCAAACTGCCACATATTTCAGTTCAGGTAGTAGCAAACGGCGAAATAAAATCATCATGATATAGTAAACAAATATCATTTCACATGCTTCAATTTGATTGGTTGGGAGAGCGATGACGCTCCTATTCAAGAATCTGACAACAACGCCACCATTAAAAGCAAATATATTACCATCAATTGCAAATAGTTTCAGAATCACATGCACCTTTTAATCTAAACAATGTCTTCTGTGGCATTGCTTTCCATTATACTGTACACTTGTAAAAAAGATAGTTGTCAGGTTTCACAGTATGAAACTGCCCCTGCTGTTTCATCTCCCACAGTTAAACCTTCTCCCCCGCCAAACTTACTCCTCAAGATAATCTCAGTGCGGCTGATTTTCTTCTGCGGGAAACGGTTCACTCTGGGGGCCGGCATGATGGACAGGAGCCCGCAGGCCTGCTTTCAGCTCTGATGCGAGACCAGGTCCCTCCGGGAGAGTCGAGGTAGAAATATCGAGTCGTACACCACGAGTAAAAAACTCAAAAATCTGTAACCAAAATAGGAAACCCTAAATTGTTCCAAAGCAACAAAGCCAACCTGGTGTCTACTCGGCTCAATTACTAAGAAAGCTGGAGAGGAGAAGAACTGTCCACAACGAGAACTATTAGAGTCTGGGGCAACAGAATGATCTCTTCAATAAAAAGTGTTCAGGGTTGCCAACGTCATCTCTCCCACCTTCAAATCAAATTGGCTGCTGTTGCAATTGGATGGTCATTTGGTGTCAGCTTGAAAAACAAACACATAGCAGATGCGGGGTCCAGCATGCCCCTTCCATGCCGTATTCAACTAGGAAAAACAACTCTTTTTAGGCTCAGGAATGTTGTGTCTTTTTTCCAGAGGTACCATGCTTCAAAAGATAAACACTTGTGTTGCCAAACCGTAAAGTCTCGAAATGCAGGCTGACCTTCATTTAGAACCCCAGACGCAGCGGGCTCCTGGGGGGCGACCGTCGAATGGGGTCAAAAGCCAGCTTTGTTCGGACATTGATGAGCTCATGCGATCCCACATATCTGCCCACTGTCAACAGGCCATCACGAGACAGTATTTATACACAGAAAGGTGTCACTTAAACCGTAACTCCTGACCCTCACACATGTGAAAAGACCACTGATCCAGGTACTATATGGAAGACAGCAACTGATAACTAAAATTAGATACCTTTCATTTTATTGAATATGATGCAAGCAAGGTTTCTGAGAAAGTCTTAAAGGGATAGTTTACTCAAAAATTGAAATTCTGCCATGTACTCAGTACTCACCCTAAAATTGTTTCAAAACTTTGTATATTTCGTTGTTCTGATGAACACAAAACAAGATATTTTGAAGAACGTTTGCAACCAAACACTTCTGGGGCACTATTGACTTGATCGTCAATAGTGCTCCAGAGCTATTCGGTTTGTCCACATTTCTCAAAATATATTTTTTTGTGTTCGGCAGAACAAAGAAATGTATACAGGTTTGAAACGACCCTATTAAATTCTGGAAGATTTTTGGTAACTATCTCTATAAAATGTTCTCTCCTGAAAACAAAAGGCATCTCCATTTCTAAAGACCAGATTTTTCCCATTTTTGGTTAAACAGATGAAGTAAATCATGGGTAACAATCTGTGAGCGTTTGTGAGTTAAAGCGATAGTTTATCCAAAAATAGAAATTCTGTTCTATGTTAAAAAACAATATATGACTCTTGGAACATGGAACACAGAAGAAGTTATTTTGAGTAATGTCTCATACATTGGAAATCAATGGGCGCCAATGTTGTTTAGGTACCAACATTGTTCAAAATATCTTCTTTTGTGTTCTGCAGAAGAAAAAAAGCCATACAGGTTTGAAATTACATAAGGGGGAATAAATAATCAACTTTTTAGGTGAACTGTCCCTTTAAGCTCCTGCCTGAAACTGGGATAGGTTCACCTAAAAATTCAGTCATGAATTACTCACTCTCCTTTATACATTTTTTGGTTTGGTTGAAAGATATTTGGACGAATGCTTGTAACAAAACTGTTCTTGGCCCCCATTGACTATCATAGTAGTACCGTAGTAGTCAAAAGTGACAAAACCCAGAACTGTTTGCTTTCCTACATTCTTCAAAATATCTTCTGTGTTCAACAGAACAAAAATATGTTGGTCAATGGGGTCCAAGAACTGTTTGGTTACAAGCATTCTTCCAAATATATTTCTCTGTGTTCATCAGTACAAAGAAATGTATATAGATTTGGAACATTTCATTTTTCGGTGACCTACTCCTATAATTATTTTGGGAAAGACAAGGTTTTCCAGTACGTGAGAAATAACACTTCTTTATCTCAGCCGGGGTATTACCTACTCAACAGGCCGCTGTTCCACCTATCAACACTACACCAAACTTCACATCCCGCTCTTAAACCACAAACACCTGCCTGTCTCTGTCCGTAAGAATTTAATCTTTTGTTCACACGTTCCTAGAAGTCAAGGCAAAGAGGCATGTAAAAGTTGACAATAAAACACTAGAGTTTAAAATAATTACATCTAAATCACTCGTGGGAAACACTCAATCTTATATTTCTCACATATTCTCCGCTGTGGAATTGCCTAGTGTGATTACTCAACAACAAACATGTTTGTATAGCTTTACTTCACTGATATCACAACCAGCACATTCATCACTCCTTCATGTATATATATAGTTCATGTCGCCAAGAGCTCTCTACCCTGTGACAGACCTTGTCCGTCATGCTGGCAACAGACTTTATATAAAAACGCCAAATCTCACAAGATCTACATCTCCAGTGTCAGGGTAACATCATTCTATCATGTGACTTTGTGTGGCACATTACGCCCCACTAAAATTAGCAGGGGTTTGGGAAAAGGACCTTTGATATTCTCCTGGATCCACCGACGGAGGTGTGTGGTCTCCCCTGAGAGGGGTTGGATGATAAATGTGGTACACAAAGTTAAAAAAACAAATCTACTACTGCACTGTTTTGCAACACAAGACCCAATTGGAAGACAGTACGACCACATGGGTATGACAACCGGGCACAAACATGGCAAATATCTCGATTAGGGTTTGTAAACACACTATTCGATGTGATGCTCCAAAAATACAGGCATGTCTAACCCGTGTCTGTGTATAGACAAATACAAAGGATCGCATTCTGTTGCCGAGGCATGTGTCGCTGAAACATTTGACAGGTATTACCTGATGTAGACGATACGAAAACAAAGCCTGACATGATTTACTAACAAGTCTGCCTAGCAACACTACAATTCCTCGTTCAATCAACAGGGGGCACATTTTCTATTCAAGGGTTTTGTTTTACATCCCGAGGCTTCCAAATCAGTTAATAAATAACTACAATTGAAACGCTACTTTATTCTTAGCAATGCAAATAAATGGGAGTCATTAAAACCCTCAAGGTCACATGCTAATTGAACGCGTCAACAAACCACTCAGTCACTTTTGGTGCACGTATCCCGAGCCCTAAAACAAGTAAAAAATGCCACTGAACGGTCAATGCATCTTAACAATATTCCCTCTCTCATCCACTTCGCTTCCTGTCCTATCTAAAAAACAACACTAATAAAGGCAAAATGGACAAAAAAATACATCTTTTGAATAGAAGTGCTGTGCAGTTCACTCAGGGACAGATCTCACCGCAGTTAGTTACAGTCCTCTAACAGCACCGAGCGGAGGCGTTTCACCCTACCACAGCTGTAAACAGCTTAATGCTCACAATAGAGTGAATTAGGGGAGAGCCAATTAGGCTTTCCTGTGCTGGCACCATGGCATGGGATCGTACTACGGTCTGGTTAGTTCAGTTTAATACACTCTCCAAACTCACTGTCTCACTGCCAGACATCCACAGGCATTGTCCACATTCAGCAGAGCTAGCAAAGCACAAACCAATGCTGAGGACTAAATAGGAAATAAATCAAATGTTTGTTCTTTTAACTAAAAGTATAGTTGAAGTATTGTAACCACAAGTAAGGTTTCCGCTGACCCTTAAATAAAAAAATCTTAAAGGGATAGTTCACACAATATTGAAAATTCTGTCAATTACTCACTCGCTAGTTGTTCCAAACCTGTATAAATTCCTTTGTTTTGTTTAACACAAAGAAAGATACTCGGAAGAATGTCAGCAACTGAGATTTCTGGCACACCTCTGACTACCATAGTACGAAAAATGACAATGTTAGTCAAAAGTGCCCCAGTTTCCTTTCCTTTGTTCTTCACTTTAAATAATGTATTTGTCCTACTATTGTAGTCAATAAGGTCCAGGAACTGTTTGGTTACATGCATTCTTCCAAATATCTTTCTCTCTGTTCATCAGAACAAAGAAATGTAAACAGATTTGAACAAGTTGAACTGTCCTTTAAACACAACAGTAAGAGTACAATCAACTTACTTTTTTACATCACTGCACCACAAACAATTTACATCATTGGCTCACAATTTTCAGCCTGAGGCAGTGAAAGGAACTTCGTCCAAGGCTATCCGCACATCAGTTAAGTATGCATAATTAACATCGCTTTGCATAATTAACTGGCGCGCTATCAGGTAATTAATAGAGAGTAATAAGGCCATAGAGTCTGAGACTCCCCATGGTGATAACAGGAGCCCAGCAGAGTGACTAGATCACTTTCCATAGACAGATTAGTGAGACAGAAAACTGAAGGTCATGAAAAATGGCACCAGCCGTTGCATCTGCTATGCTGAATCCACAAATTCCTGTTCGTCTTTTAAGATACAAACGATTAAATGATTTGAGGAAAAAAAGATACTGGACAGTGTGGTGAACGGATGTTCCCACATTTAACTGTATTATTTTAACTTTGTAAATTCGAATGATCAAACTTTAGTCTTAACTTAGTGTTAAATGATACAAGCAAAGAGTTTATTTGCAATAACATATTTTTATTATGTTATAATGTTTTTATTGCGTTTTACGGTGTTAGCAAGCTGTATTTATTTGAACAATTATTACTTAATCAAAACAACCCAAGTGCAGTTTGATTGGTATTACTTGAAATGCACAATAAAAAACATATTACAATTCTTTTTCTATCTTTTAAAGTATTTTTTTAATATCTGTTTTTGCAAATTAATTCTTCAAGTGTACTTTAAATTTAGTATCAATCTTTTTGTCACGATCTTGTCCTTTTGTCAAGAGATTTCTAGTTCTGTGGACAGAGTCGTGACAGTAAAATGTCTTTTGCGCTTGTTGTGTGGAAGCACATGGCCTTTGTTGTTGCTTTGTGCCATGTGTTCTCCTGTCGCATGTCTTGGCCCCGCCCCCTTGTTTCCCTGTCAATCTTCCTATTAGCGTTTGGTTCCCCTCACCTGCACATTGTAATTATCCCTCATTAGTTTTCCCCATTTAGGCCCCGTGTTCACTGTCCTGCGCCGGTTCATCAAAGTTCGTGTGCTATATCCTGCTCCTGTCGGGCCCGTCTTGTGAAGTGGACTTTTTTTCTTGTTGTTTTGATTTCATTTGTTTTCTCCCTCGTGGGAAGTATTTGTTTTGAGTTCTTTATTTATTTACTGTCTACCCCTTGTGGGTTTTTGTTTTAATAAAGCCTTTTGTTCTGCTGTCCTGCATATGGGTTCTCTCTCGAAATTCGTGACACTTTATTGCTAACAACAAATCACATCATTGTTGCCTCAGGACCAAAGATGTTGCCAACTTTAAATCTGAAAAAATCATTCTTTGAAACATTTATATCTATATATTAGTGGTGGGCATAGATTCATTTTTTTTAATCTAGATTAATCTTGGAATTAATCTAGATTAAAATGGCTCATTTGAATTCTACCCAACTACCCAAATAATGACTAAAAGTAAGTCTTTGAGAACGGGTGTCTCAAGCCAGGTGGGCTCTCCTGTTTCCAAAATGCATCACAAACTGCTTTTGAAAGCTGTTCTACTATGATAATTGGTGATGAAAATAAATTATGTTCAATAAGATGTACTTGTGTTTACTTCCGCATTAGCTAAGTAAACACGCGTTTAGGTGGTACTTGAGACTGGAAGAGCTCCTACAGTACATTTACATTTAGTCATTTAGCAGACGCTTTTATCCAAAGCGACTTACAAAGAGTGAGGGAGCAACAAGCTTTATGTCATACAGGAGCCATAATACATTAGATCTCAATACAAAGTTACTGGTTTCAACTAAAGCTAGACCACTACCTGTTGAGAGAAAGTGTTTTTTTTAAACCAATTCCGCATTGCACAAGGTGCAAACAACCTTAGTCTTGTCGATCTTTCCATTGGGAAGCTTCTTAAAAATAAATTTTCCCTGAAGCAACCCGGCGGTTTCAAAGCTGCATCCATGTTAGCACGTCACGTTTGATGTGGTAATTTCACAGTAACGTTATGTTGTGTTCAGACCAAACGCGAATGGCGCGTCAAGCACGAGTGATTTACATGTTAAGTCAATGCAAAGACGCGATAGACCTACTTGCGGTGCGAATCGCGCGAATGAAGCCCTGGTCATGAGATGATGAGGCGGCGCGAATTGCGCAAATCACGCGAGTTGAAAAATTTCGTTCTCACCCGGTACAGTGCAATTCAGCCAGGTATACATCCGCGCTAAAATATCAAGGTGAAAGTCATCATAGCTTGCGTAGGATAGTCCCAGCTCCGTACCCAACTTTGAGAATAGATTAACGGCGACATTGTTTTTATCGCGCGATAAGAGTCACGTTAACGCCGTTAACGGCCCTCCACTACTATATATCCATATATTAAATGAGCCCTTCCAGATGCTTACCATGGCACCTGTCAAAAATACTATAGTAATACTATGGTCGTTTTTGTTTGCCTAATAATAGCACCTCTTATGCTCAAAACATTTCATACACAAATTCTGAGTAAACAGCACCTAAATTAGCCAAAATCAATCTGTGACATTCAAAATGATTCTATACATCATAAAATAAAAGCCTGAACTATATAGAACTCTGCAATGCACACAAACAATCCTTTCATGAAAATCCTTGCCTCAAAAACACAGTCGGGGGTGACAGAATTACCTTACTATTGTGATACATTGTAGAACACTGAAGAGCTCAATATGCAACAGTTAAAAATGTTCAGATCACTCATATCTCAAAGAGACAAGCAGAGTTCAGCCCCAAACAAAAGCATCATCTGTTCTAAAAGGAAAACCGTCTCAGCTACTCTGACGTAGTCAGAACAGTTGGCTCGATATACAGGACGACCCCCGCTGTGACCGCGGCAGGGTCTCAGACGGTGGAGAAAAGAGCCGGGGGAAGAAATAAACTTGCATGTTTGCGTGCACATGCGCAGACAACCGCTGCAGACGAACGGCTTTCATGGGAGCTGTTATACACAA
Source organism: Triplophysa dalaica (assembly GCF_015846415.1). NCBI lineage: Eukaryota > Metazoa > Chordata > Actinopteri > Cypriniformes > Nemacheilidae > Triplophysa > Triplophysa dalaica. The sequence continues at coordinate 17,252,304 of NC_079554.1, forward strand.
GCCAAAACTCCTCCCCTTATCCCAATCTGCAAAAACAACAAATACTGAGGTGACCCAGCTTCCCGTAAAAACTAGTGTGAATGCAAATCCATGCCCCTCTATTTGCAGAATGACAATAACACGAGTACAATAGACTGGGTCTGGATACAAATGTGACCTCACTGATGTAGAGCTCGACATAAACAGTAAACAACAATCTGCAAATTAAGTAAACTACCTGATTAGACCACTTAACATGTAAAGAGAAATAACTAGAAAAAGAAACAATGTGAAAATAATGCAAAATGCACGTTAATTACGTAATAAGGAATATTAAACATGATTACTAACTAAACATGCTGTCATAAAAACATACCGCTTTATGATCGAGACTTTCAAAAAAATATCGCAGACAGAACTCAACATAAACAGATTACAAAATGGATCGCTATCATGCTATTTTTCTGCTTTAACATAATTCAAAAATAAGATAAAAACCAAATAAACGAACACCGTGTCTACACCGGACGCGACCATCGCTACACGACACGACGAAAGACATTAGAAACGCATTAGAACTCATTATGATTACAAATTTTGTCCACACTTGATGTGGCGCAATGCGACGTGTCAAACGCATTAAGAACAAGCAGGTGGTCACGTCACTACAGATAACAGTTTAAAAATATATATTTTTTAAATGATTCCAGGTATCAGATTTTAGCAATGCTCTGTAATACTGCTGCAGGGCTCAATTCACACATCATTAAACGTAGCCCTCGCTGGTGTGAAAACAACATTCTCACCTGCATCCTGAGAGTTCAGCACCTCCAGGGCATGCATCATTGCACTGGCAAATACATTGGCATCCTCTTTGCTGCCAAAGTTAAGCCCGTAGACCTGCCGTGCGTCTCGCCACTGGTGAAAGGTTTGTGTTGCCTGGTTGTATTTCAGCCCCTTGGGAATGGCACAGTTTATTACCACCTGTTGACAGAAGCAAACAATGTATATTTAGATTTATTCATTTAGCAGATACTTATTTTACATCTATGAATGAAGTGTATAAAAACAGTTAACTGTATATTGGATTACGATACATACGATTATGGTTTGAACACATTTATAAAGGTCCAGTGTGTAATTTTTTGGAGAATTTATTGACAAAAATACAATATAAAATACATAACTATGTCTTCAGAGGTGTATAAAGACCTTACATAATGAAGTGTTATATTTTTATTACCTTAGAATGAGCTATTTCTATCTAAATACACCGCGGCTCCCTTTACATGGAATTCGCCATGTTGTTTCTACAGTAGCCCTAAATGGACAAAATGCTCTTCATAGTACGTTTTGTAAATACGTTTTCTCCTTCAGCAAAGAAGTGAAAATTTGACAACATTAAGCTTTTGCTTGCAATAAGCAACCTCACCGCTAGATGTCGCTAAATGTCATACACTGGACCTTTAAATACCATATTATTCCTGAAAATCAGTTTAAACTTAAGCGTTCATAAACCTACTTAACCAACCTACATATCCACAATTAAAACAAAGTTATAACACATTTTTGTTTGCCTTCATATGTTTATTGGTAAAAAGTATTAGGTGTTACTATTTTTTTATGAGAGTTCTTTAGTTCAAGTACAACTCTCTGAACATTCTCCGTAAATATAAAGGTAGACAAAGTTTCAAAATTTAAATCTGACAGATAAAGCAATGAGACATAGTTTCTGCTTTTATCTACAGTCCCTTTAAAGGTGTGACAAGAACGAAGAACAGACAAAGAACTGCTGGTGTCAGCACATTCATCCTGGAAGATAAATAAAAAATAGCAATGCATGATTTTGTACGTTTTGCCACGATATGCTACTTTTCCATTACACAAAGGTCACCAAAGTCAGCTTGGCTCAAAACAGGCGTTACACAACAACACTACAAGGTTAATGTTGTAATTGCAGAGATATATAAAAATCAAACACTAGACTCTCCACACAGCACATCTTCAACAGGGCAAATCTTTGTGGAGCTTCTGTGGAAACTGGCTGTTTTCTGAGTCATTTTCATTTCTCAGCCTCTGACATCAATGTAATTACTGTACCATGAGAAGTGCAACTAATTAGCGAGCGGCATAAATGGAACCGTGAACTGTAAGGCACCCTGACACAACTCACAAAAGCAGAAACTTCCCAGTTTTCTCAACACATTGGTATAATGGAGTAATAAGAACTCAAATCTGGGTCATGTTCTTGTGTAGGCAAACTTAGATGTTGGAATCAAAGCCTTTATGAGTAAAGAATCCATATGCATATTTTACTGTATACATTGTAAATAAAGCATGGTAATACTTGTAAAATGTGCCATCACAACACAATCACTTAAAAAATAAGTGAAGCATATACCATAAAATAACCTGCATTACAATTGAATATTATTTAAGATAATCTCAGTGTGAAAACCAGTCTACCAAAATTTCATTAACAGAGAAGTAAAACTTTATTGTAGTCTTGCAAGTGAGAAAAAAACAGACTAGAAGCATTTTAATGGTGGCTTCAATTCACTCCTTAATTCACTTATTAATTTACTTAATATACAAGTATTTGGCGGTTGTAATACCGACAGGTAAAAGCCTTATCCTTAAATTTATGATGACCCAATTTTGTTTTGCTGTATTTGCAAAAATTATATTCAGAACACTATGGTTGCTTCAAAGCTGAATTAAAAATGTATGAGAATTAAATATAAGATCTCTTAAACAGACAACTTTTCGTTCTAATTTAAATAATTTATTAGACAATTAATCGTCAGTCAAATTTCATAATCGTGACAGCCTACTGGTAAGTGAAACGGAGTCATTTGTCTGTGTTTTGTTGGCAATGGGTGCACACATGCTTTAGTGTTCTAAAGGGTAAGAACGTCTTTTTAATAATGGCTATTGTTTATTGGAAGTTTTAAAGTTGACGAGGTTGTTAAAAGGTTTATTTCGGAGTTTGTGAGAAATATGTGCATGTGTATTGTCCGTGTTCCACATCCAATAGCCGATCTATACTGAACATGTCAACACAACCATTTCAAATCGTGCTTAAATTATTTAAAGCACTTTATATGAATTAAAGGGTGATTATATAATGTAATGCTAGACAATGATGGCAAAAAAACACATGTTGTGTTAAAGGTGTTAATTATTTTTAACGCGTTATTCTGAAAAGAATTATTGCATGCGTTGAAGTTGACAGCCATAACTTTAACAAATACATTTTCGATATTTTCATAACTGTAGCCGTTGCATGTAATTACATGTTGTACTACGTCAGACATCAAAATTATAGCTACTTAAGAACAAAACATTTGTTTAAGGTTAAAAGATGATTTATTAAATAAAAGATTCTGAACTGGCAAAAAAGAATAAATTACTTAAAGGGATAGTTCACCCAAAAATACATTTATTTCATCCCTTTCTCACCCTCATGTCATTGAAAACCTGTTTGACTTTCTTCTGAATACATTTCAAAATGATTTTTTTTTCAAAATATCTTTTGTGTTCCACCGAAGAAAGAGTCTAGTTTAGAATCACGTGAGGGTGAATAAAGGATGATCAAATTATTATTTTAGTGTGAACAATCCCTTTCCACCCTATTGGTTGAAAATCTGAGGTATATATAACCAGCATCAGTCAGTTAAAGTAACCGTAAATGACAAGGCTTTCACAGAATGTGTCAAACGTAGAATCCATGATGACATTTGGTTTGTCTGCGCTTCAATGCTTTACTTCCTTCAGAAATTAAACAATGCTGGATGTCACGTCAACAACTGCCAGCACGTTTCCTGAAGCAATCCGATACGCTCCTTCACCGGATATCACCATAATTATGACGTTCATCGATTAATGTAACCATGACTAAACAAGCGAAGAGACCAAGAGGCACAAAAACACTTCCATAAGCGAGACACTTAATAACAAAAAAAAGTCCTGTCCAGTGTTGCTGTCTCTTCGGCATTTCTGTCAGTTGTGTATAAGGAAACACAGTCAGTGCCACAAGATGTTTACCTTCAGGTGAACAATATCTTGCACTTCACTATAGTGTGCAATAGGTTTAATCAGTATTTTCTCTAAAGTTTTAATTTAGGAAAATAATGTTTATTATGAAAGTGCCGGTCATGCCATTAGAGTTTTTATCTTGCCGAGTCATACCCTGGCTGAGTGGAATCTAGCAGCTCACAAATCATTCACAAAGCTCACAATTCAGACAAAAGAAAAGTTTATTTCTTGGTTATATATCTTTAGGCAAGTATTAAACAGACAGGGAAGGATCTAGGCCAGACTCGAATAAAATTCATACGTAATACAGTCTGAAGTGAACAATGTGATGCTAACAAGCATTCTAACTTTAGCACACAGAGTGAATTCCTGACCTATCACACTACTACATCAGCAACACTTTACAGCATTACTCACTCACCAAAAAATGAATTAATGAAGTATTACAGACAGAATCTGCAGATTCACATCAGGCTTTACAACTCTTGTCGATTTTAAATGCAGCCTAAATGACAATTTCTAGTTTGTAACTTTTACAAATCTGACCTCTTACTGCAATGTACTGTATCAATTATTTCCAAGATTTATTTTCATTGTATTTTTTATTTATTGTACAGTATCTTGGGTCAACCTCTGCCGTTTTTAATGTGCTTTAGATGTCAACTTCATTTAATCTAACAGTCAAAGAGGTGATTCGCCGGAAATACGTGTTTTTCTTTGTCTTTGGTGTGTCATAAGTTGCCCATGCGTGTATTATACACGTGTAAGTTTAAGTGTCGGAACAAAAGATGTATTTTATCTAGAAGCGAATGCTCACCCAGACCTGCCTGAAACGCTTTGTGTAACCACAACCCGGCGAATCTACGTCAGTTCGTAACACGATTTGACTAAGACCGGCCAAATCTAAACGAAAGAAAGGTAGGCGGTCTTGTAAATCTCATTGTACCGTTGCCGGTGCAACCTGATGTTCCGAATATGGTAAGAGGCATTACATTTCCGTGCAGTATGGGACCAATCACGACGCACTAGTGAACTGGCCAATCATAGCACACCTTTGTAAAAAATTTGCTTTGTAAAATATCAGCCCGTTTCAGAGAGGCGGAGCAAAGATGCATGGTATGTCCTTAAATCATGGATACACATTGTATTACATGTAAAGCAAACAATAATATTCGTTTTAGCCACGTCAAATGACTCCTTTAATTTCCTTACCAAAATTAAGAAATATATCAAAATTCTAACTTTTGCCATATCGTACATCTCTGCATCTAAAACTCACCAAATAGCTTTCACTGAATAGCATTCATAGACATTGATAGTCTGTATATTAAAAGAACTCATTTGAAGCCTTGCAGATGTCTAGAAATGCAATAGAAGCTTTGCAAAAAGGCTTAACTGAAGGATGGGTGCCAACTATAATATACCCAACACCACCCTCCAATACATAAGAAACCACTTGTTTTAATATAATATAATATTCAATATATAATATAATATATAATAAATCAAATATGATACATTCAACATCACTTTCAATTCTAAGGGATAGGGAAAATATTATAAATAATTAAATAAATTGGCTGTTTTCTTATGCATTAAAATGAGAAACAATGCAAATCACTGAGCAATCGCTAAATAATAATAAAAACTTTTTTTTAACAATAAATAAAAATAAGTCTTTGACATGACCCCTTATAAGGACATTTACAATTCTTAATTAAGCTCTGTTAAATATTTATGGGGCAAACTAAAATGAATTTAAAGAAAAGTGAATAAAGCAAATGCAAAAACAAGTAAATTTTCCAGGTAAAACTGTATATCTTAATTTCTCCACCATTGTAAATACCAAAGTGCCTTGTAATAGTTTACTATACTTTATGTTTTTATTTATTTTTCATGGGACTAATGCAAAGACAAGTTTTGTTTGTGCTTGCTTGTACTGTGCAAAGAATCTAATGCAGAGTTGGTGAATGACATGATTAAATGGAAGGTTTCAGGGCCAAAGAAATATCAGTCATTCTTAAAACTCATTAAAAAAAAGCCTTCCAAGAATTTTTTGCAGACAAAATGACAGCATTGAAGACCTCTGACTATAGTCACATTGTTATGCTTGTCATGAAAGAGTTCACTACACGGCGCTCAGATATTGGAAGCTTCATCCAATCCTTTTTTTTAACTAGACTGCATTCTCCACGCGAAACAAAGATTTAAGACATTTAATTACTTTTCGAAAGGAAACGCCGGCCTACACAGCATCCTAGAGGGCAACAAAAATGCATCTTAAGCTCTAACATTAACAGGATCTCCCTTAGTCAAACACTACATTTATGGTTGTTAAAATTGCAGATTCAGTTAATGAAATCCGGTCCATCACATCAGGGAGTTTACAAAAAAACATAATTGCGACTGAGGGTTAAAGGGGTGCTGAAGCAGCATATACTGTTTACGCAAAACACATGCACATTTCTCCAAAATAATGATTTAACAACCTCATCAACTTTAAAACTCCCAATAAAAAATAGCAATTTTTTAACAAGACGTTTTTACCCTTGAAGATTTTATTGCCACATTGTGTTTCCTGAACTTGATCATGGCATTTCTATTTAACATACGTTAATGGTGTTCAAATGGCACTGTGTAGAAAATGTATCTCGGCAATTCCCACCTCAAAACCAAAGACAAACGGCTTCCTGTCCAAACATACAGTTCCTGCATGGACATAAATCACATGTGAAAACGTGTTCAATTTGCTACGTATTCCATTCAGTGCAGTAGACACGGTTCATTAGTTAATCCAGAAATATGAATAGACCTTTGGACAGATGCAGCAGGGAATAAGAAGGCAGCTAAATTGATTTCGGCATTTGATCATGAAAGCGCATGTTTTTCTTCAGGTATTAGCTGAGAAATATATGTATTTTTAGATTGCTTGGTAAGCTGTTCTCCAACTCCAAGCAGTTTTGTTTAGCATCTCCTATTGTTAGGTCAAATGATGAATAGAAAAATAGTTGCTAGAATTTCTTGGTGTACTCTGGCCATTACTCTCAATACGATACATAACAGGTTTTCCAAATCTTGAAAATTAGTTGTTTGGCTCACATAGACCTTTTTGAATTTCCAGACTGGACTTGAAAAGAATCAACAGTATTTCCTGAAACGTAGCCATGCATAATATTTCCGCAATCACATCAGGCGTTGCAATGAGATTCTCCTTAATCTACCCTGTGATGCTTTGAGTCACGAAACCCTGCCATGTGTCATGTGTCAATGTCATGGGTCATTGCATGTACTGCAGTGAAACAAGACCCGTCTCTGCATTGGAAGCCGGCAGGCCCAGTGGACAGTCTCCCAAATGAACAACTGGATCCCAATTGTCTGACTAGATGCACAATGTGCTTAACAAAACACCCTTCAGCCTTTAGTATACTCACAATACACAACTGCATATAGTCCCTAGTGCTAAAAAGCAATAAATACAGTAAAGTATATAATGTAATAATATTGAATCATAATTAATAACATGCCATCTGCCTGTCAAAGAGAACACAAGCATTAGAATTTAGCACAGAATTTTCTCAAACTCAATTACCCCCATAGTTTCAGCTCTCTTACCTGGTGGTCCTGAATCTTACGGCCCACTACTCTGAAGGCGTTGTTGCCCGTGTGGTGATAGATGTGGACTCGACTGAAGCCCGTGGATCCGCCGGCCGGAACCCATTTCTTATTGGCGTCGTCATATACCATGACAGCGGCCCGCGCCTGACAGATACTCTGCTCGCTGGAGAGAGAAAGAAAAAGGCAGAGGCATTATCAAACAACAGAAAACTAAATTAGCCAACATTAAGCTTCAATGGATCGAAACAGAAAAAAGACAACACCTCAATTTACGTGAAGTGGCAATAAATCTGTGCATTCAATGTACAGAATAAACAGCTGAAATGAACCGCCAATGGTTGAAGTTAATTGTTTTCCCTTGCAAATAGCTTTAAACCACGGATAAGTTGCAATCCGCTGTGTGATTCCGCATTTGCATTCAAGTGCAGTTCAACTTTATAGGTCAATCGTTCATTATGCAGTCACCCATTAAGTGTAAACACTGAAACTCAATTCCCATGTCGCTCTCCACACATTTTACACTTTAGGCTAGAACTCACCTTGCATATGACGCTAAATTATTTACAGCTTTAATAGATTAAGAAAAGAGCTGCTAAAAGCAGTCTGCACTTTGAGCAGAAGTGCATCATGTGCTGGTGGAAAAAATGAAAGAGCGAGAAGTGAGAAAGTGCTCTCACCTTGAGCTCACATTCCCTCTCACCTTGAGCTCACATTCCCCTTTATATAGAAACCTTGAAAACGTAACAGACATGTCACTTTTTGCGATATATAAAGGTTCTGACCACATTTGAAACGGAAAAGCGACAAGTGCTAAAAGCTAGCGCTTACAAGTTAGGTTTTCAGGATAGTAAGCCCCGGCCCCACACTTGAGAATCAGTGGAAAAAAGTATTGCTTCTCATCTTTAAGAATCGGCTAAAAAAACACATCTCTTCCATCAACATCTGACCCATTAGTACAGTCTTCTTCATCTTCTCTACTTTCCTATCCCCCCCAAAAAGGACATTTCTAGCTTTGTATACTGTGGACCAGTTTTAATGTACTTATGCATTGTTGTTCTTTTGTTGCACAAACTGCTTATATTGTCTAATTCTAAAAGACTGATAAATGACTAAATGTAAATGTCATTTATATTAAACATCAAACGTGGACTAAAAAAATAAACCGATAGCGATGGCTGAATTGAATATTACATTTACATTGCGTTTTGTGTGTGTGCCTGGAAAACTCATGAACTTAGCATTGTTATCACCACTTTATCTACCCGTTGAGTGACAGAAACTGAATATAGTCTTTCAAGTTTTCAAAGACATGATAAGCTTGGAAAAACTTAACACAAGTGTACCGGACCTACACTGACATCATTTACGAAGAATGTTCAAGTCACTTAATATTCATGTGCTACACATAAATGGGGAGAGCGAAACGCTTTCAAATCAGACGCCACCGGCTGACAGCAAAGTCAATCGGGTGAAATAAATAATCATGACAAAGCACTTCAGAATATACACTGACAGATTGTCAAGTGTTTTGTTTTGCTTCCCTGCAAAATTTAACTGACGACTGAGATGAGATCCCGGGATCATCCGCCTCTCAGATAAGGGCTAATCTAACAGGACTGTCCACTGAGACCAATCCCTGCACTTTAATTAAGGAATGAGCGTGCCGGAGCACAGCGGGCGAGTCTCCGGAGCTCCACACTATATTATGGTGTAATTGATGGAAGAGAGTCAGAGAAGAAACATGCTAACAGGGAAGAACTAGATAAAAAAAGCCTTACTTGAACTCATTAAAAAAACACTAAAGGACAGTTCACCCAAAAATAAACATTCTGTCATTTACTCACCCTCTGGGTTTGCCAAATCTGTATAAATTACAGATTAGATTAGAGACAAATTAGATATTTGGAAGAATGTTTGTACCCAAACATGTCTTGGCCACCATTGACTACCATAGTAGGAAAAATAAAAACGATTGTCAAAAGTGGCCCGGAACTTTTTACTTTCCTACATTCTTCAAAATATACATTTTTTATGTTCAACGAAGAAATTAGAAAGCAATTTCCTACAATGGTTGTCAGTGGTGGCTGAGAACTGTTTGGTTACAAGCATTCTCTCAAATCTATTTCTCTGTGTTCATCATAACAAAGACATTGTGAGTAAACGGTGATAGAATTTTTATTTCTGGGCAAACTGCTCCTTTAAGTTTTGTATCACCATATTGGTCCATAGTTTCTTGTGACCTTCATTGTCAACCAAGACAAATTCCTCCTGCCGGAGCCAATACGTTATTCTGATTCATGTTCATTCAGTTTCACTTTCATACCCTTCAAATGAATAATCTCTCTTTAGTTTCATTCCAAGAATGCGAACAGACAACATGGAGGTGAGCTTTCCAAAACGCGAAGCTTTATTTGCCGCTCTAATTTTGAAACGGTAGCATCGTAGTTAATGTTGCATATGCGCATTAATATTCATTTGAACACTAACATATGCCTTTTTGCAGTGTTTATCTCCTAAAGGAATGTGTGTTTTGAGTGACTTGGATGAGTTAATGATTCAAATTAGCGTTTTGAACGAGTTGGTCAAATGATTCACTTACTCAGTGGAAAATTTACGCCACGTACTGGCCGTCTTAGTTTTGCATTTACAAGCCTAATATTTCCCTTTATAGACTACAATTTGCTTCAATTTATTCAATTACTACATTTAATACAACAACATTTCTAGTGCAAAGTATAATAGAGTTTACTATAGTAAATACAAAATGTTTCATCTAAATCTGTGTTTTATGTATAGATTTGAATTATGAACATGGCACAGCACCATGATACTACTTGGTATCGAGATACTTTAGCTGGTATAGTATCATAAGACATGTTTATGTTACCGTGACAACCCTAGTAGGAAGTAGTGCTTGATCTAAAATCACTATGAGATTTTATCGTTTATCGCAATATTTGTCAAACAGCATCATCATAAATATACTTTATTATCATGAAAATACATGAATAGGTTTGAAAAACAGCAATAAAATATGAACATTGGCATTTCCTGGAACTACGGCTGGATCCGAAATCGCATACTGTGACAGTAGGTACTGAATTTGAATAAGTACCTATCTAAAACATTGTATATAGTATGAGTGGGAGTAGTATGTATACATTTTGGACACACTTCTTCCGCCATGTTTTATAGTCACGTGACCCATTTTCGCCAACTATATAGCATGGAAGTATTTCGGATGCAGCCCATGTGTGTAAATCGTTCTTCTTCTGTGACCCATATTCGGAGAGCGCCATCTGGCTTTCGGATGTGGCGGCATTTAATCATAATTCATTGCAAAACGGAGCATAAAAATATAGTCCCAGCCCTAATAAGAGTCTAAATAAATACAACGACACAGTCTGATCAAAAACCCTCTGATATTAAACTGCAACAACACAATCAGGAAATGTTCTCAATTCCTTGTCGTATTAACATCCCATAGCCAAAAAAAACAGCATCAGTGCGCTTCATGCTGAGGCTGCAGTGACATGAGAGAAAGCACTCTGGGGAAGAGCATGGTAAAACAGGATCTGATTATGCAACCAAGTGCCTGCAACATCAGGAGAAATCACCATCAACCTTCTGCATGACTCAAACGAACGTCCTTGATGACAGCTTCATTGTCTTCGCCTGTGTAACAGACTCATTCACAAATAATCTACACAAGTAAATGACATTGCCATTGCATCCATAAACACAGATGTGGATTCTGCATATTGACAATGTGCCAGGGACAAAATTATAATAGCCAATGTGTTGAACGTGAATGCTTAGTAAAACTTTAAATCTAAATACAATTCTTTCAACTATATTTTACTTCTTACGTGTAATATTAAAAGCCCAACCCAGCTTGTGAGTTATAAAACATTTGCACCTTGCTATGAAGGGCTGACATGAATCATGTATGTCGACAAGAGTAACTCGGGCACTCTCGCTCTTTAACACTGTTTGTTTACACGGCTCAAATTGTCCAACACCAACTCTAACAAGCTGCCACCTCAAAGTCGCATCGCAAATCCAATGAGACTCCAGCAAACAACAAGGATTCAGATGGCCTCGAAAGTCAAGCAGACGTCTGGCCCCAGGACCACAATAAGATCTAAAACAATCCTGCAAAGACACCGAAGGATTCCTCATGTATTGTCAAGGTCTTGAGGAAAGTCAGCAAAAAATAAAGAAACACAGCATAACACAAACACTGACACAAAGGTTCTTTGTTTTTTCAGAAGACTGTACAATCTTTGTATTTGTTGAACTGCAACTTCTCAAACTGATAAATCAAAGAACTTCAAGGGCAAAGCGCTCAGATTACACTGTAAATCGTTTAATATCATACCATTTCTTATATGAATGAGACAAATATTGTCTACATAAGTTTATACTTTCTGCACCACTAGCATCACCAAAGGGACATGCAAAAACAAACTCAACCTCAAAACCAATCTCCAGCCATTCCCGGTTTGGCATTGGTCAAAACCATCAGATAGCTCCACCCTCATTCACTAAAGCCACAGCATTTACTCTTTTTAAGGAAATCCATTTAGGAATAGTTTGCATAAAACTTAATCTAGAAAAAAAACATTTTACTCTTAAAGCGATGATATTATCAACAATCTGTTACCAACATTCTCCAAAATATATTTTTTCTTGTTCTGCAGAAGAAAGATAACCATACATGTTCGAAATGTATGACAGAATTTTACTTTTTGGGTGAACTATCCCTTTTAATGGCAAAATAAATAAACAAGCCATATGGCAACCTAAACCATAGCAACTACACCTGAGGTCTAAACATCTCAATTTAAAGGATCCTGAAAATCCCCTTTTAGGGCTACAGAGTCTTAAAATAACCTTCCTGCTGCTTTTTACCTACTCAACTAGCCACAGGTGCGTGAGAGAGAGCAGACAGAAGCTATTTTAAACCTGGGCTCGTGTAATAGCCATGGCTCAGGCTGAGAACTGACTGCTCGCAGGAAGCCCGAGGGTCCGCGGCATGGCGGAGGTGTTACAGCGAGCTGGAAATAGGCTCCGACTCCCACTGCGAGATGCAGAACGTCTCACAGCCACAAGGTAAAACCAGCATACAGGGACTAATAACCAACCAAGAATCGCTGACAGATCGCTGAATGAACCGGGGGATTTAATTATAAAACTGTTAAGTATAAGACTATGACTAAGATTAGAATCTATTATAAAATGTAGATGTTTACGAGCTAGAGCATTAAACAGGAAGTAGTCATCAGAGGTGAGAAATTTCGAAATGTTGCTGTTCCTTTATGGCTATTATCAAGTGACGCATTAACTACAAACATGTTTTGTCCAAGGGGCTATTATAAAGTACATTTAGCGTGTTTTTATCCAAAGCGACCTAAAATGTTGAAGAAAACGGACCAATTCATCCCAGGGACTCAAGAAGCGCTATAACAAGTAACAAGTTTTCAAAGGTTTTAGACAATACCTGTTGAGGAAAATAGAAAACGTTGAAGAATGAAGCACATTGAACATGTTCTTATCAAGAATTTACAAAAACGATATGTCGTTTTTTTTAAATAGCTGAATAAAACCTTAAAGGTGTATGAGATTTAGTGGCCACCCCTACCTTTCAAAGCACTCCGGTGGCTGACACAGGACAAAGTCTTCGTTAACATTTTACCTTCTTTGCCGTAGATGATAACGTATTTACGAAATGCTCTCTGTAGAGCGTTTTGTCTGTTTAGGACTACTGTAGAAAAAATAAGGCAAATTCCATGCAAGGGGAACCACCATGTTTGAAAATAGAAAATGAAATAGCTCAGAACAAGGTAATAAAAACATAACGCTTCATTATGTACGGTCTTTATACATCTCTGAAGACATAGTTTTGTATATTATACTATATAGCATTTTTGTCAGTAGATCCTTCAGAAAAATGATACACAGCACCTTTAACTGAACTTTCCAGTCTTATAAACGTCGTTTATATACAAACACAGATTTTATTACTTTTATTTTTCAGCCTCAGATCCTAGAACTAGAAGATAAGATAAAGATATGAAGAAATCTTACTCATAAACTATAGTTTTATTGCTTTTCCAATCTGCAACCTGCAATTTCGCTGAATCATGCAAATAAAAAACATTTACATTTCTGAATGTGTCTTTAGGTTTCATAAAATGCTTGCTATAAAATTTACAGTTCCCTTCACAAAATAGCTGTATCCCATTTTTCTTAAATGTAATTTGAAGCACAAAATAATTTTTACAGTCTGCTTGCTTTCCTTGGCATTCATACTTTATCTGTTTAGCCGTGCATTTCATTTCCTCCATTTTAAGGTGTATATTTGTCATGTATTCTGTCAAACTTAACACGTTGCTACCAAAAGACTACAACATAAGCATGCGCAATCTCTCATTCTCATCATTTGCTTGCATTGTAAAGCCCTGCCACACAGATTTTCGTCTCTGTAGTGATACTCATAAGAGACATTCTCATAAGTCACAATCTTCAGTTAGGTTTTTTTTTTGCTCTCTTTTGGTCTTTTTATAGGCTGAGGAATTAAAGCCATCACCTTAGCAACACTTCTACGTGGGTGGATTTTATGCGTAGCTCCTACATAACACTGGGAAAAAGATTCAGTATGAAGGCGAAAAAAAGACATCCAGGCTTCTCTTGTGCTCGCCCTTTGTCTTCCTGTACAACACTGTGCTCTGAGCGCACGATCGTCTCGCATATACAAACTGATAAGAAATCTGTGAGACAATTTGCGGGTCGATTGTACACTTTTATGCTACACCAAAACACTAAAAGGACTTGAATGCATTAATACCCGCTCACCGTTAAACCTTGGCATCCTTACTATCGTGATGCCAGTCTTTGCAGCTGATATGGAGAGTTCCTGAGCTGCCAACATCTCACCACCTCCACAGAAACTGCAAAAACTGGCTTAAAAATAAACTCCACTCACAACCATGAGTCACGCAGAACGCTCGTTCTGGTGGATGCCGGTACAGATTCATTCATGCCATGCTTTGCAGGACAATGGGAGACATCATCACAGCATAAACAGCCCCGGTGATCTCATCCTCGCATGGGCATCTATTTGTGAGTCAAGCCTGCTTTTAAGCCACTGGCATGAGGACAAGAACATGCTTTTAAAAGGACAGAGGCCAATATGAGCAGAGTGCTCATTGCTTCGTAATTGGGACCTTTCTATTTAGGCAAAGACACCTGCTTTGAAGTTTGAAATATACATTCTCATTGTTTTTGTAAATACCATTCTATAGACTGTTTCATCGAATGAACCCACTGCCCCGAAGTTAACTTCCAATCTGTGTTTAGTTATAATAAAGCAATTTATTTTCAATTAATATTCATTTATATTGATATTTAATTGTATAAAAATTGTAATACATACATTTAAAACTACTCAACAATAACAGATTCTATATTAAGCTATACCGGAAGTTAAGTTAGGGCCACATATTGTTTATGTTGTTGCTGCTAAAATGGCTTCAGGAGTTTTATATGTTTACTGATCACTGAAACATATAACAGCCAAAATATTGAAATGCTAAATACACTTGACAGCGGCCATACGCCATCTTTGTGTGTAATCCACACAGCTTTACATGCAAGACATTAAAGGGATAGTTCAGCCCAAAACTCCAATTTGCTGTGTAGAGTATGGCTAATATTATTAAATTTCAAATTTAAATTATCAAATTTATGAAAATATCAAGCGAGTCACTTCACGAAAAGTCCACATGTCGCCAGGTGAGCTTTTTGGAATTATGTGCTTTAGGAATTCTTAGAATGACGGACCCCATATACTCCCATTATATGAAGCAGAGAGGGCTGCGGATTTACCAAACACTTTTCTTTATGGTTCTACTGAAGAAAAAATATCACCTAAATCTTGGATGGCCTGAGGGTGAAAAATAAACCGCAAATTGGAGTTTTTGGCTGAACTATCCCTTTAAAGAAGATGTTTATGAACTGTAGGGAAAATAGGGACTTTAATGTCCAACACACACAATAAAAAATTTGACATGACTGCGAGGTTTGACGGCATCATGGAAACCTCAAGCTCTCTCAAACTAAAGAGAGTTTTCAACTATAAGGCAAAACTATTTATGCATTATGTTTATTTATTTACATTTCGGAGGGCTGAGAACCCAAACATTTGCAAACTGAATATAAAAATAATGTTATCTATGCTTTTATCTATGCTAGTGCAAACTACAAAAATGCTAATTTGTGAAAACGTCATACATTCTGTAGTACATTGTTGTGATGTAAACATAACCTAAACCCTTCTAAATTTTATAAATGGCTCAATCAGTCCCACTAAGAAAAGGATAAACAACGTTAGATAACAATACATTTTTATGACATTATAGTTTTCATCAATTATTCAAACTTCTGGTCAATGGGAAAACTGTTGACCTATAAATGTAAACAAACATACAGGCTAGTCATTCTATCTAGCACATAATACTCAATTGAGAAAAACAAGAAAGAACAATAAACACTGAAAGTGCTTAAAAATGCTTTAGTGAGCGTTTAAGCTGGAGTAAATGGAGTGTTGTCAAAACAAATCAGCTTTAGGTTAACTAAGACGTTTTAAGACAATCTAGCAACATACCCTAAAGCCATTAAACAGCACCAGCTCTTCTCTAAACTAGCAACACCCCATGACCTACAGCATTCAAAAAAGCAGGTGTGATGGTCACACCTTGTTTACACAAGCAATGCAATTTCCTGTTTTTAAATGGAGTTGGGGTGTTAAGAAATCGGCAGGTGAGTGCTGAAAGCGACCTGTTTTTTCTCCATCGAGCACTTTATGGAAGCATCCGACACGCTGCCGTTCTCTCACCAACCACAACCATCCGCCACCTTTTGCATGCACGGAGGTTCCCACTAAAAACGTCACAAGAGATAAGTTAGTCACGGCTGCGAGTGGCAGCATGGTTTATAAAACACCACCCTATACATGGGGAAACACAATGTCCACAAATACCTTTCAATGTGTTTGAAAACATTTATATCAGAAAATACACTTTCAATGATACTGAAGAGAGCAAAATGATGGGCAGCAGGTCAAATTTGGTTGGAATGAAAAGATTCGCACAAGGGAGATAGCTACCTATCAATGTTTGATGGCTGAATTTGCAGTACACAAATGTTGCTGGCTTGCCAAACGCTTTATAGGCCAATTTGCGTATCTTGCATCCATTCCACAGGGAGCTATAAGAGTAAATGAAACTGTAAACATTTTCCACCACACTTCCTAAAGCAGCTCACAATCTGCACAATCACGGTTTTGTTAAAGCCATAACCCCAAACACAGACAACCAGCAATGATGCAGAAATTAAACACCAATGTGACTCCAAATGATGCCATTTTCCAGCCCTTACGCAATTTCTGTGCACCCTTCCAACAATACGATTGGCAATATAAGGTCCATTAAGGACGCATTCAAATAGAGATGCTTTTAATACAATATTCAACAGTTGCTCATATCAAAAACAGACCCCGAGCGTTCCTACGTACCGGTGCACTTCCATTTTTGAAGACAGGGCGCATCTTTCCTTCAGTATGAACCCGGACACCTTGCACTGCGCTGCAGACTGAAGCTGCATGGCTTCCCCCGGCTCCAGCGACAACGCTGCGGACTCGATCGCGATCACACTCGCCTATTCATCGCGTTCCCCCGGTTGTGAATGCATCGGTTATTCATTATTCAGAGACGGGCGCGAGTCAGCAGCTCTTCGCCATGCCGTACGCGATGCCGCGCTTCACAGTGCTGGACGGTAACCTGGCAACAGGCATTTGAGCGCTCGCGGTTGTTAAAGGAGATCACGTTTGGGAGGATGAAATTGCTACGCCGTGTTAATACCGCTCAACCGAGCAGGCTTTTCCCGCCCTGACTCTCTGGCTCGCTCTCTTTCTCCCTCACTCGCCCTATCTTTCCTACCCCCACCCTCTCTCTCTCTCTCTCTCTCTCTTCATTCTCTCTCTCTCTCTTCATTGTGTGCAGCTCTTTTTTTGGTGATTTATTTTCACTGGCTAAGCTTTGTTTTGAAGCAGCATGTGCGGGCAGTAAACATTCAAACAAATAACGCAAAGTACTTAATGCAATAATTGAAACCGAATGGGAGTGTGAACAATGCCTTTATCACGTAACTGAATTATTGAATTGATACATTTGTTTAGATATTATGCTCATGCATCATAATGTAAATCATAATATTTGAGTCAAATTGCGCTAATACAAATGGTAATTGGTTCTTTCTATTCCAGAAAACAAAAGAAGATATTTTAAATGAGTTAGTGAGGCAAATTGACTTTTTTCATGTCATGTGTCCATGGAATAGAAGTGAACAGATCATTCTTCAATATATCTATATATATTATAATATACTTTTGTGTTTTGCGAAAGAAAGTAAATCATGCATGTGTAAAAAAACACAGAGTTATTGTTTCTTTCTTCACCTTTATGATGTTGAAGAAAATATTATTGGTCATTGGATATTAATGTGATGGATCCCCAAAAACTGGTTTAATCGTTTTAAAGCTGTATGATTTCTTCTGAGAAACACAAAAGGAGATATTTTGAAGAATGTCGGTAACCGAGCGACGGCGGTACCCATTCAAATCTATTGTATAGACACAATAGCAATGGAAGTCAATGGGCAGGCCTACCACCACTGTTTGTACGTGTACGTGTTCTGCAAAAGAAAGTAAGTCATACAGGTTTGAAATGACAAGAGGGTGTCTTGCACGTGATTTTGTACAGTATATCTATACATTTGTTGTGTTAATCAGTTAGAATTTGTCCAGCATAAGCTTTATCTTTAAACAGAATTAGATCGTGATGAATAAAGATCGCTGAAGAATAATAATAAATCAAAAAAATCCTGTTGTGGATCGATCCAGAATCATTCGAGACAGAATTGCAATGCATCGCCGAATGGATTTTTCCCCAGGGCCACTTTTTATACCTTACCAATTGCTTGGGGCCATAAAAATTTGCAATCAATCTACACAATATTGCCGTGTGGTGTCCGCCACCCTGTGCAACATAAATAGTGCCATCCAGCAATTAAATCCGATTTCTAAGCATGATTCTAGATCAGCAAAATGAAACCGAGGAACCATGTGACAGATGCACCGTGGGATCATGGGGTTTGCTGGGTGGCAGAGAGAGTTTGGCTAGAGATCCTGTGGTTTCCAATTGTCTGGCCTCTTTCCACAGGAACAGATGGGTGTGAGTGACAGGTCAGGTGCAGGATAAGGGCCTTGTCTTTTTGAGGGTGGGGTTCACTGTGCAGACGCCGATCATAATGCACAGTCACGCTGTAAGCTTGTGAGCTGTAAAATCAGAAATTAATCACTTGGGCGCTGACAAGGGCACCATTGGTCAAGGACGGACCCATCCAAATCATTCATTTATGGGGGTGAGTTGACAGCAAGAGGAATCAATACATATCTGATTATTTGCTTTAGTGCTGCAAATGATATGGTCCTATAGCATCCATACCCAATGGTCTCTTCATTTTATTTATCTTTTTGATACTTTTTTATGTTTCTTTCATTGTACAATCTAATTATTTAGTGTTTAAACTGTTGGATAGCCCAAAAGCTTTTTGGCATTGTGGCAATTTACCCCAGTTACAACACACTATTAATCCATCCATTTACAAAAAGATCAACATCTGCATCTTCAATCAACTATTCTTTCTCTAGGTTAAAATAAATACTTTTTTTAAGTTATAAGAACTGTGACAACTTGCCCCAGTTTCACCTAAATACAAAGATCTGACATACTGTCTGTGCACCAGGCTCAAAATTTTCACAAACTATTGGGCTGGATTATAAAATCATACCTTTTTTTCATTTCATCTCTTCATTGGATGGGTGTTATTGCACTTTAGGAAATGTGCAAGTCAACCACAGTCACAGCAGACTCTCACGTTCAGAGAACAAACACGAATCAATTAGCTACTCTGCATCTGAGATCGCTACGCTACTACGCCACCAACAACAAACACAGACTTTTCGAATCTCACGTAAACTGGAGCTGGCCTGCAGCATTTCCAAAATCTCGGGCACGAGAAGAGCCACCTGGGATCACCGGGTTCCCATGAGTGGGTGGTGAAGTCAGGTCAAGCTGAGAGTGTGAAACCTCATGCCCGGCATCAGCAGAACACATGGTGTATGGGAGGATACAAGCAACACCTCTGTTTATAAACCGCATGTCCCCCAGGAGGTCTGGCACTGCCATTTCAGGATTCATGCCTTTGCAGGTGGTGGCACAACAAGCCAGCCTGGGCTTGTCTTTTGACACTTCTTAAAACATTTTTTTTTATAAAAATATACACCACCATATGGTTATTCTCACACAAAGTTACACTGGGGGTTGAAATGAAGTTTAAAGATTCATGTGCGGGAGATGTATTAAAAGGAGGATCTATTGACAGAAATGCAATATAATATACATAACTATGTCTTCAGAGCTGTATAAAGACCTTACATAATGAAGTGTTATGTTTTTATTACCTTAGACTGAGCTATTTCTATACATCAAGGCTCCTCTTGCAAGGAATTTGCCATGTTGTTTCTTAGCCTAAACACAAAGTGATCCATAGAACGCGTTGCGTTAAGGCAATTCGCAACCTCACCACTAAACGCCGCTAAATTTCATACACTAGTTCACTTAATTATGTTTTTTTTACTCATCTTCATGCCATACCACATGTATATGACTTATTTTCTTTAGCTTACCACATACAATAATACTTTTGATAATTTAAATCATTTCGATTTCAAATCACATAGGTTCTTTCATTTCATGTGATAGAACTTGCATATTTACATTTACATTTTTGCAAATGTCTTACAAGTTGGGTAAACGCATATGCAAGTTGGGTTGGGTAGTTGGGTATATTGGTTGGGTAAACGCATATCAAACGCAAAAAGCATATGACAACTGGTCGTGAGGTGTGAGATCCAATGAGATTCAACATTAAATGAAATGATTAAAAAGAATAATTTTGCCATCATTTTAACTTGTCCTCATGTTGCTATGGTTTTTTGGCAATAAACACAATATACATTGGCTTTTGTGGAAACTAGCGACTTTGTATAAGCACCTATTGTTCTATTGCTCCTGTATGTCAGATTCGCTTTGTTGCTCCCTGAACTCTCTGTAAGTCGCTTTGGATTTTAGCGTCTGCTAAATGACTAAATGTAAATAAATACTGCATAAGCTAAAAATTGTAAACGTTTTCTCTCACAAATGAATTGTCTCGTTTCAAAAGACACACTAACCCAATGGCTTCATTTGGAATAATTTAAAGGATGTATTTGCTCCGGTGTTAAATAAAAATAATGGAATAACAGAAAACTAAAATTTTCCGGAAGCTGAAACTTTTTTCTCGTAAATTACGTGGTTTTCGTTGTTTTACTTGTAAATGTGATGTCTTCTGTAATTTGACGGTTTTTGTTTGCATTTCAAAAATTGATTAAAATAAAAATTCCGGCAGCTAGGGCAACATAAATATACAGTAAAACAACTTTTGCCATATGACTACAAATGTTTCCTGTTTTCTTGTAACGCTGCAGTCTTTTTCTGTAATTTGATGTTTTTTTACCGCATTTTAAAGTAAATAGAAAGATCTGTTTTTGGAAACTTCTCATAAAAATGTGTAAAAAATACAACAGGAGAATTCAATTCCATTGACAGTGTCTTGAAACTTTACCATTTTGAATCCGATAAGAAGAAAACAAAACATTATTTAAATATACCATTGTTTGTTTATGTTCAACCTAGTCATAGACATCTGAGATGGCACAAGTGTGAGTAAATTGTGAGAGTTCAAATGTTATTTTAATATACACACTTTAAAGTAAATTGCCCCATAATCAGCTTCCTAAGTTTACTTGAGAATGTACTGTGTAATGAATAATGTTATAATTTATAAACATAACTGACATTTGATTAGGATTCTTTACTGGGTTTATCATGAACCACTGTTATGCATGACATTCAACCCATATTTGGGATATTATCCCGAGCTGCTCAAAACCCAAAAGCATGAAAATAGCTTTACCTTTATGCACGCAAGCACTCTTTCTTGCCCCTAGCAACAACCTCCCAGCGTGCTGCTATATTCTAATACATGTGACAGGAGATATAGACTGACTGACTGCTAGTGTCTGGCTCCAAGTAGGATATCATGCAACACTTTAACCATATCAATGTCACATGGATTTTTTTACTCAATGTTACGCATCAAAAATGGATTGGCATTAAAACATCAGCTCTCAATAAAACATATTCCACTTTACATTACTGCTAAGTAACATTCAGTTGATTCAACCGTCATTTAACTACTGACATGACAGATTTCATGAATTTAAAGCTACCAGTTCTTACATGCAATAGTGAAAGAATGCAAACATTTTAGAACAGTAAATAAAAGCAAATATCATTCTAATCATACAATTATGGCTTTAAAAATATTTTAAAGGATGTGGTTCTAAACAAGAACTGGTTATGTATCGCTTCAAAGGATGATAGAACGAAGCCTGTGCCCTTCAAATGTTCAAAAAAGATATCTGAGGGCAACAGGGCCTCTTCACGCTCAGAATCAGACAAGAAGATTAATCTCTAGATCAGTACCACATCACATCTGTGACATAACTGTGAGAGGCAACAAACAATTGCACCAATTTGTCCTGTAACACAGCAGGTTACATCATGTGTACGAGGCTACGGCATCAGCATCAGCATCCTTATAATACTATGACTGGTCGTGAGTTGAGATGTTAACTGAGGTAGTATTTCAGGCGAATGAGCTGGGACGTCAGCTATGCCGAGGGGTAGACTGAGATTGGATTAAAGCAACAGGGATCAGAAAAGCAAAAAAACACACAAACCCCTGTGGAGCAACAACATCACAAACATACCAGCGTAGGTCACGTTATTCCACAATCACTTAAATGAGCTCAACAAATTATAATGACTCGTCAAATCAGAGCGTATTATAAAAACAGCTTTTTCATGTGGATTCAAGTTAAAAAATTTTAATTAAATGGAGCTGAATTATGTTTTATAATAATCACAAAGCCAAAATGGAGTTTCCCCAAAAAAGCATGCACACAATACAACATGTGAGCACATATAATAATTTTACAAGAAACGTTCAATTATTTAAAGTGTGATTGACTTTCTGTTTGCAAATAAAAAACTTAAATATTATATTTTTGAAATATATTTTTGATTTGAAAATTATATTATGAAAATATAATTTGATTTGAAAAAGTTATCTAGGATTCATGGATGAAGAGTAGGGATGCACGATACCAGACCGACAATTGTGATGGAATTGACTGCAATTTGTTGTGAAATTTGCTTTGAACGTTTGTGACAAGCACATAAAATAATTATATTATTATATAATTATATTTCCATAATGTGTTTGAAGTGAAATTGTAATTATGAAGCTATTCTATTTTTAATTCTCTTACTGTGTTGTGTAAAGATACAGGCATCAGTATTGGGGAGTACCGGAAAAAAATATCGGTATTCGTATTCGGTCTTTAAAAAATGGTAGTGGTGCATCCCTAATGAATAGCCAACAGATCACTTATATCTCCACTCATAAAATTCTAAATATTTGTAACTAAAGTTTGTTAAGTTTGATATATTGTTAGTGAAGGTGTATTTATAGAAATATACAATTGCGCTTGCCACCTCACAAAAAAAAACAGGTACAGGCATCATTATCGCCGATTACCAGGAAAAAAAACACTCTGCCTTTAAAAATGGTATCAGTGCATCCCTAAAAAACACAATTGTAATCTTATAAAAAACATTTGGAACCTTTAGCTAAACATAAAATTCTTATGAAGTGACAATGTAAAATGTGTCTTTCCTCATTCGGAGTTAAAACTAACAATTATCAAAATTACACAAGCAAAACAAATTCTTGTGTCTACTACTAATTCTGAAGTCAACGCAGGACAATGCATATATTTTTTCCAGGGAATAAACTATGTGAAAAATGAAACCTGGACTGTGTTCCTAATATAAACATGAGGCAAACGGCTAAGCAGAACTACCTCATTGTTATTGCACTTGTAAACTGTAAGACCTGCAGGACTTGTCTTACAGAAACCACTTTAACACAGGCGACTGTCAAATCTGGACATCGAAAACAAGTCGTGTCAAATTAGTTAATTCCTATAGCTCTTATCCCAATCCATCACAAATACAATCCAAAGCAGTTAAAAAAAATTGCAATACGTTCTCTTTTATATAAAATAAGCATTGGAGAAAAATATTAATTATAATTTTTCAATGGGTTGTGGTTCTAAGTAGAGTTTCGGTATAGACTGATAAAATCCTGTCCCTGACTACACCACTAAGCTCATTTATATAAAATCTATAACGAAAAAAGCCACATCACACCACATCTGTAAGAAATACAACCACATGGTTATTCAGCAAAAACATCAAACCCAGGCGTTGTGGGAAAAAGTACAAAAACTATCCACTGATCTGAAATGAACGGAACTGTCTGCGAGAAAAAAATGCTACTCATGATACGTGATGAGAAACTATTGTGGGTCAAGTTAAGCTCACTTTATACGACCTGTACAACACAAAACTGTCTATTCTGTACGGTCTACTGTAACTTTGACACCCTGTGATAAATAACCCCTATTTAAGGCTTCTACTTTAAACTAATTTTATCACAAGGTGGTTCAAGTAACATTTGAATATTGACTACCCCATGCTCCTTTGAAGTTTATAACCTCATGCAACGGAAGCCATAGGATACGGTTAACCGTTTACTATTTTTACCCCGACTTCAGGGAACACCAATATTAGCCATCAAGAAAGGCATTGGGTTCAATTACTCTTCCGTCTGCTCGTGAAACAGAAATATCTAGCATTTATTTACAATAATTCCTCTATAAGTCATCTAGCACTCTCGGGGCGCACCGGCCACTTTCTCGCCTCATACTCACACGTCATGTGTCATCACTGCTTGTTGTAATTCTCCGCCTGTGAGGACCCCGTGTACTGTTCTTCTTCTGACTCTCCTCGGAGTCTAAAGTGTCTTGTAAGCCAGACCCAGAGATGAGGCCGAGAGATGAGTTTCGTCTGCTAGGATCCCTCCCTCAAAGCTAATTCAGGCCAGCTGGGCAGCCCCCTAAAGAATGTCCCCTCGCCCCGAAATAAACCTGCTGACTGAAAGGCGTCATGACATCAGCTCTCTTCAAATTTTCTTCTTCTGGTCTTACATCTTTCCTTCCTTTCCCAACTGGGGCAGTGGAGCAGTGACAGTTCATTTATATTCTGTTCAATCCAAGTCATATAGATGATCTACTAAGCACAAAAGGCTTAAAGATGTGTTATGAACGGCACATTAGGGTACGATTCAAAGGATTTGAAGGGAAAGCTTTATAATAGCGGAATGCAATGATGCTAACAGAATGCTTTGACATACTGTACAACATGGGAGCCAGTTTTCATAGGAAAGCTATAAAAGGAATACGGTTCAGAAAAAGCTAATAAAAACAATTCCCCATCATGTCATTTATTCACATTCTCTCACACAATGACAGTTCGTGATCTTCAAAAGTAAATATTAAGCTCCAAAATAAATAATACTATCCTGTATATATAGCTTCAGAGAGCAGTTTTTATTGCTCAGAGGTTGCCCTTTCATAGCTCAACAGATTTGATGGAGCTCCATTGTGTTTTATTTAAAGATCAAGTGTGTTCTTTTTTGGAGGATCTATTGACAGAAATGCATTTTAATATACATATGTATGTCTTCAGAGGTTTATAAAGATCTTTCATATTGAAGCGCTATGTTTTTATTACCTTAGAAGGAGCAATTTCTATCTACATACTCCGCGGGTCCCTATACCTAGAATTCGCCACGTTGTTTCAACAGTAACCCTAAACGGAAAACTGCTCTTCAGAACGCGTTTCGTAAAAAAAATGTTCTGCAAAGAACATCTGTTTCAGCAAAGAAGTGAAAATGCGACATATTTGTCCTGTAATACTAGTGCTTCGAAAGGGCGGTGGAGTGATCCATTGGTTGCAATTCACAACCTCACAACTAGATGCCACCAAAATCTCCACATTGCTCCAAGTATCAGTTTAGACTCCAAAATTTCCTTGGATTTAATTTAAATTTATTGTAGACACATGAACGATATTATGAATTTGGGTAACTGTGAGGTTATTTTGAAATATTCAATAACAATGACTTATGATCAGAAACTCGGTAATTCTAAACTCTAATGCAGACATTTGTGAGATTTGTGGATCTTTTTTGTCAGTAAAAATATCTGAGACACACGAGACTTAAATAAACGTTTCCTTTTCCATTTAATCTCATTAACGTTTACAGTAAGAGGCTTGATTGAGATATTAAAGGGATCTCTGTGATTCTCTGTCTTATGAATATGCGTTTCCTTGGGAAAAACAATAAATTAAAATGACATGAGGGTAAAAATTAGCCGACAGTTTGGAGACGCAAATTACTATTCACATTTAAACCAGTGACTCATTTTTTCCATCATCAATAATAGATCCTTCTAAAGGTCAAGTTTAGACCTTCCGAGTTCCGTATTCACCTCTGAAACAACCTTACAGTCGCCTCTGCTCCCAAATGTTCCAATTGGAGATAAACAAGAGGTTAAAGACTTTGACCTCCACCTCTAAAGTCTATTTCCACTCTGGTTAGCAACTTCAATACAAGTTGCAGTAATGTAACTGGCAGACAAGTAGTCCTTTGCTCGGTGGAGGCTTTTCTAAAGTTACCATGGAGAGAGGCGCTGCGGTGAAATCTTATCCTTGAAAGAGAAGGAACAGGCCACCGAAACCAAACTGTGAGGCGAGATGCAAATAGAGGGCCGCTATTAACAAGATCCCTTAAAATACAGACAATCCAGCATCCCTCTCCAGCTAACCTTTCATCCTGGACGTTTGTTGAACTGGTCTCTATGGTGACTTGGCCCCGTATGTCCCCCTGAAGAGATTGGGCCGTTGGATTTGGGAGATTAGAAAACAAAAAGTTAATGTTCCCACACTATCTGGGCTTTGGTGAAAATATTTTAAACAACAGCCAAACCAGTTTCTCCAATTCTGGTCTGGAACACTGGTGGGTTTTTGTGAAGTAAGTGAAGCTTGGGTGAAATCCCACGGTAGCCACCAAACACTGGAAAACAGAAAGTCTGTGTTGTTACTGAAGAACTTAGAGGCAATACAATAAATCAAAGCGATCGTAAATCTGGCCCAGTTCAGTGTGGATTCTCAAAATGAAAATTCTGCGGCGGGAACGCAAAGTGTTTTGCTAGCAACGGGGTGTTGCCACAACAACGTGAAGGTACATCATGCAATGAAATGCAGTTTTCTTCTTTGTGCTTGTAAATGTTGCCAAACAAGTCTCAACCAACGCTCTGAATGTGACAATCAACCAACCGCAGGTGACATTTACTGCCATTGTTTCAAGCAAAAAAAATCTATCAGAGCACAGTTTCTGTACATGAACCATTCAGTCCCTGACAGAAAACAAATAGAAGGTAATTCTGATGTCCCGAGAAAAAATACACAGCAAGCTTCAGCGCTCTCGCTGCCAAATTTCTGTCTAGTTGTTGACAAAATGCTGACTAGTGCGAAACATGCCCAGCTTCTCAGGATATACGACCAAGTTCTCCGGCCATCAGCATTCTGATCTCTGTAAAAGCCAAGTAGTCAATACTTTAATATGCACTTTTGCCTTCCAGTCATCCAGTTAGTTAGTAAAGCGTATCAGGTGAATATACTTCAAATAAAAAACTGAATTCACGCAGTGGTTTTGAAAACATCTTTACCACACATTTGGAAACTTCAGGGACAGGCACCTTATTGATGGAGAAGGGAATAAACACTCCTCGTTTCTCAAATGTTGTATAGTTTCTCCTGCTGACCCGGTCAAAAAAAATGCCGGCCTCTGCGCTGCCACTCAGCTTAGCAGCAGATTTCAACAGGCAAAAGCTGGATCTACCGCTTCAGTGACTCTGAGACCATAATCCCTAAATCTTTTAATATCATGTAGAAAATGTTCGGACAAAAGTCATGAAACAAGGATGAGGTCTAACAGAAAGGATGGAGGGACGAGTTAGTCATGGAAACGGGGAGGATGAGGCAATCATTATTGGAAAACCGAAATCTGATCACAACAAACTAATAATCGGCAAGGACAGATGGCTTGTAGAGTGCCGAGTAATAACATCTAAAAATCTATGTATTTTTTTTCACAGTACCACTATGCATCCATCATTGCAGTCAAAATTGTTCTTGGATTTGAATGCATCTATCCACCTTGTATGATTTTTAATTGAAACATCAGTTTCAAAAATAAGCAACATGAATTTTATGGCCAAATGGGATTTTGAAAAACCAATGCTCTCCCTTATGTTACTAAACAAACTGATGGTGTCTTATAAATACCCCAAGACCCTTGAAAAGGACCATGAAGAGGCATTTTAAGTCATAATGGCATCTGCATATTAGATTGACCTTATAGGAGCTACTCATCCAATTAACTCGGGCTGCAATATCGATCGATTCAGTACACATGAGCACATTGATTGTTCTTGACCACACAACTGATACATCTCAATGAGGTTAGTCAATTCCTTAACATTGTACATAAAAGCATCTGCAGGATTACGTACGTTTCCCAATAGGAAAGAAGGTGTATAGGATTGTACATTGATATCATCTGTTTACTGTTCATATATAAGCAATTATTCTACATTTTCCACACAATTGAAGAGCACAGATTAAATACGTAGAGCCATCAATGTTGATATTTTGTTATTGTTCATGCAAACCAATTGGAAGTTATTTTCAACACAGCATCGAGTCAAAAAGGGACGAACCCAAACAAGTTGTGAAACAATTAATTGCGATTATAATTATGTTTATATTATCATTTCATTATTAGATAATTAATTATGTTTGCATTATATATGTCAGTGTACTCATTATTATACAATTTAATGACAAAGATGTATTTATAAACACAAAAACATACACATACACAAATATATATACACATACACAAATATATATATACATACATATACATTATATATATATATATATATATATATATATATACACACACACACACATACATACATATATATATATATATACACACACATACATGATATTTTAATGTATTTATTTATATTTACCAAAATGAAATTATATTTTGTATATTTATATTTGTATTCAATATATGCATGAATGTGTATGTTTATACAACAAAATGAATATGCGCAGGGCACAGAAATATATTATAAGGTATAGTTTCAGCCCAAATTGCTGGGTTTTAATTTATTGTTGGGTCAAACAAACATTTCCTGTGTTAATTAAACCCAAAGGCTGGGGTTTGTCCCATGTTGACCTAATGGTGGGTTGAAATAAGCCCATTATTTTTTAGAGTTCTTATACCAGAGCAAAGGTTGGTGGTTCAAATCCCAAGAAAACCCTGAAAAAAGTATACTGTAAATAACTATTGATAAAAGCATCTGTCAAACGCATAATGTTAATGTAACGTTGTTATATTTAACAAAACAGTGTATATCTTTGCTCTTTGTAAATCTTTGTAAAAAGATTAATGGTGTTTAGGTGAAAACATGGAATCTATTAAATAGACAAATTGTCTGAAAAAGCAGCTGATGTTTGAGATTGCATCAAATTAAGTGAGCAGTTAGACCACCTAAGCTCGGATGGCATCATGGTCCAAAAGATTCAGATCACAATTTACTAAATCCAGAGAATTAAAAATACTTTGTACGACAGTGGGTCCCAGTCCTCAAATCTGATTGGATGGGGGACGCACCAGAGCACTTTAGCTTTACTGTTGCATAAACCGCATGGCAATGGTGAACATTAAAACTAGCAATAAAATTATAAACCAGTAATATGTGGAAGTTACAACTGGAACAAAAATACATCTCCTAAAAAAGAATCGCTTGGGCAAACTAAAATTATGCTCTCAATATTACCCTTCTTAATCCAGTGAGTTTTTCTCCTCAGTTCTCTCTCTTTCTGAGGTAATGAAGTCCACATGGAGGTGAGTGAAAGCCTCTCCTGCACCAAACATGGCAATCAGTATGTGATGAGTCATGCCCTCCTTTAAGCTGCTTTAACCCCCTGCTCTCTATTTTTCACTCATAACAAATAACTCCGGAGACTGTGATCTGACGTTCCACTTACAGCTGGACTTGTGGAGCACATCAGTACGAGCTGAAATGTCTCCTAAGAAAAAAAACACAACAATGCATACTTTCCATCTCCTCAGACTATCAGTCATGGGGCCCAAGGTCTGATGCTCGGCACACACGCAGCACAGAGCGACACGCTACAACTATGCGGAAAACAATGAAGCAACTCTTTACAAACCCTTTAAGGTTTCAGAACAAACTCAAGGACATGAAAGATAAAGTTGTTCGGGTTTCGAGTAATATGGTTATACCAGCGATTTCTCCTTAGTGATTTAAAGGTCCAGTGTGTAATTTGAAGGATTTATTGACAAAAATGCAATATAATATACATAATTATGTCTTCAGAGATTAATAGAAAGCTTACACGATGAAGCATTTTGTTTTTATTATGTAAGAATGAGCTATTTTTCTACATACAACGCGAATCCTCTTGCATATAATTCACCTTGTTCTGACATCCGTCGTAGTGTTTCGGACGGAAGGGCTGGAGTGAGCGGTGAAGGAGTCCCAAAGGATACATGCAAACTGCATTATAGCCTCAGCCTACCTGTGCATAAATCAGCATCTCTGTTGTTAACAACTTGGTGTCAACTCAAAATAACTCGATTCACATTAAAGCAGTTGGTAGGGCTGTCCCGATTATCAAATAATCGCATCATCGTATCATCATGTGGTTTCAGATCATTATTTTATCATTATTATTATTATTGAACACCTCTATATAAGACACTGGGGGAGATGCAGTGTCTGAATATTGCAATATATTTTAGAGTATATATTGTAACTAAAGCATGGTAATACTTGTATAATTTACCACCACAACACAATCACTTTAAAAAGAACCAAAGCATAAACCATAAAAATAACCTGCAGTACAATTTAATATTATTTTAAGATAATCTCAGTGTAAAAACCAGTCTACCAAAGTTTCATTAACATATAAGTAAAACTTTATTGTAGTCTTGCAAGTGAGAAAAAAAAAACAGATGGAGGCTTCAACTCACTCCTGATCAATTTACAAGTATTTGGCGGTTGTATTAGGTAAAAGACGTTAAACGTTAAATTTATGATGAACCGATTTTTTTATGTCTTATATTCAGAACAATATGGTCGTTTCAAAGCTGAATAAAAAAAAAATACGAGAATTAAATGTAATATCCCTAAACAAACAATTAATCGTCATAATCGCAATGACTTATTAGACAATTAATCGTCAGCCAAATTTCATAATCGTGACAGACGTTGGCATAAAATTAGTGTGAACTCAAACTAATTTTTTTGGTTAAAAAAACATTAAATAGATTAATGATACTGTAAGTGTTGAAAACTGTGCCCTAAGCTCCCTGGTACAGTAGCACTAAACGGACAAACTGCTCTACAGAGCATCCTAACAGAGCAAGGGAGGGGCGAAGTAAACCATTGTTTGCAATTCGCAACCTAACCACTGGATGACGCTAAAATCTACACATTTCTATTTTAACTTCAACGTGAGTAATTTGTTGTAATTTAGATATAGATAGTAGAGAGAGAGACTGGATAACATGTTTAAATATTATTTTGTATTTTCCACCTAAACCTGTTTCCATTTACGCATTTGATAGACGCTTTTATCCAAAGTGACTTGCATTGTATTTGCTATACATTGTTCCTGAGTTGTGCAATCTCCTGGGAATGAATCCATGACCTTGGCGTTGTTAGCCCCATGTTTTAACCACTGAGCTACAGGAAAGCTGTACCGGTTTAAGGTACATAAATCAGCAAGCTGTAGCCTATATAATTTCTTGCTGACACCGTTGGTTGTTAAAGTGAGTAATACAACCATTGCACAGAATCGGGATATTCATTAAGTGATCTTTTGTGTTATAAAGTAGAAAAGGATGTCATAGAGGTTTAAAACAACAAAGGGCGAGTGAATAATGACAAAGATATAAATAAGTGAACAAAGCACACAGTCTTACACCCAATTATTTTAGTTTGTAATATATTGTTCTAAGCCATGAATCACAACTAATGACTTTTGTAAATACTTACAGATCTGAAGCTGCTTAAAAAGCAGGCCGTTAATGCTGCAATCTATTGACTCATCTAATGAATGTTCAGCCACATGTAGGAATTTGATCAAAACAAAAAACACTACGATGAAATGTACTTCACCATCATGGTTGGGCTATTATAGCGATTACACCTTGGATTGCAGAGGAGTCTAGTACTGCATCAACCTTTCAACAATACTGAAGCTGTAAGGGGCAAGCTGTAGTTAATCATGCTGTGCATGGCACTGCTCTTGAAGTCAGGCCTGCCAAAGAGTCAGCTTTGGGAGGTGGATATTCAGCAGGACTACAGCTTGAGCATTTTCAAGCCTTCCAATAGGAAAATCCTTAGTGGAACAAACAAGCACGTGCACATTCGCTATTTGTTCGCTGAAGTTTGTAACTGATGTTGAAATAAATGTATACATCTGGATCATCACATGCTTCTTAAAGAGTTTTAATCTTCTACATGTTACTGGAAATGGAAATCTGATCTCACTCATCTTAATTTAATGTACTTCTTAACTTCCTTAATGCTAGTGCACAACTTTTTCCAGACCAAATAACAAATGTACTGATCCACTACATGAGATATGAAGTCAAAATGAACATTAATTTATTGTACAGCAGCAAAATTCAGTTTTCAATTTAGCGGCATCTAGCTGTGAGGTTGCAAATTGCAACCAACGGCTCACTCCACCGCTCCCTTTCGAATCACTACGGTGGCCGACACATGGCTAAGATGTCGTCACGTTTACGCTTCTTTGCCGAAAAGAGATAACGTATTTACGAAACATGCGCTATAGAGCACTTTGTCCGTTTAGGGCTACTGTAGAAACAACATTGCAAATTCCATGTAAGGGTCGCCGCGAAGACGCTTAAGTTTCAGTCTGTTTTGTAGCTTCAATTAAAAAGTGAAATGTTCATAAAATAAATTTAGAACTACTCTAGTAGTGGATGTTCATGTGTTCATGTCCTCGTATAGTAAGATACAGGCAAATCCATGAGTGTCATGCTTCCATGTTTTGCACACATGTTTTTTCCCAAATTGCACACATCATAGGGCTTTAGATCAATGGACTCGATGCAGCAGGAAAACAAGTTTTAATCGCAAAAAATAAATAAAATCGGAAATAAATAGTGGTACGCCATTAGTTAACCTCACACACGAACAAGCACCAGGCCAAACGCATATTACACAAACCCACAGATTTGGCACCTGCCAAATTGTGTCGCATGCATGCTACGCTATTTAATTTACATATAAGTTGCACTGTACAGGCCTGGTAAGGTCTTTATACACTTATGAAAAGATTATGTATATTATATTTCATTTCTGTCAATAGATCCTCCAAAAAAATAAAATGACACACTGGACATTAAATACAGGTAAATAATCAGTTTAATAAACTAGCGCAATTACCACTTAATAGAAGTGGAATCATGACTGAATTTTGAAAGAGAGATCATTTGAAAGGCACAACTCTGAGTTATTGTTTTTCCCTTAACATTGACGTCATGTACGTAGCCAGATCAATTTACAAACACAGGCATACTAAGCATTTCTTTTTCATTGAAAAATCATCTGAGAACATCCTCTTATTATTCATCTAAGTCATGATTTTTCTTTCTGTTAATTCAGAGCTACTCTTCCGCTGCTTCGCGTCAAGCACAACCATCCCTCGCGGACGAGAGGAGAACATTGATCAAATGAGGAAAAAAAGAGAGAGGAAGAAATTCTTCACAAATTCACTCCGACTCTGGCCGCATGCCACGGAAACACTCTGGAGACCCTTTTAACACGTGGCTGGTGGGGGAGAGACTAGAAGGGGACTTCTGAAAGAAGAGGGAGGGCTGGTTAATATTCTGACAGAATCGCTGTCAGGCTGGATGCTTCAATGAAACTTTGCAGAATGTTTAATGTGCTGCCAAGAGGTACTGCATTGTCCTCTAGGCAGTTCCCTGAGGACCCGCAACACAGACAAATGCACTACTGTAAAGTTTGGAAACACTTACTAAGCAACTAAGTTGTTTTTGAAAGAAATCAATACTTTTATTCACAGTGCGGGTATTAAACTTCTCTAAAAACTGAAGTAATTGTAATGCAACAAAACGACCATTTCGGTTTCGACTAAATTTTCAGAGAGTGTTAATAGAATCCTACACTTGCATTATTGAGAGCTGATTAGACCAGAGGCTTTCTAGAAATGCATTTATTAAGATATTTATGAAATTTCATCTCATGCTTTCGCCAGCTCTTCCCAAAGGTACTATAGGCATGTAGGGTTATTCTCAGATACCGTGAGATCCCGCCAAATGCTGCATTGGATCAGTCACTACGAATTAAATAGACAAAAATATATGATTGTGAAGAACATTGTGATATTAACAGTCTCATGAAAGGGAAGTTTGTTGTTTGCTGTTGACGGACTCTCACCTGTTACACCCACTGGCACAAGTGTGTTTGGGATTGACACAAAGACAGACAGAAAACAGACAGCTGAAGCCTTATCAGCTGTTTCACAACCTTCAATGCTGACAAAATGCAAGTCAACGCAAAAACCTTAATTCAGCAAAAAATAAAAGATAAACAAATTATCCCTCTATTTTAATTTACAATAAAAATATATGTCGCATAACAGTGATAAAATTGAGGGGACGTTATTCTTAACAAAAAAAGCACAATGCAAAAAATCTTTGCATACAGAGCTACACAAAAACTGCATCTTGAAGGGGCGGAGCTTACAGAAAAAAGGCCTCTCTGTTAGCAGATAAGGCAGGTGCAGACTGCAGAATATGTCCCACTAACCCCAGCACACACCCTGAAATAATAAAGAGGAAAGAGGTCAGAAATCCTAGTGCCAGCAGTAAGGTAACATAACCCACTGACTACAAGCAAAACAGAAGAAGAAAAAAACATGCTTGCTATAGGGCAGCTGCTCTCTCTCTCAGACAGATGGGTCAACACAGAGACCACCTGTTCTGAACATACACCGCACTGAAATCACAAATTACAACTCGAAATGGGCAAATGTATATTTAAATAGGGGGAAAATATCCAATCAAACCCCTTTTAACATCTAAAAATGTATAAAATAGATATATAGAAAATGAAATGTATAAATATAGAGAATAAAACATTGCCTTTTCCAGATATCACATAAGAGAAGCCAGAGCAAAACACAGTTGATGGGAGGTCAGGGCCGAGGTCAAAGGACATCAGACAGAATCAGACGACAGCTTCACTGGGACAAACATTTCTTACAAACACACACTCCCACTTCCTTACATCAGCTAAAATGTAAAATGTTATCAACTCACAAGCTCAGCTGCATAAAATAGAAAAATGTGCTGAAATAGACAGATCTCGAATTACAGTACAGGCTATACGGCAACAAAAGTACCTTTTGCTCACTCTTCTGTGCAACACAAATTATACCTATATTTTGAAAAATGTGTCAGTGGTTTTGTGAAGTCAATAGGCACCAATGTTGTTTGGTTACAAGTGTTATTTAAGGTGTTGGAATGACATGAGGGTGAGTAAATGAAGAATTTAAATTGTTAAATGAGCTGTCCCTTTAAGAAAGATATCACAGAAAAAGAAAAATCAGGGAGAGGTCAAAGCTTTAGCTAACCCTTTAACTGACAATGGCAAAATCCAAAACAATCCAACCAAGTAACAAAGTCATATTATATAATTTAATGCAACCAAGTCAACACAGTTACTTCTGCTACATTTAAATCCACATGAAACCATTTAACTTTTACAAAAAACTGCTACTAAACAACGGTAGAAGTAAGATGCAGGATTTAAACATTCCTGTAAGTCTAACCAAGGTTGCTCCCTACAACAAAACAGCTCATAAATCCAGTGGCACAATTTAACTAAAATGACAAAGAGTTGCACTTGAAATGCATTTTCGATCAAGTTTAAGAAACCTAGCAGTAACCGCATATGTTCATCTTTACGGTTTAAATAAACAACTCTTGGTCATAGCTGTGACCCTGCACATGATCCGAATCAACAAGCAGATGATCTACCAGTTCCAAGCGACGCGAAGAACACATAAGTCTGATTAGGACGTTGTGGTGCTTCTGTATTAGAGATGTTCTCTTGGTTAGTCTGATGTCAATGACACAGCTTGAGGTGGGCAGAAGGCAGGCGGCTGCTGGGTTCAATCGTGCAGCTGGATTAGGGCTCTGCTCACAGTTCTTTTACAGCAAGACAACACGGAGATGCCACACAGCAAACGCCGACCGAAGGATTATGGGAAGCTTTTTTGCCGTGGCATATGAGGAACAATAATATGTCTTTACGTTCAATCTGATATTGATAAAAGGACAAAGAGGGAAAAACTCAAAATATCCCGTATTTCTGGAACAAGCTCACATTTATGAAACAATCAAATACAATATATAAAAAACTAAGTCTATGCATGGATTTAAAAGAAACTATAGCAGCCATCTAGAGAGAAATTCAACTGAATCCATATTTTCTTTTTATAAAATGCCAGAAGGGGATATCATCATACTCGCTTACACCATAACTTTAAACCCCCCCACCACACTAATTTGATCCGAGCTTAACCAGTTTTTACTTTTTTTATTTAAAAAAACGGAGAATCCAGAAGTTCAGTCTGAGTAAACTGGGGAACATGTTTTGTTAAGCGCCCGCAAAAGCAAGAGAAGGCTTTGCAGCTAGTGTCTAACAATTCGGTTTCAGGGTCTAGCTCCATTGTTGCACACACAAAAGGGAGATGTTTCAATCACAATGGCAGGACACTACAAAATGTAGGCCAATGGGGGCTCGTCCGCAGGGAATGCAGAATGACGGCCACTCAACTTTTTGTGCGTTTATCCAATGTGGGATAAATGCTCATAGTAGTAAATTAGCATGAATATATCAAACCTCAATAGCCACCACAACAACTATTGAAGTACAATATGCATTAACATTTCATTTTTAAGGAAGAAACTTGACAGTACATCACTAGGAAGTTGTGGATGGTGATACTTATTTTTTGTTTCATGGTTAAGGGGTTTGCTCTTTGCCTTTTCAAGGACTTCACAAGCTAATAAAAACGATTAACATATTACCGTTCTCTTTGGCATAGTTGTACAACTGTGCCAACTCATCAGAATTCTGTGTTGTGACAACACTCACAGCTGTTTCAACACGCCACACATTACAGTAATTATCCGTGTCCTCCTCCTCGCAACACTGAAGCGTCACGCACTGCCCCTTAAGCTTCTTCCAAACCCAAACTTCACCTCAGAAAGGATTTGTTTGTACTGACAGCAGTCTAAAGAGACATCGCCTGTCAAACTATAGTTTCAGCTATAAGGGGTCTGCTTTAGAAATACACCGGCATGGTGGATATGATGCTGCAGGACGACAAAAAAACGAATCATCTTGCTTGCTGTTGTTCTGCCATTTTGAAAATGGGATGAGGGATGCTGGCCAGAATTCTGAACCGAACGCACCCACAGACACGAAACATCTCATCTTTAATTCAGATGCGTATCCGTTCAAAGCAAAACAGCCTGAGCACAGGCCCGACGGAAAACTGCGACTTCTGAACGGGAATGCAAATATTAAGGAATCACGCTGGTTGGTCGAACTCAGAGGAGAACAAATGTTCATCTGAAGAACAATTTAAGCTCAGAGGCAGATTCATCTCGGGTGCAGAACACCTTTCGAGGTTGTAGATAGGGATGCAGAAAGAAACAATCAGATCAATATAAGGAGACGTCGAAAAATGAATGGATGGTTCTCTAAGGGCCTCTATTGAATGCAAATTTCCTTTACCTCTAGAGTCTATTATGTTCTAGGCTACCGTTGTTTAAAGCCGAGAACTTTTTCGAATGAATGATTAAGTGTTGGATAGGTCAATTGTTACACATCGTCTCATTGCCTGAAGTCAAAAGCTCAACGTGCCCTACATCATTTTTCCAGCCTGATCTGTTTAATAATGCCTGGTGATTGGTTGCAATTTAACCCACACGACTTAATGCATGATGGAAAATTGCGGTATTGTTCTATTCATTGAGTAGCTCTTGGAAGTGCGTGTGAGCCCTTAGGCGTCCATGCATATTGCATTATGTTTCTAAGCAAGACCACATACGGCCAACCATACTCACGATTTACGCCTCGTTCCTACAATTTTCCTGTTAATCGATCTAGCAGACTTGACATGGCAAACATCAAGTAATACCATATTCAAACACACAAGTATGACAAAACTAGCATAAGACCTCTCCCTTCCCAACTGGTCTCATGATACCTTTATTTCAATTCAACCGTTTCCATATCATTTGATGACATTCATTCAAATTTCACATTCAAAGTGCGGGATATAAATAGCATAGAATGACAAAAACGATGGACTTAATACAACAACATAAAAAATTGCTTACATTGACGACTAACATGTGCCCACCGTGACAATTGCATCATGAGTAATGAAAACATAAAGGCTATAGAACCAGTGTAAGTAAACAAGAAGTAAACAAAACCATGTAACCATATGGCAGATAGATAGTTTTTGCCACCTCTCAACACTTTAAAAACCCACATGGTGCAAAGTCAGCAAAAAGCATAAACAACAGGGAATTAGCCTTGAAAATGTAGGCAGCAACAGATCAAGTTTAGTTTCTAAGATACTATCAAACCTATTCTGCTCATGCCAAGCTTATTTTAAACACTCTGTTTTAAGCTATATTGGTCTTAAAGTGCCCATAAAGCATCCGA
Source organism: Triplophysa dalaica (assembly GCF_015846415.1). Lineage (NCBI taxonomy): Eukaryota > Metazoa > Chordata > Actinopteri > Cypriniformes > Nemacheilidae > Triplophysa > Triplophysa dalaica. The sequence goes on from NC_079554.1 coordinate 17,291,053, forward strand.
GAGGAGAAATCAGTCTGCATCTTTTCTTTCTAAACTTCCCACTGCAGCAAAGACACAATGGCATGTGTGTGATCATCCACAGAAAAAAGAAATTGACACCAAAAGTGAAAGAATCTGAGACAAGGGATTCTGTACCGAACAAACTTTTTCCTTGCGGAGTCAGAAACTACTTAGAAGTTAGGTGAGATCAATACTCTTGTCAAACGCCAGTCAAGCTGTACAATGACTTTAACAACACCTAATCCAATGCTCATCTGTCTGGCTCAAAGCAAGAGCAATTTCTGTCCAACAATCTATGATGATGTACCTCACAGCCTCATTTGCTGCGCACCCTGAGAGCAATTTAAATTTCAAGGTGACTGCTAACTAAAAGCATGAGGCATTAACTATCCCTGATGTCTACCTAAGCAGCATTATGAGACACTATAGGTTTGGAAGAAATTATCATCAATCATCTGTTTATTCTGGCCTGTTATTGTGCCATTACTGCGACCTTACATTAAATATGACTGAGTTGCAAAAATAAATGAGTGTGGTAAAGTTGTGTGATGACTTAAGAAGCATGAAACTTTTATATAACACAAAAAGACTAATTCAATCACCATTATGTCATTTTAAAGCAATATGACTTTTTTACATTGAACAAAAAAAAGGACCATCAAAACAATCCAAACTGCTTTTTTTCCATACGATGAAAGTGAATACACTTTTTTGTACAAAAAAAAAGTACAACAGCTTAGCCACTGTGCTTCTGTTAAAATGTTTCATGTGTCCAAAACAAGTCATTCATCACTCTGTCAGCCCGGGATGATATTAGGTTGCATAATCAGTGGCAGATTTTTGGGTAAACTATCCCTTTAAAAAGTTTAAATCAGTGGTAATCCACTATGATTAAATGCATTAAATTCTTGATTGCTACACATTATCAAAATTCTTCCAAAAAAGACGTGAGGTCTGCGCCGAGGGGCACAATGAACAGGATGAATCTATGGCACTGAACTTTCCGGTAGAGCTCTGTATTTAAATGAGATGAAATAGAAAATATAATGGGTGACAGGGTATAATAGAGAGAAATGGATGGGGGGGCAGATGAGGTATATTCAGTATCACTACCGAAAGAAAGTAATTATAGAAAGAAAAATGGAGAAAGATGTCTTCTTCAATAAGACTGTGCTCACATATTATGACGTTCTAATTGGGCAAGAATATTCTAAAGGGACTCCAGACCTTTCTTAAAGGCATAGTTCACCCAAAAATGAAAATTCTCTCATTATTTACTCTCCTTCTTCTATGACTTTCTTCTACAAAACACAAATGGAGATATTTTAAAGAATGTGAATAACTAAACAACGGCGGTACGCATTCATTTCTATTGTATGATTATTGACACAAAAACAATGCAAGTCAATGGGTACCAATGTTGTTTTGGTTACCAACATTCTTCAAATATCTTCTTTGATATCTACCCTGATGTGTTTTGGTATTATATCTCCATTACATGGAAAAAACAACCAGTACATTTCAGGTTTAGATGACACGGTGGTGAGTAAATGATGACAGAATCCATTTGAACAATTTCTTTAAAGAGGTCATGTGATACAGCTAAAACAAATATTATCGTTGGTTTTAGATGTAATGTAATGAATATACACGATTTAAGGTTGTATTTTCCACATACCGTGCATGTTTGTATCTCCTCTTTTCCCCCGCCTCCCTGAAACGTGCAGATTTTTTACGAAGCTCATCGCTCTGAAAAGCGAGGTGTGCTATGATTGGCCAGTTAACCAGTGCGTAGTGATTGGTTGAATACTGCAAGCTTGTGACGGAAATGTAATGCATCTTACCATATTCGGAACATCAGGTCCCAAAGCAATTGTACTGACAGGTACGCCCACCTCACTTGCATTTTCATTTGGGAGGTCTTAGTCAACTCATACCACAAACTGACATAGATTTGTTGGGGTGTGGTCACACGAGGCGTTTCAGGCAGGTCTGGAATGCATTTTGGTTCCGACACTTTAATTTTTGGAAACTTTACTTCTCTAATACATGCACGGGTAACTTACAACACACCAAAGAAAAACACGTATTCGCGCCATATGACCCCTTCAAATATAAAACATACAGAAAATAAAAAAGTTAAACAATGCCCTTTATTCATTAAGATGTCCAGTCTTGACACACAGTTTAAAGCTTGACATTTCCCGACACATGCTCCTGATGAGTAAGACAGCAGTCTGCTTCTAAAAATCCCACAAACCACACCTGTTACGACTAACAAACACGAACAGTCGCCTCCGCTCAATCACCCTCCCAGGCGTGAGACAATCCTGTTTTTGACACAGGAGGCAACCCACATACATCTGAGGTGTTTTACTACGTAATGGTATTTCGGGCCAAGCAATACAGAAGAGATTAATCTAAGACAGGATGCAAGCTGCATTTGTTCCCGGAGGAAAGTTATGTAGCCACATAATCCAAACTCTAAAAGACTAAAGACTGCCAACAGCTGACTCTCTCGCCATGTGTCTTCATGTGTGAGGAAACCCTCAATTGTTCTGATGATAAAAGCTTTAAAGTTTTAACACATCCTCTCACCAGCCAGACATGCAAACATTATTTAAATCACAAACTTAAATTCTTTATTGGTCGGTTTGTTTTGAATAGCCTATAAGACTACATTATAGTATATCATAGTATGTAGGTTCATATATTATAACAAAACATAAAATAATATCAAAACAAAGACATTTTCGCAGATTTAAACAGACCTTATATACAGTAAATATCTTAGGGAAGTTAACCATGTTTTTTCTTAAAGGGATAGTACACCCAAATATAACAGTTCTATCATCGATGCCCATCCTCTTGTCATTTCAAACCTGTATGACTTTCTTCCGCAGAAAACAAAAGGAGATATTATGAAGAATGTTGTTAACTGAACAGCGGTGGCACCCATTAACTTCTATTGTATTGACACACAACCATTGCTTGTCAATGTGTGCCAGTTAACAACATTCTTCAAAATATCTTTTTTGTGTGTCTGTGTGGGAAAGAAAGTCAAACAGGTTTGAAATGATGGGTGAGTAAATGATGACATAATTTACATTTTGGGGTGTCACATTAAATTAGACCATTTGTATCGCCATAGTTTATCACATGTCATTAACTGTGGTTATTTGGTGGGGTCATAGTATATTTGTGTGTGAAATAGTTAAACAATGGGTCATTTCTCGTGAGAGAATGCACAAAGAGGAGCCAAAAGTCGACTTATTGGAACACGCAATGTCATCTAAACTGAACCCGTTGTAAAATGAATCTAATTATGTTCATATTATCTCAAACATGTGGGCATAATTATGCTCATTGCATGCAACCTAAATAAACAGCGTCTCCTGAGCTCGCTTCCATGCTGCATTGCACAACTGCCCACTTACACTTAGCACATATAATACATACAAATATGTGCGTGTTTTTCGCACATCTCTAGATGGTTTACCATGTAGTAGTGTTTGTATGCAGACAGCAGAGAACACATGATCCTAATCTATCATTTCATTACGTAATTGAAGAAGCAACTGAATTACTTCAAAGCTTTGTCTTTACATACCGAGTTGCATCTACTTCATCATCATCAATTGTTCCCTTATTGAATTATTCATAAGCAGTGCGCAAACAGTGCACGCACAACATACATATTTCAACCAAAAGAGCACTTATACATCACGGTCTTGAACGTCAGTGCATTGAGATTAAATTGAACGTTTCTTACCTCATGGTGAATTCAGTTCTATGGTGTAATAAAATGTCAGAGAGTTTGTGAAGTTCGCGCTCGACCAAAGTCACGAAAGCTATGAATGAAACGCCGCAGGACCAGAGCTTCTATCCCGCAAAGTAAAACAAAAATAAAAAATCAAAGTAAATAAAAAAGAACTCGGTCTACATTGCCTACCGCATTGCACCCCTGTGTGCAGATACTACCGCAAAAAAAATGTAAGTAAGAATGATAATTTTCTGTTTGGTCTTCCAGAGCCTTTGCTTCCAATAGCGGTAATGTGCCGCTGGGATCCCCTTCTACAGCCACGGCACAGACGCTGATCTTTACTGGCATACGTCAACACGCAAGAGACGCGCAAACTCCCTGACCACGCCCCCACGCCAGATAGATAGATAGATAGATAGATAGATAGATAGATAGATAGATAGATAGATAGATAGATAGATAGATAGATAGATAGATAGATAGATAGATAGATAGATAGATAGATAGATAGATAGATAGATAGATAGATAGATAGATAGATGTGGCTATGACTAAGGTCTGTGAGTGCAATAGAAACGAGGGGAGAATAGTTTGGAAAACCAAAATCTATTTTGGATAGTTTAAAAATACTACACTGCCACCTTCTGGTACAATTTGATACCTCCGCAATGACAATCTAAACAAAATATTCTTAAGGAGTGAAGTGACTAGGCATCCTATTGCATTTATCGAAGCTAATGTATATCGCATTAAGCATTCAAAGGCAGGTTTGGAATTTTGTAGTACTTTTTATAATGCTAGAAACATTTAAACAATTTAGATTAATTTATTTGTAGAGGCTACTGTGCTTAACACAATACACTGTCACTTGTATCACTTATATAGGCTATAGTTGTCGAGATTATATATGCATTTTTAAACCGTTGCAGTCGCGTTTTTTTATAATACCATTATAATACCAACATTCATCCTCCACAATCTTCAGTGAATTGTACACCTTAAATTCCACATATATTACATAAATAAACATTTAAAGGTTGCAGTCACGTATTAACTTCATTTTGGACTCTCGGTGTGGCGGCTGTTCACTATTTTTGACACCAGGAGGCGGACGGATGACAAACGCTGGCTAACGTCGACCCAGCAGTATGCACGTTTCCTATTGGTCCGTGTACCTTCCGGCCAATCAGCGTAGGTTTTCTTTCGATTAATGGCGGACACTTAGGCCACCTGGATTTAGCTTCAAACAGCTGTATGTTGGTACTACGCGAAAGTTATTTCGATTTATTAAACCATTTATTTTGTTTAGCATTTCCTGAAATATGCCTTATTTTCGGACATGGGATGAGTTTGCCCGGGCGGCTGAAAAGTTATATTTGACGGACCCGATGAAGGTAATTTAGGCTACAAACACACGTCATGTTAACTGGTTGTATAGTATCATAGCACCTTTCTGTCATTAAAGTTGTGTTGAAATGATCGGTGTAGAACAAACATAATATGTCGTTGTGTAAGTGTGTAAAATGGTTTGGAGGGTTGGTGATATTTCTTATTTAAATACAACGTAGGCAGAGATAAAAACAGACAACAGTGGAAGCTTCAGCTGTACTGCAATAATGTAATTCATGAAGCTGTTAGGGGTTTTACTAAGCAATTGAACGGATATTTATTTAGGACGGAGGTCTTCAATGCTTATGCTTTGGGTTATAATGTGTCTGTAATGATATCAATGTGTTTCCAGGTCAGAGTGGTACTAAAATATCGGCACTGCGACGGAAATCTCTGTATGAAAGTGACAGATGATGCTGTGGTAAATTAAACTTATTTGTTGTTCCTCCTTTTATCATTTTACAGACCATGTTATGCATCCTATGTGTTTTTTATTTCAGTCTTTACAGTACAAGACCGACCAGGCCCAAGATGTGAAGAAGATTGAGAAACTGCATGGGAAGTTAATGAGATTAATGGTCTCCAAAGAATCTCATAGTGGAGCTATGGAAACAGACTGAATCGATCCATGGACATTTAAATGTTGAACAGTTGTTTTTGACACAATCTGAAGGCTTAACGTTTTTAAGACTCGCAGATCAACAAGTAAAAAGTGAAGTTTGGTTGAAGTTTATTGACTGTTGACCCAAGATGAGACACTTTGGAAAGAGCGGGCTCCAGGAACTTCCCACACGCTTATGATATTTGTGTTGATGATGAGGTTGGATCAAAATGAAATTGCTCTACAGTTGTTTTAGTATTATTTTATTTGCAATGCCTATTATTTCATGTTTGGGGGAAAAAAAGTTTTGTTTGCATTGATATCATGGACTTACATTTTTAAAGGAGACCTTTTAATTTCTTCAAAGCAGATTATAATGAAAACTCAACCTAAAGTTTGTATGTCCATGCAAGATGTACAGTAACTCTAAATAAATGTTTTTTTCTTCATAAAGTTCCTCGGAGCCTTTAACGAATGCTTTTAAAATGAATGTTTTTATCAGAATTTTAATGTCTTGATACTGACAATGTATATTTGGTTAACCTTGTTTAGGGAAAACAGTCCTCCAAAAGACAAATACCCAGTTATTTAAGATATGCTGCATGAAGATGACGCACACAAAAATAGAACAATGAAAGCATTTTAAGTTTGGTTCCATAATGAGATAAACATTTAAAAAAATCATGTTTTTCATTATGTTATCATGTTTTTACGGTGTTTTATCGTGTAAGTTAGCTGTATATTTTTTTGTTATTCTGTCTTGCATCAAAACAAACCAAATGCAATTTGATTGATATTAATTGGAATGCACAATAAAAAAAACTCATTACCTCATTTTGGAACCAAACTCTTAATTTTAATTTAACTAAACACAAATTGTATCTTCAATTTTACTCATGGGGATGATGTGTTGATGTTTATTGACTATTTAAAAGATTAAGATCAAGATTATGCTTGGTTAAAGAATGCATGTTAATGAGTGTGTTTCCACTCACATATTATCCCCACTTTAAATTAATCCACCATATAAATGCAATATTTTAATAACTACTTGATTGATCTCTCGTGTATATATATATATATATATATATACATATACATATACATAAATAGTTATTAAATAGTAAAGTAAGACATACCTTTTTTTAGTTGTAATAGAAAAACATTTTTATTTTATAACAAATGTGTAGTATTTTCATGGTGAATGTGACGCGTGCGCGCTCCTTGACTACATCTCCCATGATGCACTGCGATATTTCTGAGTTTGATTACTTGGCGTTATGCGTTGACATCATAATTTCTCATGCTTCTCGAGGTAAGCGGTCTTGTTTCGTGTTTATGTTAAGTTTTATGTTAAATGTAGTTTTTACACGTTCGCCCGAGTTTGTTTGTTAATTACCGTCAGATTACAACAAAACATTGTTATTCTGTTGTGTTGTTATGTTTAATGCGATATTTTCTGATGATAAAATGACAGATTGCGCAACAACTTTTTGCTCGATTTACAGTTTTAACAAAGTAACATTAAATTCCAAGTCGATCATTAAGACTTTTCATAGCGTGAAATAAACGTTTTGCATGCGTTTCTTTTTAGGCTACTCGATTAATTAATTTTGCTATGACGTTCTGTATGCATCATGCAATTGTGTGTTTCGTAACGTTAGCTTAGTTGTTTTGAATTCAGAGTCATATGTTTGGAAGGTTTTTATATTCTGTGACAATGTAATCCATGTTCAAATGGGTTTTTTCATTAATGCTTTTTATCAATAATTATTTACATTCATTATAACAAGACAGCAGAAGAGACTCTTATTAACATGGAGTTCACAGTGTATTAAGGGCTAGACAGAGAAAAGCTTTGTCGTGCAGGTTGACTCACATGTTGACCAGAGCTTTGTCCTCACATATTCCAGTGCTGGGAATGTTATGCAACATAAGATCTTTGCTCCATATTCCAAACATGCATTCAAACCCTGGGCTGATAACTAAAAGGGCGTAGATTCAAACCCTGAAGGATGAAGTATAAACTAAGCAATTTTAGGGTAAATGTTTATTTGCTTTATTCCAGGACCCTCCGTTATGTACATAGAATTGGCGTTGGCATTAGTGCTTGGGGCAGTGGTTGCTGTGCTGTTTCTGAAGAAGAAAAAGAGTGTCCTAAAAGCAAAGGATGACTGGTGGGGTGAGGGATCTGGTCCACAAGGACCTGAAGATGACAGCATTCGGCCCTTTAAAATTGATACAACTTTAGAAGAGATCGAGGTAAATCTTATTATTTTAGACATGGCTGTGTGATGTATCATCCCATATCTTTAACACTTCGAAAAGATGTTCCTTTAACTCGATGTCTTCATAAGAATAAAAAAAATCCAAATCCTTTAGGATCTGCATCAAAGACTAGATCAGACCCGCACCTTTCCTTCTCTTGAGGAGAGTCAGTTCCACTATGGTTTCAACTCCAGATATCTTGAGAAGGTTGTGTCGTATTGGAGGAATGATTTCGATTGGAGGAAACAAGTGGACAAACTGCATCGATATCCTCATTTCAAAACTAAAATTGACGGTGAGTACAAAACTATAGTAAGAAGCATATTTGCATATAACATACATTTTTCACTTTTTTGTCATTTTTGATACAAGGAATTGATATTCACTATGTCCACGTGAAACCCAAGAACCTGCCAGAGGGAACCTCTGCAGTGCCGCTGATGATGGTACATGGGTGGCCGGGCTCCTTCTATGAATTTTACGGTATAATCCCCCTGCTCACAGAGCCAGCCCGTCCTGATGACATAGCATTTGAAGTCATATGTCCCTCCATACCTGGCTATGGTTTCTCTGAAGCCCCTCATAAGAAAGGTAAAGTTTATATTGTTGTGTTACAATACATTTTAATTTTATGAAATATTTATGTTTTGACGATCATGATGTGTTTTGTACAGGTTTTGACTCCGTATGTGCGGCACACATATTCAGTAAACTGATGAAGCGACTTTGTTTCAATGAGTTCTATGTTCAGGGAGGAGACTGGGGTTGGCTTATCACCACTAATATGGCACAGCTCGAACACAAGTATGAATAGTTTCCCTTATGCATTAAAGTGGTCATATGGTGTGTTATAAGTTGCCAATGCATGTATTAGACACGTAAAATTGCAAAAATGTAAGTGTCTGAACAAAAAAATGCATTCTATCTAAAAGACCTGCCTGACTTGACTAAGCCAGCCCAAATGTATATGCAAGTGAGGTGGGTGTACCTGTCAATCCAATTGCTTTGGAACCTGATGTTCTAAATATGGTAAATGGCGTTACATTTCCGTCACACGCTTGCAGTATTCGACCAATCACTACGTACTGGTTAACTGGCCAATCATAGCAGACCTCGCTTCTCAGAGTGTTGAGCTTTGTAAAACATCCATGCGTCTCAGAGAGTTGGGGCAAAGAGGAGATCCAAACATGCACGGTATGTGCATTTTTGAACCTTAAATCGTGTATACACATTGCATTACATCTAAAACAAACGATAATATTTGTTTTAGCCGTGTCATTTGACCCCTTTAAAATATGGTAGAAAACCACTGTTGAATAATATTATTGTCAAATATATAAAAACACAATGTAACATATTTTAATGTTCCAAAACCCAACATTTACAGTGTAAAATATGAGAATCAAAGTGTTGATCAGAAATAAAATGTATTTAATAAGAACTTTTGTTATTGACCTTCTTTCTCCTCAGCACAGTAAAAGGCCTCCATGTTAACTTTGCACCACCTGATAAACCAAGCCTTCCAATGGTGTTGTCTTTACTTCTCGGTCGACGGTTTCCCAAACTATTTGGCTTCACTGAACATGATGTGAAACGGCTCTTCCCGTGTATCCAGAAGCTTGTGGTGGACGGCTTGAAGGAAACAGGATATATGCACATACAATCCACTAAACCAGACACCGTGGGTGAGAAACACAATGTGTTTTTTGCAAATAAACTTAAAAATAGGGTTATTGTTATTATCCACTCTCCATTATGTTTAAAAGAACCTCATGTGAATCTGATGTCAAATGGAAACATTGGTTAATTTTTTATTTAAAGTCTGACTGTGTTGCACAGGACGTGGATTGAATGACTCTCCTGTTGGTTTGGCTGCTTATATTTTGGAGAAGTTTTCAACTTGGACCGATCCTGAATTTAAGAATCTTGAGGATGGTGGACTGGAGAGGTAGTAATATCACAGTTTACCAGTATAATAGATTGTTGTGTAATATAAGTTTGGTAAAATAATAATTGATTATTCAACAGAAAGTTTTCTCTTGATGATTTACTGACAAATGTGATGATCTACTGGACCTCAAGGTCTATTATGTCCTCCATGCGGTTTTACAAGGAGAATTTGGCTGAAGGTCTTAACCAGCCCCATGCAAAGTAAGAGAACTACCGACTTTAATAAACATTATATGTTTTTATTATATGATAGTCAAAACCATGGATTGGTCATATAAAATGACAACTAAAATACTCAGAATGTACGATCATAACAAAAACTATATTCATGTCTAGTTTTTAAGACACTTTTGGGCTTTATTTTACACTATAGAATTCCAGTTTATGTTCCGGCAGGCGTGGCCTCTTTTCCCAACGAGGTCATGCACACCCCTAAATTGTGGCTCACAAAGAAATATCCTAACCTCAAGACATACACTCCCATGGAACGCGGTGGACACTTTGGTGCTATGGAGGAGCCGCAGTTACTGGCAGAGGACATTCAGAACTTTGTGAAGATTGTGGAGAAACAAACAAGAGAATGAGGATTTACAGATTTTATACTTGTGCACTTATTCAAATTGGTCGTACACTTATACATGCATTTAAAGAATGACCATGATATAAAATCATACTTTATTAAACAACTGTATTATTTTATTTTCATTCTTTGGTAACAGTACTATTAAAATGCTACAAATTCAATAGATGTACCAACACAATTTTGTGTTTGCTATTATGCCTTTTTTGTTTTACTATCAATTTAATTCGGGCACTTTTGATATATTTCAAGTGTTATTTTGGCATCTCAGTGTTGGGGACCACAGGAGATTATATTCAGTTTTTCTGATATTAAACAGTATGACTATAAGACAATAAGAATTGGTCTATCCTTTACTAAACAAAATGTGGTACACAATCTTTAGTTTACTTCCTGAATTCTAAACATTTATAGCATTAATAAGCTCTCCCTATTTTTCATAAACATTTACTCAGTAACTTTTAATCAAAGTTACTGAGTGCAGCTGTGACATGTCAGAGGAGACCTTGCTCTCCTGGCTGAGACTGGTTTCTCCCAAGGTTTTTTTCTCCATTTTTTTATCATTGGAGTTTGGGTTCCTTGCCACAGGGCAGTGTTGGCTTGCTCACCAGGAGACTGCATTTATTAGATATTATTTACTAAAATGATATTGGTTGTTCTATAAACACCTTTTTCTGTTTTTCTTTTCTCCTTAACATTGTGAAAAGGTCCAAATAAATAAAATTGAATAGCCTTAGAAAAGGACAAAATACAAAAATACAGTCAGGAAGACATTTTTATTTCTATCAAGACAAATGTATATTTATTTCTTATTACAAACAATATATTGAGAGGAATAATGTGTGTTCAGGATTACAAGTAATGCCCAGTAGTGTAGCTAGGAACAACTGTTCCTTTATTCTGCATTCATTTATACACATCATCGCTATAGACGCTCAGCAGACCATTACAACTGCCTCTTTTCTCACAGTGGAAAGTTCTTGGCGAGAACTTTCGCGAACCAATCAAATAAAGAGACACAGCGAAGGCACGCCCAAAGCAATGAAGCTGGTCAGACTCCATTGCTTGTGGTACATTTGGAATGCATATTTGGTCAAATAAAACTTTGATAAAAAAATAAATATTCTCATAATATTTATATAAATATTATGTATCAAAATATTTATTTTGGTTGCACAAGCTATGTATTCTCTTCATATAAAATGAGTATTTTTTATGTCATAGAAAACTATTTTCACAGTGAAGCTCACAGAATTCCCCAGAGATTGATTCTCTCAGGTTCACACAGTTTAGTAAGATTGTAGGACAGCACAATGGGCTCTATACATGCGTGACTTCACAGGAAGAACCCTAGGCAGTTTCCGGTTGGGGAGACTTAAAGCTGTGCAACGCGGAAGTCACTCTGGCAAATAGCCCATTGATAACGGTTTCACCCTGCTTAGGTCTTCTGTGCAACAGCACTTTTGTCAGTTTTTACGTACAATGTGGCAATAGAGTTACTTCATTCGTCACCCGCAGGGGACAAATTTCTCCAAAGAGAAATAAAGACACAGCACAGATGAAATGTTTATGCTGTAACACTGTGCTTTATGGCAGTGGTTCTTAATCCTGGTTCTAAAACTCACATTTTGTATAATTTCTTAGTGTGACATATAAATGTGCGATACTGTGCACTACTGTGTTTGAATGACAAATTCAGGTGTGCAAGTTAAGCCTTTGGCACACATAATTCAAGTCATTTCTGGTATGACATACCATCTGCATAAGACACATGACAGTAATGATGGTAAAAACAATACTACATATCCATGAGAACAGAGCGAATGAGAAATGATCACATTTGACAGTAACAGGGCCATTGTGATGGACCCTTGGTGACTGGAATGGTCAAGTAACCAAAATCAAAGCTGAAAGTGTTATTTCTTGCAGAAATCTATTGCAAGACTTGCATCAATAAACCAAATTGGTATGACTAGGAATTAGTGTCGTCTTGTTTAAGAAAATACAGAATGACCTTAAATGAGAGTTTAATAAAAGTTAAAAAAGGCTTTTTTTCGTTTAGATCTACTAGGCCAACAAATGTCCAGTTTTCATCTAATACTGATAGTCTCAAAATTGTTCTCATAGTCATTTCATCCCAGACAATATACTGTACATCTAAAGACATAAAACACATGAAATGAAGAGTTTGCTTCGAATGACTGAGGCCGCTCACACCGGATTTGTATTTGATTTCAAAACAGTTGTTGTGCTAGTTTTCTTCCTTGTGTTGAAATATATCCCATTGAAAGGCAATGTTTCCATACAGGACTCCACAACATATCGAATCGATCAAAATATCAAACATGCATAGTTTGCATTAACTAAATTAAAAGAACACGTTTAACTTCGTTTCAAGCTGAAGCAGAGTGACTGTGTCTGGTGTGTGGAAGATGATCAATAATAAGAACTAATGTGAAACATTTTTGTTGGTTATTTTCCGCTTAACTTTTTTTTATATTGAATCTACAGGCTTTATTTTGTCAGAAGTTTTATCGTATCGCGTTATCAAGCAACCCATCCTATATCGCATTTTTCTTCATTATCGCAAAGGCTTGTCAAATAGTGTAAAATAGCCAATAGACTTCGAGCGACATCACACCATATGTGCAGTTGCAGCCATTATTAAGGGGATGGACATCTCTATTCTAGAATGCTTATGATTGGACAAAAATCTGTATAGTGCAAAAGTTATCAATATGTATATTTCGCTGCTCTCATTCTAAATCCTTATATCTCCATATTTCGTGGTTTTAATTTTTTCCCGAAATCATTATTATAAGTCACCCATTATGTTTGTCATGGGGTTTTGCAAATATCTCACCAATAAAATGTGCTTGTCAACTTTGACAACACAGTATGTAATCGTTTTAAAAGGACAGCGTTTTTTCGATTTCTTAAAAAGTGGTGAAAATTTGGACAGTGACGATTCACATCCATTTACCCGAAAGAGAAAGACTGTCCATTTGGATGAGTCACCCCTACCTTGCTCATGCAACAATGACCAAAATTGAGTAGGTGTACAGTATGTAAATCCGTTGGCTGTGTGAACGGCCTCTTCATATTCCCCACATGATGACACTACTGTTAATGAATATCACTGGCGAAAAATGAAAAACTAAAATGTCACCCGACGTACATAAAGCACTGACAATAAGCGAATGCAGGACAACAAACAAGGCATATTGTTAAGCCAAATAAATTAAAAAATACTGTTTGTGCTGTTGTGGATTGAGATGATCAGAAAAAGCTTTCATTCACAGGCACAATCCCACAAATGTCTATAGCATCTGCAAATGGTACGACTTGGACTGAGGTCCGAATTTTGACTAGAGAGCAAATCATTACTCTAACATCAAGAAATGGAACAAATCAAACAAAACACGACTTAAACCATTCAAAATGATAGTTACTCAGTTCTATTCTTGATACTATTACAAGCATCTTTAGATCTAGTATCTGTATCAAATATAAAAACTATATTATAACTTCCATTGAACATTCTACACCATAAATTACATTTCTACACTTGATTCTTTTCTAATTACATTAAATTCATATTTGATCTTAAATAAAAGACTTTCTGAGATGCGGACAGCAATCCAGTTTTAAAACGCAGTGCATTATTTCAATCTAATGGTTCAGTCAGTGGAGTTGAGCTAAGAAACGACAAACCACAGACACAAAACTACATCATACATTCATGTGAAGAGGCACTTACGACGAACAATGGGCTTCAATGAGAGTTAAGAGAGGGAATTATAGATCTGACATGCATTAGATTCACCACAGTATCTCACAGTTATGACACTTCTTCATTGCTGAAGGTCTCTTCATGAACGTCAAGCTGAAAGTTTACCATTTACTATTGGCAATTCTTCATTTGCTGTAAAATTTGAGCTTGGTTTCATGAACGAACACATTAACCTGTAAAGTTTTCAAATCCTTACAGTTAAAGAAAGGCTAGCGGTTACCAACTTTAGGGGGGAAAAAAAATAATTTTAGAGATAGACAGACCACAAACATGGCGAAATGGCACTAACTTTAAGCAACAGCCATCTGTCAAAGTTTGAGGAATTGTGCAAACGGTTGTCTGTCTTGCAGTAACCCACCCATCCCAAACTCCACTTCCAGAGTGCTTGTTTTGACTTGTGCATGTGCGTTTATCGTCATCGTGAGATTAAATTAATGCCATGTAAACTAGGTTCAAAAGATCAGTTTAACCTATGACACAGACTAGTGACACCATAAAAACATCTAATCACCTCTATTGTTGGCAGTTTGGGGCACAGTGTACCAATATTGCAGAGGGGCCTTTTAATGACCCCACAACACATACCGTAATTCTATTTCCCCAATAGCTCTTTTGTACTTTGATGTGATGTTGTTACAAGGCCGTTTCCTGCACCGTATTGACGATGTTGCATGTAGGATGGACGGTCGCTTGTTCGTCCTCCTCCTCCCTGAGCTTGTCTTCGTCTTTAGTGTGGCCAACACCATTGTTCTCTTTCTGTGCCATCTGGTAAGGCTGTAGGTCCAGGTCTTTACACTAAAGCAAAGATATAGACAACCGTTCATAATGAAAACTAATTGTTTAAAAGAAAAACGAACCATGTTAAACATGTTTTGTTTATTTTGTATTTGGACAAATTCAAGTGTAGGTGGGCAGAGAGAGAGAGAGAGAGAGAGTTTGTAATCATTGTAACTATTAATGCAAAATTGTAAATCTGTCCTCAATAGTTAACGGTATGTGTAGAATTAATACAGTGTTGATAATCACATGTTTTTGGTTTTATTTTGCAGGCAAAATCACAGTAAGGCATAAGTGAACTGTACAGTACTATTATTAATTTAAAAGATGAGCGTACCTTGTTCCCCAGTGGTGTAACACAGCAGAGCTTCTCTTTGTAGCGCTCGGGAAGAAAGAACAGCAGATTGCCCAACACAGGGTAAATTGTGCCTGGGTTTAACTGTTTCTCCTTCCAGGGACCTATGTGCACCCCAAGCAAATAAAACATTCATTCACATACCAAGACTTACTTACAGTGAAACCTGATCTAGACTTTTAGATCAATTCAAAGAGAAATGACACAAGACAAATGCACAACAGCAGCGTTCTCAATGTCAAACCTTGCTGCAAATACATATTCAGATTTTATCCAAGTCCCAACAACAGGGCATATAATTGAGAAACAGATATGATTAGATCATTTGTGGTGAGAAACACACTTTACCTGTGAGAAAGCTGACCAATAGTCCCACCACCACAACAGTGGCAGAATTATGAGCACTGTACCACATGTATGATAATGAGTACAGAGCTTGAACACCAGAGGGCCTGTTCAGACAAAAACACCGTAAATGAGCCAAACACTTTAAATGATAAAGAATGATGTATAACTAAACTTAAAAACAAAAAATGAAGACACTTTCTGACTTGTATGTGGTTTTTTAAGTGTTTACTGCCTTTCTATATACGTTTACATACCCCTTGCAGAATCTGGAAAAAGCTAAAACATTTGGAAGAATAAGAGGATTTTTGAAAATGAAGGTTTAGTTTTAATTTAGTCCTGCCCTGATGAAGTTATTTCACTAAAGAAATGTTAACAAAGTTCACACTAAAGAATAATTTCTCAAAATAGCCCAGGGCAAAAGTTTACATACCCCTGATTCTTAATAATGTATGATGTTACCTAAACAATCAATGACAGTTATTATGTTTAGTCATAGTTGTTTAAAGCCGTGTGTCCACCGAGGCGTAAACATCGGGGGTATTTAACTTTTGCCCTGGGATATTCTGTTATTATTCTTTAGTGTGAAATTTATGTCAACATTTCTTTATAACTTGTTCACGGCAGGACTGAATTCAAATTAAACCTTAATTTTCAAGAATCCTCTTATTCTTCCAAATGTTTCATCTTTATCCAGATTCTGCTAGGGGTATGTCAACTTTTGAGCACAACTGTATTATGTTTAAAAAATCTAAGCACTTGCAAGTTTGTTCCGACAAAAACCTCACTTTGATATTATATATTTAATGCCATAAAATACATTTAAGTGTAACTCATGTTTCCAAATGTACAATATAACTGTATATTCTAATCATACCTTTTTATTATGATTTTTATTATGTAATCAAATTTTATTGTGTTTATTTAGTTTTTTTTTTGAGGTATGATTACTCGATCAAAATAACCCAACTGCAGTTTGATTGATATTAATTGGAATGCACAATAAAATAATTTCGTTAGTAAATGCCCTAACACGAACTAACAATAAGCAATATAGCTTTCAGCATGTATTCATTTTTGTTAATGTCAATACAATTATTCTTGTTAGTTCATGGTCCATTAACAAATGTTAATATTACATTTAAAAAATGTATTAAATGCTGAAAATAGAACAAAGATGAATAAATGCTTTTTTTACAATAGTTGGTAACAAGTTTTACTAAACAAACCTAGGTTTAGCTGTGATGAGTGTCGTCATAACAGCAGTTGTAATGTTTCCCATGTCAGGAAGGACAGTGCCGTTTATCACAGGCGCTAGAGATGTGGGCATTCGTGAAACAAAGCTTCCAATGCCGATCCAGAAAGCCATGACCAGCCCGGCGGCCAGCCCAACCAGAGCACCCTAAAAACAGCACATGAAATCACTTCACTCTATTGCATTAAAAGACACTGACTTAAGAAATAAACATATCAATGTGATGTTTTGTTTGAATACAGTTTCACTCACGGTTGAATTGGCACATGGAAAGAACATCCCGAGACAGAATACCCCCAGAAGAGGTCCCCCCACCATCCCAAATATACTGAGTGCTGCCTGGAGGAGGTACAGATAGACAAAATTAACATGTGACATTTGATACATTTAGAACAGCATGACATTATGCTTATTATTATATCTCTGATACGCCATTGTGGACCTTTCTCCTCACCTGCAGCACAGAGCCCATTAAAGAAGCGACGTACGCCATAGCAAGACACACAAGCCCATAGCCGAGAGCTGTGGGAAAAGAAAAAGACAACAAAAACTATCACAGACGAGCATATATTCAGACAAAAGTATTCTTTCTTGTGTTACTGTTTAAACAGGTTACCCAAAAGTTTTGATAACATGGTGGCACGGGCCTCAGTCATGGCTGGGACGTGAGGTTTGATCAGGTCCTCCATGGTTACCGTTGCCAGTGAGTTAAAGGCAGATGAGATTGTACTATAAGGTAGAGCGGACACCATTAAAATAAATAAACTATATTAAAAATGGACGTTTTCAAGAGTTTTTTTAAAGGGTAACAGTTAGTGTAAGTGGTGGTTACCTGAGAGCTCCACTGAACAGGCAGGCGACAAACAGTCCTGGCAAACCAGGAAGATCTCTTAACACATCCATCACAAAGTACAGCACCATCTGCAATAAGAAAATAATAAACACAATTTTCATTTTCATCAATTTTTTAACATAACAAATCTTCAAGAAATGTACAATTATAAAAAGCCATGATGCTCATTGGTCAATAATGTGTCTACTAGCCGTGTTGCCCAACACTGTCTTCACATTTGACTTACACAGCACACAGCACACAGCACAGCATCTCGTACGTTATAGCTTGCATGGAAGCCATAAAGGTTAGGACAGAGGATATAATACTTTAACTTTAAAAAAAATCTAAAGAAACCATTGCATGCCATAGTTATAATCATTGTATATTTTTATGTTGAACTCAAAAATTAGATATTTTGAAGAATTTAGAAAACAACCTTTGACTACCATTTAAATGTTTCCTACTATTGTAGTCAAAGCTGCCCCAGAAATCTCAGTGGCTGACATTTTTTTTCTAAATATCTTTTTTTGTGTTTTTAACAGAACGACAAAATGTAAACAGGTTTGGAACAACTTTAGGCAGAATAATACGTGGCAGACGGTGAACTATCCCTTTAAGAATAAAAATGTAGATAAGCACCAAATGTAAATTTCTCAGTCAGACCTGGTCATTAGTTGTGACGTAGCCTTTATCCAGAGGGCTGTCCTCCCCGTAGCGAGCGTACATAACCAGACCCATTAAACAGCCCAACGAGAGCACGATCTGTTGGCATGGAAACACAACATAGCAGGACCTGGAAAACAATCAACCCCGAAACACTTGTGAAAAACACCTTAATCATCAAAATACAGATCATAAATAAACATGTCCCCGGGGGGTTGTGAAATCACAGAGTATTGTTGCAGTCATATTATACAACACAGCAGAAACAGCTACATTTCAGAGTAAAGTTTCAGACTTTATTGACTCAAGCATTAAGTGTTGAATGTGCTCAGGGGGGTGTCTTCTCACATAATGGCCTCTTTCTCTGTGCGGGAGCTGAGGTATCTCTGGACCTGGGCCTGATTCACTCCATACAGGGCCAGCATGAGGAAAACGCCCCCTACTCCTAGAGTCCAGAATGTGTGTCTCTCTAAAGGGTCAGGATTGAGGCTGCCATGGGAAACGAAGACAAATCAATGTAAAAATGCAATCGATAATGATTTTAACATTGCAATATGAACATTAGTAGTCTATAGCATCTATTCCTCTTTTAACAATTAAAGGAACAGTTCACCAAAAATGATTTTGTCTTCATCCTTTCGGGATTTTGTCAAGAATTCCTATAAGTTTTTCCTACTATGGTAGTCAATGGTGGCCAAGAAATGTTTGGTTACAAGCATTCTTCCAAATATCTTTCTCTGTGTTTATAGGAACAAATTAATGTATACAGAATTGGAAAAACTCGAGGGTGAGTAAATGATGACAGAATTGATATTTTTGGGTGAACTGTTTCTTTAACTCACAAACGTGTAAATCTTAACAATCCATTACTTCAGCCCTGAGATGCGACTGCCATTTTGTGCTTTTCTCCACACTTCAGCGATGCCACCTGCCTGTTGAGTGCCCACCACGATCACTGCCAGCTGCCCTGCAAACATCACAATCGTCTGAAACACATCTGTCCAGATGACTGCTTTCAGACCACCCTGAAACAGAGAAACAGGTATAGAGTCAAATTACAAAGATCATGTTTAGACTGGATACTTTTAAGTAAACTGAGCTTAAAAATGGATGTATTTTGCTTACTAATGTTGTATAAAGCGTGCACACCAATCCCATCGCCATCACTGCCCCCCAAAGATCCAAACCAGTAACTGCAACCACAGAAATATAGAGAAAATTTATGAAAGAGTAAAAAATCTCCACAATCCACTTTTTCTCTATTCAGGTGCCAATGCATAGACAAAAAAAATACTTTGATGTAAAGTGATATGCTAGTATATGAAATGTACATATATATTATGCACACCATACAATTATTTACCAGCATTGAGTGCAAGTGCTGGAGCATACAGAACAACTCCCATGTAGATCACCTGCGTAAAATAAAATGCAAACATTTAACAGTTGGAAATCTAACTTCAAGTCGACTAGTTTACTGTTAATCTGAATCAAGCCAACTTTTCAATTACGCTACAATAAATGATGGTTGTGTGTAGCCAAAAAAACACAAAACCAAAGTTACCATCTGAAAGATGAAGGTCACTGTGCCACATATCCGAACACTTTTACTAAAACGAAGTTCCAGATACTGTCAAAAATAAAGAGGAAAAGAATTCATTTAGTACACATGGCCAAAGTTGTTCACATTTAAACCAATTCTATTGCACAGTATGACACTGTTGTTTTAAGTAATGGATAATGTTTGTTTACAGTATACCCAAAAATGAAAATGTTTATATCATTCCAAACCAGTATGACTTTCTTTCTTCTGCAGAACACAAAAGAAGATATTTTGAAAATGTTGGTCACCAAACCCCTATTGACTTCCATTGTATGAACACAAAACCACTGAGACATTTCTCAGAAAACCTTCTTTTGTGTTTCACAAAAGATAGAGTCAAACACAGGTTTGAATTAAATCTTGGATTAAACATTTTTGGGGGGTGAACTATCCCTTTAAATCATAAATCCACGAATTGCCCAGCTCAAATTGTATATTATTTTGGCTTCAGCTATTGAGTAACTCATATTGCTCAACCGCTAGTAAATTCCTTAAACAAAGTAAACATTTACAAAACAAACTGAGCGTAGATGTAGTGTGGTACCTCATAGGCACTACTGAGGCGGAGTCTATAGAATACTGGTATGAAGACGTGTGCTGGGATAAGCAGACCCAGGAAGTACGAGCAGCCCAGGAACCAGTACTGCGTGCCATGCGTGTAAATCTCAGACGGGGCACCCAGAATAGCCACCGCAGACTGAAAAGTGGCCAGCAGCGACAGTGACACCGGCAGGCAGCTCATGCTGCGATCGGCCAGCAGGAACTCTTGCGTGGTCCTCTGGCGACCCCCTGAGAAGGCATAATAAAGCCCGATTCCTGTGGAGCACACCAGCAGCAAGGCGAAAATCACATAATCCACCGTGCCGAAGTGCATCTGGACTATGTCCCCCATGATGCAGCTGAGATGTGTTCGGGGAGCACGGCGAGCGGTGCGGCCCCTTGATGATCAGCTGAGGCTCAGTGGACAGTCGACAGTAGGGTCATCACGAGGACCTGGTGGACCTGGTTTAAGAAAGCAAAACGCCAACAGAAGTGTTTTAAAAGGTTTACCGATTACACATTTTCTAAGTGGGTGATGAATGTTTTGCAAATGCAGAAACATTTACAAGAATGCATTGCTGAAGGAAATAAATGAGGTCATAGGTCAGTACAAGATTTAAATATTTTACTTTGATGCGTCACATAAACATTGTATTCATATACAACTAGCAGTGACATGTTAATCTATTATACTTCACAGAGAGCTTTTGTGTGACAAAAAGACGAAAGTACAAGTCAAGATTCCCAGGAAATCTTCTATACCACTGTATACCACTTCTATACTCACAATTCGCCTTTGTACCATGCAAATAAAAATAGATAAATATGTTTATGAAGCTATAAGTAGTCTTTCTCGCTGTTCTGTTTCTGGCATTCATCTGTAAAATTGAGCAAGAGCTTTTGCTATAAGCCAGTATAGCTATAAGCCAGTTTTTTTTTAAAGAACAAATGTTTGCATGATAGTATTGATTTATGACAGTACATACCATCTCAAGGTTTTTATAACACATGCCCTTGATAAATCTAGCACAGTCCATTCAATATTTACTAACACATTATAATTCACTAACACACTTAAAAAAAATCACTTTATCACTGTACGCGGCTTTGGTGAGGCGTAATGTCTTATTTAACCGGAAATCTGACATACTTTAATATTGTTCATCAGCTTCTGGTCTAACATTGTATTATTGTGGAGATGATTCATGAGAATTATTTTATAAGTTTAAATTCATGTTTTAATGCATTATTGAAGTACGACTGCATGTAATTTATTGTTATAATATAAACTTACGTATAGACCTTCGCTCAACTTTCTAGTGACCAATTTAAATTGGCACAATGCTCAATTACCGCTTGTGATAATCTCAAATTATCAGAACTTTAATTTAACCAGAAGATTTTGAGTTGAAGTTGTCTGAATGTTTTTTACACAGTATGAATTTATATATATAATTAGTTGAATGTAATACTTAGTCATTTAGAATAAAACAGGAAAACGTCTTCAAGTAAAATTAAGCACTAATTAAATAAACACAGCAACAGTTAAGAAATCCTCTTCTGTGTTGTTCCACAAATGAATGTCATGCTTGATCATTGTTCCCACATCTCGACTGCAGGACAGGGGTTTGATTCACAGAAAACACTTCATGCTGATAAAATCTCACATGCACTGCATGTCACTTTGAATAAAAGCTTTATCCATGTATAAATGCAAACGCTTTTGTCTAGACTTCATAGCTGATCAATCAAAGAAACATTTTCTTCATGAACTTTTTCAGCCTTCAATTTAATCTTCATGTTTTTGTAGCAAGTTACCACGCTGAGAAATGGGTAAAAGGTCACATATCACACTTAACTTTCTTGTTGCTGACTTGGCTGCCTTTAACACTATCCTTTCTAAAGTGTAACTCATTTACTAACTACAACATCCAATATATGTCGATTAGTACACTACAATACTGCCCGGTCCTGTGGAACAACACATGCTGTATACAACCCACACCGATGTCTGTCACATTTCAGTGGAACTCAATTGTATGAAGGTTTACTTTCACATAGAGTCGAGGTCGAGATGTCTAAGAGCACATCAAAAACAAATGTATTTATTTTAACCTGGAAATTAGTTTTTAGAGAATAAATAAAATAAGGAAATATTTAGCATTATGTGCTTGTTGAATGTAAACAAGTGTGACTGTGACACAAAAAATATGAGAAAAAAAATATTTTATTGTAAATAATAAAACATAATTTGAACTTTTCACTTAAAATGCCATTTATAATGCGTGGTAAAAATCGAAAACTGATGGCTTTTGATTTTAGTTTGTCCAGTTTTAATAAGTCTTCACTCATATCTTTTTCAACTTTACTGCCTAAATGTTCCAAAGGTCTTCAGCCTTGAGAGAACATGGACGAGTTCCAAAATATTTTTAACACCACGGAACAGCAAGTTTCTACCTTCTACATAACACTAGCAGCAGGTGGGAAGTAGCTTAAACAATCGACAAAGACGTCTTAAATCTCCTGGAATCTGAACCATGTTTTCATACGAAGGCAATAATGAAAATAATATCAATCCCTTATATTATGCTTTAAGATTTGCATTTCAACTAACAATTTATGTCTCTGGCAGACACTTCTATCCAAAATACATTTAAAGCACTATACCATTTTCCCTGAAAGCTGAACCCATGCCCTGGCACATTGCTCTAGTAGGAACTTCATAAGCATCGATAGGCAATTGAAATAGTTTTTACAATTTACAATCTTGAGTAAGCAAACTGATTATTTGTAGAAGCACATAAAAATCTCTTGATTACACTTCACGTGTGCATGATAAGGACATTGGTTTAAGACTCTGTGGGCTAGAAGGTCCAACTCAGATAACAACACTGAACATGAGATGTTTGGGTAAGGGGAATGTTTCCATCTATATTGCTTCCGTATTCATACCAATTTAATCTCTCAAATGCAAAATTGAGAAGGACAGACAGGTTCTTATCTGCAGAACAATGAAGGAAAACACAAGGACACCCGATGTGCTAGCTGCTGTGAGAAAGGATAGACTGTCCAGATTCTTTCTATCGTGCTAGAGTAGAGTTTATCTGAAAATAGATGTGGCACCTAATTTCTATACATAAAACAAAATCCATGCCAGATCAAGGACACCAAACGGAGACATAGTAGATCTGCTATCACAAGGGCTTTTGATGATCAAACGGTGGGATTAAGGCACCGCAAAACGTCTGTTTGATTATCCTTGGCCTCTATGATCAAGCCTTCTTCAGCATAAAAAAAAAAACATTAAACAAAGCTTCTGGGACATTAACCGTCACCACTATCAGAACCCTGTTTTAATTATGGTACACTAATATTTGCAAACGAAATATTAAATGTCAGCTCCAGACATTGACCAACGGTCTCATTATTATGAGACTTATGACAACATTATAAAACATTGTAGTGTCGTAAGATATAACTGCCAGTCAGCTTTCTTATTGGTTTCCATGCAAAGACGATTTTGTTAGATCACATGTTAGAACAGAATGTCACGACACTCTGATAATCTCAGACAATAGAAAAACACGTTTTGAATTGGTGTGCAGGTGGTGAATCACCTTCAGAGCCGTTATTGCACTTGCCATTCTGATCATATTAGAATATAGACTACAGTTGAAATAAAAACAGGAAATGAAACAAGACATCATGTTTTATATTGAATCATGGCGAGTCACCTTCATGGAAAGCTGTCATGCTACTTAAAATATCAAATTTACAGTATGGCAAATAACCGACTAAAATCATTCCCATGTGCAAAAAGCTATTTATTTGAATGTATTTCAGGCCAAACGCTCACAATTTGATAACAATTAAATATTGCAATTTCTGAGAGGACAAGGAGGCAGAAAGAAAGAAAATACTATGACTAAGATGTGCCAATTGCACATGTTTAAATACACCTACTACATCTAAAATGAGTACAAAGTTCTTGAAAAAGAAGTTCATATGTGAATGATCATGCCTTGGTATACAGTTGTGATGAGTAAACTAAATCTGCTTCCTATAAACTTCTCTATCCAACGAAATACTGACCATTCAAAAATCTTTAAGGTCCATTTGAAACTGATTCATGAATTAATGTGTTAAAAATGTAAACAATACAAAGATATATTGTTATATTCCCACATAATGAGAATCACGATGTTCTGTCAGACACATCAATACTGTTGCAAATGTTTAACCATGATCTTTAAAAACAATAAAGTTGCGTAAATTCACAATTTAGCCAGATGCAAATATGGTTTAAGTTGCTATCTAGTGTCTAGACAAATAATATACTAAATAAAAAATGAACTTCGCGAGAGTCGATGTTGACAGATCCCACGTGTTGTATTTCAGTCGTGACACCATGACATTCTCCTCATGCGATTTTAATGGCGCAATGAAGGACTGATAGACACATCGACCGCAAATCTTTAACATGACAGTTTTTCTAAAGAAAATCAGCTTTTGACGTGCACGACACAAGGTAACGAAAACGCCGTGTTTTGTAATGGAAAATTACACCTTTAACGTACGTTACCGGTCAATGTCACAATCCACGCGCGTTGCCCTCGTGATAAGCTAACGTTACATGTTTGAATCACTGTATCATAAAACTATACTTAGTTACATTGATGACGGACACAGATTTTGTTTAAAAGCAAACAGGGTGCATGTACACGCTGGTGGAATCGTGGGTGACCACGTAAATGTGTCGTGCGGAAAGGCTGCAGTCTCATTTGCTGATGTAAAAAGGGGAAACAGTATTTCGTCACGAACAACAAGCTATACATTGACACTGCAAGTCTACAACGTCTGTAACCAAGCGACGCCGTATAGAGTATAATGTAAAGGATAATACATCCATCGAATGTGTCTAAGCTGCGATTTAAATAAAGTTGTTGTTGAAATACTCAACGTAGCACCGTCTGCTACAAGCGCGCGATGTGTTTTAAGCGACCTTGTCATTCAATATTTTCAGCCATCACTACCTTAACTTACCTTTGCCGGAGTTCATCCGATGAATAATGGATGTTGAAAGCTTTAGCCTGTCGCTACAGATCAGACCACCCCTCCTATCCTTGACATCACAGTAAAGGTTGCCTTCCGAATGTATAATCGATTCACATTTTACATGTGCTTCTGACGTCACGCTCAAACGTCACCACGCTTCTTCCTCAAGCGATGCTCAATATTGCTTAATCTTTTCTTCTATTTGACTGATCTGTTTATTTTATACACAAAAAAACGACGTAGGTGTAAGTATAAAGTAGTCTTTACAGCTGTTTATTGACTCTTATATGTATATAAATAAATCTAGAATGTTTTAATTAAAATGACTTGAAAAGTAATTATCTTACTATTTTATTCTGTAAATAATACGAATATATAATAAATATGTCCTGTAGCATAACAGCAAACATGTTTAAATTAAAGATAAATCTCTATTTTGCCTCTTTATATTTATATTTTGCTGTTACACCATAGGACCAAGACACATGTAAGGTACATTATTTATTTTATTATATCTACATTCATTATTGTTCATATATAAAACACACACACATTTGGAATTTTCATTCTTTAATAAAAATATTGAACAACATAGTATTGAATAATTACATTTGAACATGTAATTTATTTTGAGGGAAACCCATGCTTTAACTGAACGTTCAGTTAAAACAGCACATAGAAAGACTCCTTTTGGATTGAGAACACTGGTAGAGTAACCATCACAACACAGTCCGGCATAAACCCAATAGGATTTTCCAAAGAGAAGCATCGAAAAGAAGTCCAAACCAAGAGTTTTTTATAGATCAGTTAAGTTTTCTGATAACTGTGTTTATGTCTTCAGCTCTGGGTCCGGGGTTTCCAACATCTTTCATTAAGCCAACTTGGTCTCTAGCAGCATGCCGAGGTACTGACAGATTAAATGGCCACAAGAAGTTATTTACAACCCTGAAGGATTTTCCAGCACAGTAAAGTTCATGAATAAGGTCCTCCAAACAGATGATCCCATGCTCGCCTGAGGATTAAACAGGCCATTCAGTCTATATAACTTCACTGACATTGAAATTTATCAAAACTAATTCTTTATACCATGTCAGAAAACTAAAGATCTGCGTTTTCAAGACACTATTTACCATGTTCATTAAAGATACTTACCCAGATGTTTCTCAATTAGTGTATTGTCGGTAAGAGGAACTTTTTTCTTATTAACCTTTCCTTGTCCCCTTTTCAGGATGAGCTCCCGGACAGATTTCAAGTTGGGAAACCTATTAGTCAAATAAAAATGTAATGAGACATGAGCGAATAAATTATGACTGAAAAGTAACTAAACACAGTGCAAACAGATGATAATCTCTTACCCCCACGCAACATAGGGCTCCACAGTCTTAAGCATTTTTATAGACGTCTTGCTGACTTTGACAAAGGTTCCACTGAAGATCTTCCTCAACCTCAGCATCTGAATGACCTCCCTCACTTTGGGGCTAATACCTTTGATCCTAAAAAGAACCATAAGCAAAGATTAAACCCTGCCAAAACCTACAAGTGGGTGACACTATATTCCAATTTAAATAAGTCAACTACACATATTATAAAACAAAGCTGCATTTTAATATAAACAGTGCAAAAGTAGACCATACTCTTTGATGCGGACAGCAAATGCCAGTTGTTGCTTAGCTGGTGGCATGGCAGGCGGAGGTCGTTTTTGTAGCCTTGCCAGTCGAGTCTCATCTCGCTGACGCTTTTTGCTGTTTTTAAGAACATCTTCCAAGCGCTTAAACTTTATTGGAATTCCCTTTTGTACCTTTAAAATTTAAGACAATATCAGTCTTGTTCTGAACAATTGTATTATTCATTTTACTATTAACAGAAGCATATTTCACGTAATAAAGTCTTACTTTTCTTTTCTGCTGTAATGCAAGTTTAGCTTGATTTGCTTTGATGGCCTGATAGGCTTTGCGTTTCTTGAGAAGGTTCTCAGGAACGAGCTTGATTACTCTCCCACTTCTAAACAGATAAAAAAGATCATCAGTGAGAAATATTCATATTATTTGAATTCATTTCATTAACAAATTTCTGATGTAAAAGATTGGAGGCACAGAGATTGATGTAGCTGTGAAGGCGGGTGGAATGAAGATGTTATCTTCACCTCCACAGAAGAAGAAAATCAATCTGACAGGACTCACAAATGTTCACAGACGACTTTTTGAAATAAAGCTTTATAATGTTCATGTTTGATCATTTATTTTAATCGAATACATCAATCGAGCCACTGTGAAGGACATCTTATGTGTCTTATTTCACCACACAAATAAAGGAAGCTTCCTGAGTCGTGAGCAAGGGGTACAGGTGTACCCTTCCCCTGCATCCTAAAGGGGTGGAGCTAAGGACATTAGGAAAGGAAATGGGGACACATTAAATAAGAAATGAGAAGCAAGCTCCCTGTTTTGAGTGGTTTCTACAGCTGTAAAAACAGAATATGAGGATAACAGCAACAAGACAACATTGATAGGTGATGTAATTGTTATTTCATCTGGAATTATACATCTTTGGAAATATTTGGGATAATGCAAGAACACAAGTGAACAAAATATAACACTGTGCTAGTGGTTTTGTGGTACTTTAATAGAAAACCTTGAGTCATAACAGATGGAAAATTAAAGATGCTTTGCCTAGAAATCATTACATTTATGAATTTGCACAGAGTTTTATCCAAAGTGACTTAAAATCAATGTACTAATTACCAGTATATATGAACCCTAGCAATAGAACACACAACCTTTGTACCACTTATGCAACGGACTAAAAGTAGTCTTTGGTGCTCCTGGGTAGTGCTTGTTTACATCTAGCTAAATGGTCGTCATTTTATGCTTACAACAATTTCAACATGAGGTTTATAAACAAGGGTCAGCTGTTCTATATAACATTCTGATCGCTTTCCCTTCCAAAGTGATCATCCCTATGCCCTACTCCCTTTAAAGAGTAAAAAGCTCACGATGTGGAAACTCTGGAGGGAACAACATAACTGTATCTCCTAATGTATCTGTTTAAAATGAACTTGGCAAAGGGCCCTTCGGAGGGGAATATTACCCGTTTGGAAAGCGCCATATGTTTCGAGTAATAGACATGCTGCTACATCATTACAACACCAACCAATATGCGGGAATGTAAAACACTTGAACCAAAATCTTCAATTTGAACTAGCATTTAACAATGAAAACTGAGTGCGTCTTGTATAGAAAAATGACCAACATCAAACTATTGATCATGGACACAGCTAGACATTCGCCCCATGTGAAAAAGCTCGCGACTTTTTTTAAAACGGCATCAACCTCTAAAATAATCGCACTAATACATAACCAACATTGCGCTTATTAAAATAAATATAAAACATGGTAAAAATGTTATGATATTCACTGTAGATGGTTTTAGATTGGTCTAAATAGTCAAATACATACCCAGGTTCAGCCATCGCGTTTGCTGTGACGATGTCCTGTCGCACGCATATGACGCTTTACTCGTCTTTATTGAAGTAATACTGCCACCTATCGCTTTGGAGTGTTTATCTCATTTATTTTTTGACTCACGTTCACCACCGTGTGACGATGTATTGTGCACGCATACTGCACAATTTGACGAATTAATATCATGATAATAATTATGAATACTAGATTTTCGAAGGAAAACCAAGAGCCAACAAAATGCTTTTCCCGTCTCCTATGTTTCTTTTGCTAGATGTATTGGGATTGTTTCTTAAGCGGTTTGTCCATTTAACTCATCTCGCTTGTCTACTCTGCTTCCTAGTGTTTTTGTAGTAATTTGTGTAGCCTACTCTTATGTTTTCTAGACTCCAAGAATTCTAATAGAATGATGACTGCTCAAACCAAGAATTTTAAGGCATTTATTTTGCATTCCAGCAGTGGTGAATGCAATATATTATGATTCCTGGTCAAGTTTAGTTTTGCATTGAAAGTTTATGAATTTTATATCAAAGGTGTAAGTGACGATGACATGACACATTAATTGCTGTCAAACCCGACATGTGGAACAAGTTATAAATTAACATACACTTGACTTTGATATTCTACTTTGTCTCACATGAACCAGTTGAACCAGTTGTCCAGACACAAGTCAAAAAACTTCAAAGATTGTCTTTAATTGTATTATGCTGTACTACTGTGAATACAAATAAATTTCAGGAATCAGATTAAACTTTTTAGTTAGCATTTGCATTTGTATAGAGTTGTCCTTGTCTTCATTCTGTATTTATCAAATAAGCTTATAATAAAGCAGAATTTCCTGAATAAAGCAGAACTTCCTGAATGAAGCAGAATAGTCTGGTGACTGACAGACTCACTTCTAACAGTCCCTTGCCGCCACCTTGGCCGTATAACTGGACTGAAATCGTTGAAAAATGCCCACAACACTAACACACAGACTGACAGACGGTCTCGTCACATTTTCTAGTTTTAATATCTAATAAACTAGTTTCTTGCTTTTAAAGAGTCATTTGGAGCAAACATTATTATCACAAAGTGTCAATCATCCAGCTGTTTTTAGGCAAAATAGCAAATACTACATTGGTAAATAATGCTTCAATTATTCTGTTCAACATTGTTCAAAAAGTAATTTCTGTTCACCAAGCCTGCATTGACTTGATCCAATATACAGTAAAAGAAGCCTGATCTTTAATGCAAGCCTGTTTTTAATAAATAGTATATAGTTATCCATATTATGGGGGCCCCCATAAGACATGATTCAGTTCGAGCACTGCACAATATAGGAACTATTCACAAGGATAAATATCATATACAGTTTTGAAATGAATTTCTTCAATTTTTGAGAATAACTTGGAAACTTTAAATAGAAGGATTCTAACACACTGAAGCATTTGTTATGATATATGATACGAATA
Organism: Triplophysa dalaica; assembly: GCF_015846415.1. Lineage (NCBI taxonomy): Eukaryota > Metazoa > Chordata > Actinopteri > Cypriniformes > Nemacheilidae > Triplophysa > Triplophysa dalaica. The sequence goes on from NC_079554.1 coordinate 17,321,734, forward strand.
GATTTTTATGTTTCTATCAAATCTAAAGTGGCTAAATTGTTAAATAAATGTAAAAAAAATATGTAGGCTAAAGAGTATACATAAGAGTGTAAATATAAGCTAAATAGTTATTTTGTAAATGGTTCGTTTATATAGTTCGTAAATAGTTTGGGGCAAAACATATATATTTAGTTACCCCCTCCGCCCACCTGGAAAATCACTTGGCCCACATTTCATAGCATATCTGGAGCCGGGCCAGAAGGGACTTTTCTCCCATATCCCGTTCACGTGGGTCGCCTAAATAAAAACAACTTGTCACTATTTCAACTCCCTAATAATGCTGTACTGGACCAACGTATATTATACAAGTGTAAGCATTATGCTTATGAAAAATAAAGAGGGATAATATCAGCAGTGAAATAGTTTGTAAAGCCCAAAGGTTGAATGTTACTTACTGTTCATTCGCACACCCTTGCGGGTCCCCGTGAGTTGCCGCGCTCTAAATGGACCCCGTTATTGTACGTTCTTGCACTACGAAACCCGTCAATTTACACAAACCTGTGCAACCAATCAGATCTTCAAATCATGTGTCTCTACGCAACCGTCTCCGCCATGCCATACAGATCAGCACAGTCGCGCAGCTTCTCTGTGACGTGAGCGATCCTCCTGTTTGTTTGTGTAGCTCGAGGATGAAAATGGCGGTGGGGAGAGATCAACGCGAGAATTAAACACACAAATGACCATTTGACTAGGATGACAGCAGCGCAGCACCGCAAAGGAATAAACAAGCACCCAAGCGTCAACTGTGTGCATTTGCAGCGACAAACACCCGGAGTTTAACGGAGAAATAACAGCGCCCTGGATTTAAAATAGCTTCCGAAATTAGCCCGCTAACCTCGTTAGCTTAGCCTGCACTCAACTGGAAGATTCAACGGCCATCACAACACCGCATAAACGGAATTATTGTGTCATACAAAGATGAACTGCGCTTTTTTCGTTTTAACGCCTCAATTCAAGCTCGGTCGTGTGGACCGGGCTTGCAGACACATTTGCATCTGATTGAATGCATAACTAATCGTTCCATCTGGCAGCATTAGCCAGCAAACACCATCCTAAAGTTCAACGAGCATCTGTTGGAGACGAACGCACTGAACAGGTAACTCGAATGCATAATTTGGTGTGTTTTATGTATATTTGTTGGTGTTTCATGGGAGGAGGAGATCATCTGGCGAGGCTGATCCAGTCAGAGGAAAAAGGCATGTGCAGCATTAAATGCCCCGTGCGCATAGTTATTGTTTTGAATCATTTACTAACCTTTGCACGCACTGCTTTCTTGGTGAAATATATTTCGGCACTTTATTAAAAGGACGTTTTGGTTGGATGTTTGGTTATGTTCTTGTATTGTTTTACTGCATCAGAGGAATACAAGGTTTATCACTTCATCGGGATCCAGAATGATGAATACTGACATCTCAGGTTTGGCAGCGTCACTCATGTGACACGAGCAGGTCTGCAATTGAAGTGCATTGATTTTTAAAGCCGGTGTTAGTTGCATGGCTTATAATTTGACGAGTTTATAATAATTCTATTCAAACTTTTGCTGAAAGCACGAACACAAAAAGTTGTTGAATTTCTTATTTTAATAATAAATGGAGCTGATTATTTGATATGCGTTAATATTTTTCCTGATTTTTTATGTTAAGTGCTTTAATAATTTAGTAAATATGCAAAGCGTTGTTAAATATGTGTAAATTTAATTGATTGAAATTAATTGATAGGCGTGCTCTATAATCTGCTGTGGAAGTTGTTTGTATCGTTATTGCTGCTTAGTAATAACCAGTTGAATACATTGGTTGATATTCAGTTAGGTGGTGCTGGTTTGTTAAAATTAAGCTAATAATTTCATAGGTGCTTTCTTTTTCATAAGTATTCAATAAGTGTAATTTTATAGATGCCTTACTTTTTCAAAATATTAATTCGACGATAATTAAACTTTCTTTCCTGTAGCTCAGTGGTAAGAGCATTGCGTGAACTACGCAAGGTTGTGGGTTCGAACCCTGGGGATTGCAAATACCTATGTAAAAAGCATAGGGTAAAGCAATGTAAATCGCTTTGGATAAAAGCGTCTGCCAAATGCCTAAATGTAAATGTACATTGAATGTTACGTGTAAAAATGCATAGACATCAAATTGAAGTTATGACGCTGCATCTATGCCATTTTTGTAAATAAAGTTAATAAAATTATTTAATATTTTTTTTTATATTCCAAATTAACAAGTGTTAAAGATCCTTGCACAAATAACGATATAGAAAAGTAAACGATATCGTGCATTGCGCTGACGCCGTTTGTGTCCTCGTGAGTCCGCGCGAGCGTCTCCCTGCCGCAGCACACAGAGCAGCTCTCAGCTGTGCCTTCCCAGTCTTTCGGAGAGCTGACCTACATCTCGCTAGAAAAAAGCTTGTGCGGCAGCCTGTGAGAATGTGTGGGGGTAGGGAGAGCGCGCCAGAGAGAGCTAGAAGCAAATGAACAAGCGAGAGAGACAGGAAAGAAATTCTGCTCAAACCAGCTAACAGACACCCAGTGCGCACAGAAGAGAGAGAGGGGACCTATGGCTCAGTGTCCCACTTCTTATCAGATCATGCTTGGCCTTAGCAACAACCGAGGGTTCTTTTTCAATGAGATCCAGAGCCAGAGATGGACAAAGTCAGTTTCCAATTTGCCTAGACATTCGGGCAACAGTTACTGCGATTGTAGCATCTGCTGACTGCTTTCCTTGCCTCGGGAGTTGTATTTACAGATAGAAGAGGTGGGAGGGCCGGTCTCACCCCTAAAGTTCAGAAGTACAGGATGTTGTAACAAGCTTAGCGCGAGTGAAACATCAGTTTCTCCACGCCTGATGCACTCTCTCCTGTTAACCTTGGAATTTTTGACAACCCTTTCTGCTCTGGCACATTTGAAGTTTATCAGCGGTCATTTATCAGCTTTTAATAAAAGATTTGTGGAGCTGTGTCAGTTTGGGTTGTCAGAAGGTCATTGGTTTGTCCTAAAAGGAATTTGAATTGAGAGGTCATGATAGTGCAATTTTAATTTTGGATGCATAATTCTTTCTGAATCAAATTCTATTACCCTGTGATTTTTATAATTGTTTTTTTTTCTTATGACTTCAAATGTTTTAAGGAGAATTTTAACCTGTCATGCAATTGTTGTGTTTCATAAATGAATCAACAATATGCACAGAAAAAGACAAGGCCATGTATGTTAAAAATGGAGACTTTTCACTAAAAGTTAGTCAAAAAGTAAAAAAGTGGTGTGGCACAGTTGTTATTTATGTGCCATGTCAGGCATACACATTGGTTTGGTAAGAAAGCTCCACAGATTATTAGCTAACAAGAGAAACCGCTTTAATCAACAATCCTCCTGATCATATGGGTCCATAAGTACTGTATTAACAGTATTATTAATTTAATAGGGTTATGTTAAATTGTTTTGGCTTGAACTTAAATAGTGACTCATAAAAGTGAGATGGTGGTCTAGTGGGTTAAACCACTGAACTGGTAAATCAAAGGTTGATGGTTCGATCCCAGCATCCACCACCAGTGTGTCCTTGAGCAAGACACTTTACTCCATGTTGCTCCAGGGGGATTGTCCCTGTAATAAGTGCACTGTAAGTAGCTTTGGATAAAAGCGTCTGCCAAATGACAAAAAAAATAAAGGAATATAAAAGTAAAGTTCTGCTTCAAGCCTGGAATACATGTCTTGTGCCATGTTGTCTTTTCAGATAACTGTCGTGAAAATGCCTTCTAGTGCTACTGCTATTTATTTCACCAAACTTTTTTTTTACTATTACAAACTAGACTGGTAAATTTGTAGTGTTTGTCAAAAGTTGTGATACTGTTTTTGGTATTTTTTTCCAGTTTTATAATTAGTGTCATTATCTGACACGATCTGATTACGATCCAAAACTTTTTGGTTTCTCTTTGACGAGTATACCTGTTATGTAATAGTGTTGTTTGTGACAGACGATAGAAAAATTACTACCCGAGTCTGACACTTTCGATTGGTTGAATTTGTGTTCTTGTGACCGCAATATCCAAAAGGCACTGACTGCTTTGGGAACTTGTTGTGATTGAGTAGCTGTTGCAAAAGTTTTTTAATTTAAAAAATCTTTCTGTGGTGATCATTCACTTACTGCTATTAGCAAAACATTGTTGATATAGGTACAATATGTAGATACAGTATTTACTATTTATGAATTTGTACAAAAAAAGCATATTCTTTTAAACCACCTGCTATCTGAATGCTTTCTGACTTGAAATTTTTCTGACTATTTTTGTGTTATATAACAATCAAACTTTAAAGCAGGGGATACCTGCATAACTCTAAAGGTCTTTTTAATAAAACAAGCAAAAACTAAGAAGCCTAATGTCAGATTATGAATCAATTAGTTCAAGGGTGTCAAACTTATTTTAGGGTATGGGCCGGATTGGCCTAATGACTTTGTTGGCGACGTACAGTATGTTGCACATTATTGTTGTCACGGTACCAACATTCAAGTAGTCGGTACCGTTACCAGTAAAGTTCAACGGTTCTCGGTACCAATTTAGGTACCAAAGCAAACCGCAGTACATGCTAATTGAGATACAATTTTATTAATAAAGCTCATTGTTAATATAAATGTATAAAAAGCAATGCCATTTTGGTCGGAGCCAATGGTCGAGCGGTTCGTGCTCCGACATAAGGCGCTGTTGCGTCCCGGGCGACCCGAGTTAGAATCCCGTCTGCCATTTTGTATACATGAAGTACACAAGTTAATTGATGCTGAAATTGTTGTGTGCTGCTCACTGGGGTCTTGTATGCTGATGAACATCCTCCTCTGTCTGCTGCTGTATAAGACAAATAGAATAAACCTCAGTTAGGCAACTGACTGAACAAACATGCATAATCATTATTAAAAGAAACATCCGCTTTATACTGCTTTTACACAATATATTTATATATATTATAAATGCAACAGAACAGACAGATTTATGAAAATATTTGAAAAAGGATGTTGAAGTCCTACATGTAGCAAACATTTTGGACTTAATTGCACTTTATTGCTATATATTCGTCCTTATTGTTCTCGACATGTGGTTGCTATCGTCGTCTATTGCAAGATTAATTACAGTTTGATACTTGATCGAAAACTCCAATAAATGGAAAAAGTCACAACTTTGTAGTTTTTAATGAGTTCTAAACAAAATATAGAAAGTTTGTTTTATATTTGTTGCCTATCTGGCAATGCCCGTATTAATAAGTCAAAATACGATTTTTTTTAAAGATATTATTTATTAAACTGTTTCCCCTGTATACTTGAATGTTTGTCCTTATTAGCAGGGGGTTTCCAAACGTCTCAATCCTTGACCCACCGACAGGTAATCTGTGTCAAACACCAAATTTTTTACATGGCGAAAAAAACATTTGTTTCAGTAGTTTTTATTTGATAACGAATAAATAAGATTAATTAAGTATGGCAACAGCCATCCTGACATATAATAAAGCACAAAATGCTTTTAATTATCTAATGATAAAAACATGATATAGTTTAAAAACAAATGGAAGCAGATCTATTATGTGATGTGAAAATTTAGAATAGTAAGTTCAGCGGATTCTCGCCTGTTTCACGGCAGTGTTAATATTATTTGTCATGAGTCTTTCGCTCTAATGTTACACCACTGAAGCCATCGATAAAGAGGCGCAGTTTTTATACTGTTTTCTAGAGGAGGTCGCCTACGTTTTTCGCGCATGTGAAGCCCATGAATATTCCCAATGAGTTATTACAAAAATAATTTATTAAAGTATTGTTTGTGTCGTCTTTGTCCCCACCACTTTTCAAAAAAAGTTAAGCCACTGCTCACTTTTTGCTGCTGGATTATTGTCCTATGTAAACCGCATGAGCCTGAATAATAGCACAACAGAAGACATTGTGTCACTCACCTAATGTGAAATTTACATTTGTTCATTTATCAGACGCTTTTATCCAAAGCGATTTACAGATGGGGTTAACAATGGAAGCAATTGAGACAGCATAAGGACAACAAAAAGACCGGTCTCATATAGCCTACCACAGAATACAGAGTAGAAAAGAAATTGAAGTCAAATCTGATCAGTCAGGTGTTGACGGAAGAGATGCGTTTTCAGACGATTCTTAAACATGGCTACAGAATCCGCAGATATTTTAGCAGCGAGCAGATTATTCCACATAAGTGAAACCGAGAAGGTACATGAGAGAGATTTTTTTACCTTTATGGGATGGCATCACAAGATGTTGTTCGTTTGCATAGCGCAGGGATCTGGCGGGTACATATGTCTGCATTAGCGAGTGACGATACGGGGGTGACAAGCTAGTGGTGGTCTTGTAGGCCAAGAGCAGAGTCTTGATTTTTTTTTTTTTTTACTTTATTGGACCGACAGTGATTTTTTTTTGAGAGGATAGGAAGCGATGTGGATGAGAGAGAGGGGTGGGGTGGAGGAAAGGACCGAAAATCAAATATACTTTGTTATATAGTTGTAATAAAGTTATTTTAGGCACTCTTTAAATAAAAAAATGATAAAAAATATGGTCTGTAGTGTCACAGAATGTCGGACTGAAACACAACTGCCCTTTGTCACCCTACTACTTAAAATGACACATTATTTTAATTTTATTTTAAGAAGTTTCTTATAAACTGAAAACAATTAGGCTTACTAGACACATTTTATGACCTGAGGATTTGGTTTACCGGTGAGCGTGAGCGCTTGCTCTGGTGTGAGGAGCATGGCCGCACGCGTCCTCCTCTTCAGTGTTCACATGCACTGTCTTCCGATGAGCTCCATGCGAGTGCGCAAGCCCTCGGCCTCTTGCATTTAATTGTCACTTGCATTTAAAATAAAAGAAGCGTTTGTAATACAGCAACACATTGTCGAGAAAGGGCAAAAAGCATAAAGCCGCTCTTTAATGTAGATGTACAGTATTGTGATTTAATTTTGTCCGAGGATGTTATAAATCAGGATTTTTGCGACGGTTAAAGTGACTAGTGGTGGCATCCCGTTGTAAAATAAAACAGTAAATGTGACAGATAAGAGAGTAGAAGATAAACAGATAAGTGCTAACACTAACACGACATGAAGACATCACAAATGTGCTAAATAGTTTGTGACCTCACCAGCGAGACAAATCTGGGAAACATACAAGACCCAAATCATGTCCTCCCATTTATTTTACCCCAAAAAACGTCCATGCAAGCAATTCTGACTGACAACCAAATCAGGTCACGTCTCTTCTCCAAACCAAAGCGCGAGCAGCAGGGCTACTGTCGAACTGCCCGCTCCAGTCTGAAGTACATACCAACCGGTTAAGACGTTTTCATTCAGAAATGTACTCCGCAGCGGCAAGTTCTGTGCTTTAAAATGCTCCACACACTGCCGTCTCTCTCTTAAATGCATTCGGCCATCTCACTTATTTGTGAAATTCACAAATTTTCGGTTGCCGAACATTCGGTGCATCCCTACATTTGACAACACGATTGCACATACTCGAATAAAAGTTTTCTCCTGCTGTAGCTGAAAAGGATACTATGAATTGATCATACCAATATAATAAAAGCAGTCTTTAAAAAAAACTGTAATTTAGTTTTTTTCCTGAAGTCAGCACTATCACACATCAACAATGAATTCGCAAAGTTTAATTGTATTCCATGTAGGCCAAAAAGGCCATTTCAAGAGCTCTCTTCTTTCATCAACACATGTACTAAATGTATACATGGAGACATTAATTCAACTCTGCTTCTGTTCTTTCATTTTTCTCCAGGGGTAAGTGTTTTGAATATTTGAGTGTTTCCTCAAAGTAGTTTGTCTATACACAGATGTTAAAGAAATAGTTTACCCAAATATGAATCTTTTCCCATTATTAACTCACCCTTATGTTGTTCCAAACTCGTAGATTTTCCTTTCTTCAGTCTAACACAAAAACAGATGTTAACCGAAATGATAGTGATTGACAAACTCAGTCCCTATTCACTTCCATTGCTTGGAAAAAACAGTTACTTCTGTCTTGAAAGCTTGTTTACTTATGTTTACTTCAAAATTAAATAATAAGGATCTACTGTTGATCTTTTTTTGTCTAAAACAGTCACAAACTTTGTCATAATAGTACTTCACTGAGTAATAAAAGCTTTGTTGGTATTTTTGTGGCCGCATTAACAGACTGTGTTTACATACTTGTCCTGTATCATTCCTTCCTGTGCTCTAGAAACAGATATTTAAGTGTTTTAAAGCCACTTGTTTTCTGTTTTTGAGATTCTTCCAAACATAGCATTTGCTTCTTCTCAGTCATTTTCAAACACCGGTCTCTGTCCCTGTTATGTGCTATTGAACTATTTTAGGTACACAAGACTTTGCCATGTTGCAATAAAGGAATAAGCCCCAGGAAGCAGTGGGTTACAGTGCATTTTATAAAAGCTAAGTGCGTTGTGGCACAACTCAAAGCAAAGTGCCTAAAACCCCCTTAGCTGTTATAAAATGCACTGTAACCAATTGCTTCACAGGGCTTATTGCTTTTATAAGACGGTTATTCCATATGCGTAGCAAAGGTTTCATAAAATAAAGTGATACTGTAACTGCGGTCTGCCGTTTTAAATCGGGACATTTTATAACAGCTTAGAACTCTGCTAAACCAATCAGAACCAAGGACCAGAACTGACAGTTTTATAATTCATATTTTAGCTTTCGTTACGATGCAGGAAATTTTACTTGTATACACAAACATCTGTACGGTCTATGTAGGCTTTAAGTCTAGACTTTTTTCTGTTGGGTAAACGTTCTTCTTATTTATGGCTTGTATATCTAATCACACTTCAGGCTTGGCAACTAGGTTTGGTCAAAGGTAATGGACCAAGCATTGGAATGTTTTAAGAGCCCCATTAGAATCTGTATTGTCTGAGGGAGCATTGGTCTGGAATCACAACAAAGGCCCATCTCAAGTTTTAAGTTTTAATTGTATGCTAGCGCTATAATCTGGAATTCATTCACGCACATATTCAATCAAACCATCAATGCCATCTGCCCCGAGTCTCACATCTGTTGAGGTGAAGGAAATGGTTGTTCATTAAAGCAGCACTAAAACTTTGCTTTTATCTTCTCTTTGTATGAAAATGATTAGATTCAACATGATGTCACTATTCCGAGTGCTTTTATTAACCTCTGCCAAATACACCAAAAAAGGGGCGCGGCCTTCATTAGAGAAGCGGAATAGCCGCTGGATATATTGTTTATACCGAATACTGGTGTGTATTTTTGTAATGATATGATTTTTTTATATACCGCATTACCGGTGTATGTTGCTTAAACAACGTGCAAAATGGGTTTAATTTGTTTAAGTGGGGTCCCTTTTCACTGTTGCATGGTGACCGGCCGTTCACACAGAATTCATCTTTTTTATGCCGCGGCACTACTTTAACATCATTTTTCTATATAAATGCCAACCTCATTTATATAGTTCAACCTCACGGCTGAACAGCAGCACATTACGTTATATTAAATATACGATTAAAAAAACGATCGTGTTCCCCTCCTATCTGCTCAATATAAGCATATAAAACAATGTATTTTTAGTTTGAACTTTTTCTCTGTACGCTATGATGAGAGACAAGGGTCAGCAAGGAGCACCGTGATGCGATCATTTTCCTCTCACATATCTGATTTAAGCCATTGTTTTATGATAAAAAATATGATTTCAGGAAATCATGAAGCCATTGTGACTATGTAAAACACAACAGACATCACATGCATGTTTTAATGGTACACTTGTTACTATTCTGCTCTTCTAAAATAAAGCTTTTCTAATTTTGTTTTCAACTATTCTGCTAATAGTTTCTGGGTGGATGCTCATAACTCTTCTGGGAGCACCAGTGCTTCCAAGGAAAAAGTCAATTTCGAGCCCTGTTCTTTGTTTCTTTGCTAAAATGTTATGTGTGCAAGTTACCTTTGCATGCTATTCAGTTGTTAAAGAAGTCAAAACTCTGCAGTTATTATAGGGGATACTGTCACTGTCACCATGACAGTATAAAAAGGTTATTTTAAGTCAATCAACAGCACTATTTCCTTTCTCAATCAGTAGAAAATGTGGTAAAAAAATACCGCCATGTACCCGGTAAACAGAATAAATCTGGAAACCCCGTTATAGTCATTTTTGGTCATACCGCCCAGCCGTAAATCACCGCTTAAAAACAGCAAAAGACTGGCTCCTGCAACAACCAATGGTGTGAGTTTGGGGCTGGACTGTCTGTTGACAAATGTCTTTGTGAGATATAGCTGTCAACCCCAACAGTTTAGTGTAATTTTTGATGTGGTTTGCTAAATGCACCGATTGCATTGAGTGTCCGTTTCCTCCTGTTTCTTAAAGTACCACTGACCTCTTGTTCCCATCCTATAAACACAGTGGACCACAGTCACAGTGTTTCCTTCAATAAGCATCTGTTCTTTAATGTAAATGCTCCCTTGTGTATTCAAACAAACAGAAATGTTAAAAACAGAACAGAAATGTGACAAATTCTGTTGATGTAGGAAATATCCGTTATTTGGGTGAGTGTGGGTTACCACAAAAATTGTTATCTTCCTGCAAACATAAGAACTCCACCATTTCACTTTTACTTTCTTATGACATTCAATCACATTACTGTAGCCTTGCACTAACAATGAGAGACATGGCATCTTCTGCCTTTGCATGGGCAGGAAATACTGTATTCACCCACTTTGTAAACCATCAAACCACAACGTTCAAGTCACAACGGATGGCATTAGTGATCTGCAGCAGTATATTGATGTGGATTTGAGCGCAATTGAAAAACATTTGACCAAACCCTGGAAGCTCTTTTTGTGTGGCTCATTACTAAATGCGTTGCCTTGTTTCTATGGCAATGCAGAAAACGATTTTGCGCGCAGAAGCATCAAAGTCTAGACTGCTTCAGTGTGTTACACATTTCCATGTTCACTTGTATGCTGTTGACTTTTGTGTAGTACCATAGTTCCTCTGCACAAAATTCCAAGTAGTCTTTTATGACAGATGAAATTTACAGCTTAACAGCTGGAAATAAAGTTGACGTACAGAACCAGAAACATTTTTCTTTCTACTCTTCTTTTATTGCTGAATCTTTTTCAGAAAATCCTAACAGAACACTTTATTTCATTCACAGGTTACAACAGGTGTCAGCTTTCCGCTGCATCCCCCGGTGGGATGGGCCTGCATGACCGAGAGGGTGTGGCGCCATAGCCCACTCTCTTTGAGGTCTCGCTCGTCTCATAAACCCAGTGGACCACAGCCATAGTGCTCCTCTCGATGAGCATCCCTCTGGAGCCCTAGATCAAGTAAGTCAGCCCGATCCGGCTCTCTGTACACCCCGTTAAACTGCTCATACCACGGAGGCTTGAATTGAAATAATTAGGTCTGCCGACAACTGAAACAGCAGGTCTCTGAATAAATTTGTTAATTGTAAGTTACCAGGGATGTGATAAATCCGTATAAATATGTATTGCCGTATTTTTGGACCTCGCTGGGATCACCCGAATAAATTGCATAAATCATTATAATGCACACGCTTGTTATAAACGCAAACTATTCAGAACATAATTTAGTGAGAAAATCAAACCTCAGGAGTGACAAAGTCATCCAACAGCAATTTGATAGACTGACAGAATGACAAAACTGATAATATCGAATTCAAGGTCATTGCATAAAAATAATATTTGAACTTTTCTAGATACATTTACAAATATTACTGCTGTATTGCAAAAAAGTGAACTTGTTTTCTTTGCATTATTTGAGATCTGAAAAAATACAGAGCATCGTTTCTCTTACTTTGACCGGTTTCTCCAGTTTGAATTTTGTGCAAACAGAAAAAAAAAGAAAAATAGAGTTAGTAGTTCACAAAATGGAGCACAAATTTTCATTTAACCTACATACACATATAAATTGTAAATTCAGAAAAACAGAAAATAATTTTGAAATGATTTCTTAATGTTTTCTCTGGCTGTATTTTATAATCTTTATAATGGACAGTTGAACTCAATTTTGTTTAAGATTTTTAGGAATATGTCAAGTAAAATAAGTATATGCTTAACATATAGGAGTGTTCTCACAATCATACTCATTTTACCCGGGATTCTGCTTTTGCTTAGACTGGATGCTTCGTGGTAAATCAGCAGACCTTACTGTTGTCATGGTAATGGGAAGCCTGATTTTGCCCGCACTCCATCCGCATGTAATCTTTTATTGTGCGGATACATTTTTAAACTTAAACTTGGATAGTTTGATTATTAGTGTCATTTTCTTTTTGTGTGTTTGTTACATAATCTCTTTCATCTGTTCTGAAACTATCGTTCTCACTTGAAGTGATGGGCTTTGTGAGACCTGTTTTATTGCACTTATGCTTTTTGTTGTCCTTATGTTGTTCCAATTGCTTCCAGTGTTAACCTCATTTTTAAGTCTCTTTGGATGAAAGCGTCTGCTAAAGGACTGAGGACTTTTTTTACCATTTAGTTTTTTTTTCAATTGGACATCAGGTTTTTGTACAAATTTAGAAAACTGAATTAATATTTAAGCAATGTCTACCTATATGTGTTTTAAAAGCAAGTTTACACTTTAATTTAGCGTCATTTGACAGCTGCACAATAAAGAGATTTTTTTTTCTAAAATAGAGCTTGCTGGAAATTGTCCACTTATCTAGCACAGTTATAGTATTTGAACCCTCAAAAATACTGACGCCTCATTGAATTTATTCAGCTGTCTTAATCTGCCAGGCAGAAATTGGTCAGACATGCATAAATGCATAATTTTCTTCCAGTTTTGTGAATAATAGGAGATTAGCACAGTACTGTACTGTAGGTAAACGCTGTCAAATGAGATTGCACCTCACTGTTATCATTCAGGCCGTTTGCACGAACATGAGTTGAAAGCAAAAGCTCACCAAATGAAATTGCTACATTTTCTAATGTATGGAAAAATGCTCATGTTAATCATAGAGTTGCTTGGAAACCAGTTGAATCGACAGACCTCCCCCTTACTATGAGGGCAATCACTGACTTGCATGAATTAGTCAAAGACACTAATGGCTTCTCAATTTAGTTTGGAAGAAAGCCAGTTATTTCCTTTATTTGACAGTTTCGTGAGGACGCCTTTGTTTTATTTTAGGCATGATTTTACAGGGATAAGACACCTGCTTTTCTACCTTATTCTGAAACTTGGTCGTCAGATTTCGTCTTAATGCTCCTGCATGCTTAAGCTCTCCCACCAATTTTCTCCATAATTATCGGCTTTTCTTTGACATGTGTTTCGTGTTATGGAACCCGTGATCTTTTTAATGTCAACAGTACAATGTCGGCAATAACATTTGTGTATTTATGCGCAGATGAGAGTCAAATTAACTGTGAACATGCAGAGTGAAAGATTTTGAAAGTACTTGAAAGATGTTTAATTTAACGCACAATTTGGTGTGGTAGCATCAGTTCCTTTTTAAGACCAAGATGCTGGGGTCTGCAAAGATGAATGCTACTATCAAGTTACACTGAATGTTCTGTTTTACTGGTTCTATAATTCACCGTATATATATATATATATATATATATATATAGGTTATAAAAGTTGTAGTATTTTGAGTTCCAGGCTTGTAACCGAAAGACTGTAGTCGTCATGAAACAAAAGGTGCTTTTTCTCCCTATTGTGAAAATGTATCCAAGTAAAACAGCTTCTAAAATGTAAAAAAATGAAACTATTGCTGTATTTTGAGCATTTGCCTCTCTCAAGTAAAAATACCAGTAAAAAAATGACATGACTTCCCCAATTTTTTTTCTTGTAAACTTGCTGTCTTCCTGTAATTTGACGGTGTTTCACCGTATTAAAAAAAAGTCGAAATCTGTAAAAAAAACCTGTAAAATAGTTTTACGTACTGTTCGAAGGGCTACTTGAGTTACAGTAGTTTTTTTTGGGCTAAATTAAAGGCCTGAAAACAGGGCAGAAACAATAAATATGTCAACCCCATGAAACCGGCTGTAGGTATGACCAGTCTCGTCCATTACCATGATACTAAGCCAGAAGATCTGTCCGATTAGTCATCAACACAGGTATAACACAGACACTCACATTTGCCATTGGCAGCGTATAGCAGAAAATGCATGTAGATCCAAGGGTGTGTGAAAATTCGAAACCGCTCGGATTAGCCTTAATTGACCTCTCCTCGTTGTATCATCCGACACTCCACAGGTTTCTCAAAAGAGGGCAGGTTTATCGGACGTTAGCAGAGCCTAATTTACAAGGAGGGCTTCCAGAAGAATTGTGTAGAAATTCTTGGGTGTGCAGGCTAGGGAGGGAAGGATCAGTTTGGTAACTTGAGTGTACCTGGTTGCTATGACAATGGTATGAATGTACAGTATTTAAATCAAGGGTGCGAAATATACACAATTGTGTGATGCAGAGAATAATTGCTTGGTTACATATATGGAAACAAGATTAATCGTCATTCCTAGTATTCCACCAAATTCAGAAAAAGGATAAACAACCATTGCTGTTACATAACACTATTGTGCAGATGTCAATATATTATCATATCACAAGGTTCGTCTGCTCAGATTTGTCGTGTGGATTTAGTCATATTGCCGCAGAAAGAAATATCACGATTCTCGGGAAATATTCAATTCACTGGCACACCGTCAAAGAATGAGTCACGACTGCTACAGCATCACACTGACTTCACGTTTTCAGCGAGGGCTGTATTTTCTTTCCTGTGCTGGATTGCTATGGGGAGGTAGACGGCAACAGTGACTGCAAGGCTTCTCATGGAGCAAACCATTGAGAGGCGGAGGAGGGCGAGTGTGTGCAGTCAGGCGTGGAATTCATCCGTTTTGAAACTTGCACGCTCCTCTGTCCACGCTGGCCTTTTGTGTGAGATCCTCTCCACTTTCTTGTCCATCCGTCCCCTCTTAGCTCATTTGATGAGAGCGATTTTGTTTTGTTTGCCTAGTTTGAATGCTGATAAGAGTGTGTAAACAATACCCCTCTACCCTAGCTCTCGGTGGTCCGTCCCTTTCCCCCAGCGACATGCGTTGCTGCTCCTTCTGCGCGCGAGGTGATTAGCGTAGCTCTCGGCGAGAAGGAGCCCCGTATCCTGGGAAATGGCGGGACACGCGGCCACAGCCCGTGCTGACAGAGGGGTTAGCGCAACTGTCGTGGACCGTTCTTTCACCGGACAGGCTGAGTTGGCCAACTTCATAGGTGACAGCTGAGCTCTGCCTCGGGTGCGTGAGAAGGAATATCCCTCCCACCTATTTTCTCACTTAAGCAGGTTGTTTACCTTTAGGTTGAGTTGGTGTGCATGCACGTGTGTGGGTGTATGTGTGTGCCGAGCATGTGAGGAGATCGCAGGCTTCTCTGTCTGCTTTAGGGAATGTGAGGAGAATGTTACATGCTAAAATGGAATTGGGTTCACCAGGTTTAGCCAAAGTGAGCTTTCTGTCATAATTTTTTTTATTTCGCATTTGTATGTTAGTAGAAAGAGACGGATACAGTTTGGTCTGTTTGCTAGAACTGTATTTGTTGATTTCGGTGTATTATTATCAAAAGTAGATTTATTGAAAGACCTGATGATGGCGGTTGGTGGATTACCACAAGGAATGGACCTCCGTCCAGCGTTCATGTCTCAGGACTTGCCATAATCAGGTCAGCAGCCAGCCCGCACAAGTACCTGTTCGGCGCCAGGGGAAAATTTCACCCTTGATATAAAGAGCAAGTCAAGACACACACAAGCTCACATGTTCCACCTGCTGAATAAGATAGCAAGTTTTCAAAAATGATGTTATTCATTTATTTTACATTGATTATTAATATCTGCTGATAGCTGAATACAATCCATATTTTCATTTTGTTGTTGTTTTTATGATGTGCTTGTCCAGACCTCAAGACAATTTTTTTTGCTATGTACTGTATGTGTGTTAAGAAATCATGAAGAGCACTGACGTCTGATCATTTGTGCAGTTGGAATTTTGCTGTAATGAGTGTCAAGTTGTGTCAAGTTATATGACTCTTCTATTGACTATAAGTGCAGAGAAAAAAGATTAGTGTAAATGAAAAGAAATGATTTAAAAATAAGTGTCACGTGAAGTCTGATTTGTTGGTTTTCTTGCCTCTTGGCTGTAAAAAATGATGAAACGTTCTTTTTTCCTGTGCTTTTAAATCGATTTCATTTAAGGTTCATTAAAAATACTTTTTTTATTAGATATTACCTATGAGCGGCAGTTCGTACGTATAATGTAACCAAAACTGATTGAAAGCTGAAACGAGACCTAACTGACCAGTAGGCAGTCTATTATACACTTTGGTGGTTAAAAGGATAGTTCACCTTCAAAATTTAAATTTTGTCATTGTTTACAAGCCCTCTTGTAATTTCAAGCCTGTATGATTTTCCTCTGCTGCACAGAAAAGAAGATATTTTGAAAAATGTTGGGAACAGAAAACTGTTGATGGGTTGGTGGGTCCAGCGGTTTTTGGTTACCAACATTTTTCAAAATATCTTATTTTATGTTTTGCAGAAGAAAGAGATCACGCAAGTTTAAAATATCAAAATGTAAATGATGGCAGAATGTTTCCTTTTGAAAGTGAACTATTTCTTGAAAACACGATATACACACAGCATCTAAAATCGTATCTAGCAAGGCATTTGAGCTGCAGCGGACAGCAGAAAATAAAAGAGACTTCTTCATCGAAAGTAAAATGTATACTTTAGACTCTAATAGAAATCAGTCTTTTGAAAATTTAGTAGATCTGCCTTCGTGCAGCGGATATTTCTTTGTGATATTCTGTTAATGATAATTTGACAGACTTTCCATTAGTTTAGCACACTAGAAACACTCATTTCATATAGCTGGCTCATTTAAAACAGCCTATTTTTGCAATGACAGAAAACAGAAACAGCATTTCGGGATTGCACATTTTCTTGAGAATACATTTCAAGTTGATGGAATACATAATATCTCCGAACTGTTACCTGTGGATTGCACCATTCATAAGAGCTTTGACTGAGGCTCTGAAAGCGTTTGTGTATAAGTTTATCGTTTTATCGTGGAACCCGAGCAGGCTGGCTGGTTATTGTCAAGTCTGAGTGCCGGGATCTTCATTACCTTTGGGTTGTTTTTTGACTGACCATATTGAAGCAAGCTGTTGATAATTACAGTAAGGGTCACACACAAATTGGAGTCATTATGCCTCAATGGAATTCTTCGAAAGATCCAGCCTTATTTTTTTACTATTTTGCACGTTCACATGCACGGTCATGTTTCACATTCTCCGGAGGATTGACGTGAAGGCTCAGGAGCCTTGAAGAAAGGGTAGTAAACTCAATAGAACATTAGTTCAACTTGTTTCAAGAATTTCAAAAACAATTTGGTAATAAGAGTTTGAAAAGTTTTTTGATGACACAAACAACATTAACATAATCATTTTCCCCAGGGCGTAATGGTGAGAGAGTTAAAAATTGAGAACACTTATGTTAATCCTTTGTTACAAGTTTCATCAGATGTTTTTAGCTGTGATTGACATCCTTGAATGTGTCATCAGCAAAACTGGTGGGACAAGAAAATCTCGTCATGTTTTGCTGGCTAATCTAAAATAGCAGTTTCATGGCCTTAAATGTTAGAACCAGCCTGATTTTTGTAGTTTTTCAACTTAAATAGGCTTGTTTGAGGTAATTTTGCTGAAAATGGAGCTGCCATGGATTAGGGGCCACTGGAGGTTTTCAGCAGACCCACAATAGCAGTCTGTTCAGGGCCTGCAGATCAAAGCAGACTACGCCCCCAAGAACCAAGCGGTGGTCTGTGTGACGGCCTTCCCGAGTGGAGAAATAGAACATGAGATATGGCGAATGATCCTCTTCACCTGAAGGAATTAACAGGAAGTGTTTTGTCTATTTAGTCGCAGATGTTCTCTCAGTTGGGGCTGGTCTGAGATGTTCAGTTCTAGTGGTTCAAAGTGTGATGTTGAAGCAACCAATTTATGGAGTGGTGGGAACCTGAAATTTGCAGGTCAAATCTCCAGTTCATGAATCTTGACCTCTAACCTTTGTGTTTTTAAGCAAGGCCTTTCGTCGAAGTTTGCTCTTGTGGCCATACATATTCAAATGTTGCATATTTGAATACTTTTCACCTGAGGATAGATTAACAGAAAGCTTTTATAACTTAGCATTTGATTGAACACCACATGCTGGCATTGTTTGCACAAAAAGAAGTTGTGCCATTTCTGTGAGTTCAACAAGTTTATCTTTTCACCCTGTGTATTGCAGTAAAACCACTTTCATAGCTAGAATGAAGACTAGCTCTATATCCTACATCGACAGGAACTTTTTTTATTTTATGAAGGGTTTGTGCATGGGTAAGTGAATGGTGTAATGTTTCTGAATATCCACAGTGGTTTTGTTCAGCGGTATGTGTGCATCAGTATCAAATGCTGTGTGTGCTTTAGGATTCCCTTATGCAGAGCTTCATCGAGTCCTGTTTCTATGGTAACATACTAAACTGAGGACACCTGATGCTCGTAGGGAACATTGTGCGTTTGCTCAAGTAAACAAGACGTGAAAAGTGGCTTTCATGGCTTTATAGCATTTTCTAACATTCTCTTTTATTAATTTAAGCCGCTTAATTTGTTGTGTCTTTGTTTGGCTTTAACATACTAAAATGGTCTGGAAATGGCATAACTAACCACCAAATCAAAAGATAAAGGCTTATTTTGCATTAAGGTTAAATTAGTAATTTTTTAAAAGATCTATTGACAGAAATGCAATATTGACAATATTGGCATTGTAATATTAGAAAAAAAAATATTGGAGAAAAGTGTCTGAAATTTTGGTTTCTTTTTAAGAGATTTTATTTGAGGCAATAAAGTTCTAAAGCAATTAAGCATGGAGAACAATAGAAACCCTGTTTAAGATCTCTTCATTACAAGAATGTGCGTGTTTGAAAATTTTTAATTCCCAGTGTCACAAGAATAGCCGTTACTCGCACATTATTGTCACAGATGGGCATTTCTGATGTTGCGCCTCTAGGTGTTTACAGATCTTTTCTCATGGTGGACGTCATCACAAATCAAAGCAGGCTTTCAATTAGCAAACCCCTTAACAGCAGATTTACGATCCCCCTGCAAGGAGCCATTGATTACGTGCATGCTAGCGGGAATGAGCTGTCACCTCAGGCCGTGCTTGACATGCACTCATCTATCTGATAAAACTCCATCCCATGAAGAAATGTTGCATTTCATGCTGTTTACATTAATATGTTACCTGTTATGAAACTGGTTTTCTGGTTGTACCTAATCAGTTCTAGAAGCGGCACCTGAGTTTTTTTGTTGGATGATATAATCTAAGCAGGTTTACGTGAAACGGTAATGTCTGTCGTTGGCCGGTTTCCATATGATTACTGACTCAGTTCCATTGTTTACACTTGGCTGAATGACTTAACTTTAATTGGCATGCTTAGAATGGATTTTATCTGGTTTAGTGAAATGACTCATTTGACTCCAATGGCTGACTCGTGACTTTCCCTGTTTTGCAGGTGTGCGTATGGTCAAAATGAGTGCTGCAGGGGACAATGCCCTTGACCCCCACACCCCAGAGCAACGGAAGAGGAAGGGCTCTCCATGTGACACCTCCGGTCCAAGGTGACGTAATGATTCACATTTAAGTTACTGTGCAAGAGCTCAGTTATTTTCCCAACAAATAGCCATTAATAGGAGACATTTTCAAGTATAACAGGCATGTGTGTTTGCAGTGGTAAATATGTCATTTTGAAATCAAGTTTTATTTTTAAATGGTGACAGAAAATTTTTATATGCTCAAGTGTACGCATTTGTAAAAGAGCCTACTAAAAGAAAACATCTCAATGAATGTCAACTAGCATTGAATCAACTCGCATTGACATATGGCGTTCGCGATTGACACCTTAGCATTGACTTCTGGGCGAGCCGTTGTGCTGTTTTGAGGTCCAGCGAGGTATTTTTGAAGGTTTCCTTGTGGCTGTGTAAGGGTTGGCTAAAGCAGAACTGGTCTGTCTGGATGAGTGATACTCTTCCATAGGGCCTTGGCGGGGCTGATGTAACCGCCTGTTTCTACAGCAACCCCACGCAGCGCCCTGACCCGTGTACACAGCGCGCATGCGCACAGCCTCGGCAAAGCACTGACCTACTTTTCCTCTCTCTTCTCCCCACGCACACACGGTAACATGTGCACGCACTTGCAAGTCACTCGTATGTACACGCACTCGCTCACCCGGGATCGACAAAATTTCTAACAGATAAGCGCTTTTCTCAGTGCTAACACATGCGTGTGCGGTAGCGTTTGCTCACATGTGTGCAGCACCCACGCCTGCGACACCCCCACACTCTGTATATGTTAGCCAATAGCGCGGGGAATGCTCAAGGATAAACATGGCCTGATGAAACACTCTTACTGAGCCGCTTTAGAATCCTTGCATTTTTCTCAAATCTTTTGAATTGCTTTCTTTCATGTATTTCCACGCTCTTCGCCTTCGATTACGGCACTTTTTCACCTCGACATCTCAAATCTTTTGTTTTCAACCCAATGATAAATGAGCCCTGATCTGAGGCCTTCACATTCCATTGATATCTAGCATTATTTTACCACAGCCCCCAGATCTCTCTTGTTTTTAGCCTTTCTCTCGTTCCGCGCCTTCACTCAGCTTGATAACCCATGCGCAACATTAGAGAAATGTCGCTAGCGTATACAGCAACGTAAGGACCGTGCCCGGGTCGGCCCTTATTAGCTATACAATGATACATCTATGTTTATATGACTGCTTTCGGCCACCCACATCGTGTCCTTGTGTGCACCTATAGACTCCTTGCACCCAGCGTTCCTTTAACTCCCTCTATCAGGTGGCGAAACACTGAGGCTGAGGCTGAAGACGGGGTTCTGTTTGTTACAGGGGCTGTTTATGCTCACAGCACGCTCTGAGCATCATGAATTATTCACTCCCCGTGTCCTTGCAGAATGCACATTCAGCCTCTGTGCCAAACTTTACCATCTCAAGGCTTTGTCTTGAAACATCATAACATCTAGACCAGCAGCAATCTAGCTTTCTTCTGTTTTATCCTGGCAAAATTTTGTTGTTCATGTGCCAGGACAGGATGGGAGAGTTGATTGTTATATAAATCCACATAAATAAATGTTTTTTTCACATACGTAAGCACAGTGTTTAAGATTAATGCAAACAGATTATCCTTCACTGTACTTTGCAATAACCAGATACTTGTGTGGCAGTTTGGAGAAACGACGGCGTGAACTGGAATGCCGCTACATCGACGAACTGGCAGAGCTTCTGTCGGCCAACATGAGCGACATCGCCTGCCTGAACGTGAAGCCGGACAAATGCCACATTTTAAAAAGCACCGTGGATCAGATCCAGCAAATCAAACGGCGTGAGCAAGGTGAGACCCCTAATAAATGCACTCAATTTTTTTTTCATTTAAGCGCAACACTGCATATGCGCTGGAGTTCAAGAGTTTCGCTTTTTTTATCACTTGGTTTGCTTGTTGACGTCCCTGATTAAGTTGGTTGGTTCGTTCACGTCTCTGAGGTCATTGGCTTAACTCTTGTTTTCGTTCAGGATAAATCAGGGTAACAAGAGTGAAAATGAAATGTGAAACACACATAAAAGGTTTCAGTGTGGTTGTAAATCACAGTGGTGAGAACTGGATGGTTCTGTCGTCACTCGTTTTTTAAGAGCCTCTAAATTGGTGGCGCAGAGCTTTTACTGGGATATTTTTTGGGACCCAAAGGATGTGATTATTTGCTCGCCTCTTTGGTTGGTTTTAATGAGTAACTGGTCAGAGCTCTTGGGAAAAGCCATAAAATGATAAGAACACATTATGTTTAAGGCACGCCGTTACAAGGTGCTTTATTATCTGGTTGCCACAATTGTATGAATTAAAAAGAAATAGTTTGATTCCTTTTGTCATAAAAAGACAGTGATTGTGTGTAAAGAACATGGAAACACATAATAGTGCGTAACTGATGATGCAATGTTCTTTTTTGGATGAGCCGTTCATGTAAACCGGTTATTTTGGATGTGTGTGCACTGTGCAGTCATGTGTTGTGAGCCTAAATGATATAATGAGTAAACGATAGTTTATTGTGTAATGTCATATTTAAAGGGCGACTAACAGTTTGCAGTCTATTAAAGCATTTTGGCAATATATGATGATTACTGTTTAAAAGAAGTGACCAAAAATACCAAAATCATGAGCATCAAAGTTTGATTTCAAGTATTAATTTCACTGTGATTTTAATATTTGACGTGGCATTACTCGGTCAGTATTTAAGATATCAAGGTTATTATAGAATGTTCTTTACATTATGTAGGATGATTGTATGTAAAAAACATAAAATCACCAAAAATTACTTGAGCTTTCACAATGTAAAAATCACTACCTGTGCAAATATTTGGAATAATGTCAATACCATACATTATGCATTCATTTCATATTAATATACATCCTCACTTTCCAAGCAATATAAACATACTGTTTTCGCCAAGTTCTTAAGATGCATATGTATACCTGTATTTTTTTTGATGACAAGTCTGCCTGATGGTTAAATATTTTCCAAGAACAAGCGGTGAGATGTTGAGTAAAGTCTTAATGAGCCAGGCTCCTTTTCCTATCATTGATAGTTTTATTTGTTGGTAGGTTATTTATGGTTGATGTTAAAGCAACACCAATGTAGTATTAATTTAATTTGTGTAAGCAGTTCTCAAACCTTCCAATATTTACATTTGCTTTAGGAATGTACTTATTTCCACAAAGAAGCTCTTCTTGAATCAATGGAAACAAAATCACAATTCCATGAATTATTCCTTTTCCATCTTCCAATACTTGAATTTGGGAAACTTGCAAATGCATTGAACAGGAAACAATGCATGTCATCCAACTTCAGATCTCCTGTTATCTCACCCTTGGAAGTCATTCAGTACATGTCCTGGGTCATTTGTCATTTTGACACTGGTAAACATGTCAGCTCATGATTTACAGCCCTGAAAAATAGTTTTGTTGGCATGGTAAATTAAAGAGCCCCTGGAAGAGTCAATATCACTTAGGCAAATACAAACCACTAGAGAAGGTTTATCTGAAGATCTAAAAATGTGTTTGTCAGTTGCAGATAGCCGTGGGCTGTGTGTATTAGGTGGACATGCACTGGCTAGCGCACACATTTAAAGCTGTGTCTGATGTGTAATGTATACACCATAATCCTTTAAAATGGCACTTGACAGATAGTCGCTGAACCTCTGCTCTATATCTGGCACAACTGCGTGTGCTGTGGGGGGAATAAGTGATTATTATTAGCAAGTTTGTCTCTGGGAAATAGGTTAAATTATATTGCATTGGAGCACATGATGAGGCAATGCTGATGTTTTTACATACATTTAAGGGAAAAAAAAAATTTTTTTACACAAATTTATTTTTACTCAAATCTTTTAAAGCATAATACTGCCTTAGATGTACTTGTGAAATGTGTTTTTGTCATAACCTCTGATATGGTGCAATACAAATTGATTTGTATACACAGAGTATATGCGTATAGAATATTGTTTAAAAGCTGCTTTGGGTTAGTTTGACAAACAAATGTTTCTGTCCTGTGTCAATATTTAGGGTCATCTCAATCTTTCACTTGTTTTCGTTCTAAGGTTCGTCACCCAGAGCACAGACCCTTGTGTTTTCGTCCCGAGCTCTCGGCCCAAGGGAAAGGGGGGCCGCAGGGGCGTGCGAGATGGCAGCCAATGGCTGGGCTGCCCTGCCCCCTGACCTTGTGCAAGAGAGGGCCTCTCGTAGGCCTCAGCTTCCCCTCTCTTCCCGCGTGAAAGCGAAAATGAGCTCGCCACCCGTCCTCTAGTGTTGAGTCGAACGTGACAGATGTGCACCTGCATCTGTTTTTTCAAATGTGTTTACCTGGACTGTGACCTGACCAGTCACTTATGACTCTACCAATGATTACAATCATCAGGAATATTTGAGATTAGATTGCACATGTTAAAATACTTCCTTTTATCTATGAATATTAACTACACACAACTTATTTAAACGATACATGAGTTAATACAGTGGAAAGCATTGTGTTTTGCAGAAGAAAAGAAAGTCACACAGGTTTAAAATGAATGTAAATGATGACATAATTTTCATTTGGTGGTGAACTTCTCCTTTCAGTGTTCTGACATAACATTGTGCCAGTCGATCATATAAATGTGAGATCAATATTGACATTTTTTACTTGGTTACTTCGTTTGTGCAAGTAACAAAAAACTCACTTTTCACTATTCATTTCATTTGGAAATACATCTATACAGACATTAAGCTAAGCAAGTTCCGGTTAACTCAGACCTGCAGGTAATTCTGAAGTGCTTTTAACGTATAACGTATAATGTACACATTTGACTTAAAAGCGGTCTTTTGTAGAATCAGTCCTGTTACTGCGTGGATATTGTAAAGGGTGACCGCTATCTATGTGTCTGTTAGTTGATTGAATGAGGACACAAGAGAAAATGTCCCCTTCACTTTAATGAAGGATACATCAAAGACATTTTTCACATTTCAGCCATGCTCTCATAAAGCAGTGCACTTCATTAACATTCCAGTCCCTCCGCAAATGCACTTGAAAAAATCAAATCCGATTCAGTTTGAAACCTGAGAAAGTCAGAGTACCTCGAATGACAAAGGTCAGGAAAACCGACAGCCATTAGCTCTGTTTGGTCAGAATGCCTCCTTGAAATTGTTTGGTGTATTAAGCTTGAGGACTTTGTATAATTGATAATGATTTGTTCACTTTAATGATTATAAATGGGATGTAGGGAGGGATGCACGATAAATCATAAACCGTACGGCTGTACGCTGGTCACAGTTAAAATACAGTACAGGACTATCTTTCTGTCGTGATCATTCACTTACTGCTATTAGCAAAACATTGTTGGTGTACGGTATGTAGAAACAATATTTATGAAGGTTAAATTATAGGGGCAGATTGTTTGAATTAGCTTTCTGTCTTGAGACCTGTTAGACATGTGGCTATTAAGAATTTTTTTTGGGTTAATCTTGAAGTTGTTTATTAAATAAAAAATATACCAGAAAAGTTTGAATGTTAAAGAATCGTTAACTAGTGTGAAGCAGGCTTTGTTTATGATTTTCAGGGGGAAAAAAGAGAACTATTGGCTACCTTGTTTTATGCAGTCAATGTTTTTAAATAAAAGCAGTTGTCCCCTTTTTGCCTTTTGTGAGTCTCAGGGAATTTTATATGAATATTAAAGGTAAATTTTAGATACTGTATATCGGCCAATACATTGGTTATCAGCTTTCAACATTAAAGAATTATCAGTTAGAATTATCGGCAAAAAATTACATATCGGTGCATGCTTAATTTAAAAAGAGGACAGAATGAACAGATTGAATGGATTCAGACTCTGAATTACTTACATTTTATAAAGAATGAGTGGTGCTGCAAAGCCTAAAGGTAGGGCGTTGTTGGTTAGTCTGTTGCTATGCGGGATGTGGTTGCTAAGGTGTTTCAGATGCTTGCTTTGTGGTGACCTGTTGGCCCGAAAGAGCCCCCAAGTCTGTGTAATATTTTGATCTCTGGTCTCACCTTCATTGTAAATGTTTTATTTTATCGGTTTATAGTAATAGTGCTTGTCTCAGTACAACTATGCCCTTATTATACATGAATTCTAGTTCATTTGCTCTTTTCATTAAAACCATGAAAATGATGTTATCATCTCTTGTATTTTCCCTGGAGGAGAAGAGGAGTGGGAGAGTGTTCTGGCAAATATCTGTGTGTAGGCCAGCTGTCTGTGGATGAGTGTGTGTCACACGCCCAACGCATAAAGCACTTGTATCACTCCGATTGAAGCCCTTTTGTTATCGTTTCAGGTATCGCCTCCTGCATCACTGCCAGGGTAACGCTGCTGTCATGGCAACTGGCTTTGTTTAAGGTGGGAGTGGTGTTAGAACAGTCCTCATAACAGTGTTATTGGTTGACGGGGAGACAGACTAAGAGACATAAGGACTATCCATCAGAGCTCACCATTGAGTTTTAAATGAGGATTGTGGGTGGGAACATGTGATCCCTGATGACCTCCTAGAACCTATTGACCTCATCTCATCAAATAGTAATGGAGTACGGGATATTGCACAGCTTAAAGGTGCTGTGTGTCATTTTTTGGAGGATCTATTGACAGAAATACCTTACGCAATGAAGCGTTATGTTTTTATTGAACAGGGGTCTTCAAACGGGGGTCCACGGCCCATAGGGAGTCTGCTGTGGAACTGCAAGGGGTTGATAATTACTGTTTACGCTCAGGCAACTTTTTGTTTAAAATGTGTAGTACTGATGGTGCACGTCAAACAACTTGCCCCGAAAATAATGCAGACTCATTGCATGTTGCTCTCTAGTCTGATATGATGCTCTGCAAAAAAAATAACTTGTGGTCATTTCCGTGTACAGCAGTGACAATGCTGATCCACGAGAAAGACAACGGAGCTCAGAATTATAAACATGCTGAGAAGCGGAAGACAAGATCTGCACTATTTACTTTCGCATCCAGAGACAACATCTATCTATACTAGAATAGTCTTTGTGCCATTAACCAGGGACAGTCATCTCATTAAAGCCTTAACAAAAACCAAGGTTTAAGTAAATGTTTAATTGTCCATCTCACAGTAAAATGAAAATGTTTGATGCTGCAAATCACTTAAAATAATCAAGCAATCTATATTAAAACTCAAATAATACACAGAAAAGTATGTAGCCTATGTGCAACAATGACATAATAATGCTGTAACAATAGGGTTGTTTTTATTTAAATAGCTCGGTTATACACGGTATAAGGGGGTCCCTGCTCCATGCATCTCTCATCTAAGGGGTCCTTGCCCCGAAAAAACGTTAAAGACCCTTGCATTAGGGTAATCTATTTCTATCTACATACACCGCGGGTCCCCTTGCATGGAATTCATCATGCTGTTTCTACAGGTGCCCTAAACAGACAAGCTGCTCTACAGAGTGCATTTCATAAATAAGTTATCTCCTTCGGCAAAGAAGCGAAAAAGTGATGACATCTTAGTCATGTGTCAGCCACCGTAGTGCTTCAAAAGAGAGTGGGGAGAGTGGGGAGGGTGGAGTATATCTTTTTCTGTATATCTTTTTTCTAATGCAGAGCACAAATGGAGATATTTTGGACCCCATTGACTTCCATTGTATGGACATAAAATCACCAAGACATTTATCAAAATATCTTTTATGCACCACAGAAGAAAGTCTTTAGTTTTCTTCTCCAATCTGTTTTCCCTTAAGGTCAACTACAGTTCACAGATTGAACAAGACTAGATGAGCAGGGTGCATTTAAAGGTAACCCTTTTGCCATCTTGAGCATTGGGGTTTGCTTCCACCACAGTAACGCAAGGACAAATTAAGCATAACATGACAGGACAGCGTGCTTGGAATGCATTGGCTAAGCATTCACGTCTGTGTTTGTCCACTAGCATAGAATGTTGTTCTGGCCCGACTCTCCGTAGCGTCCAACAGCTCCTGTCCCCTCCCTTCACACTGACCTAATTTAAACTCGCACTCCAAAGTTCAGAATGCGATTGAACGGATTCATGCCGTCCTGCAAAGATTTCTCCACTACGCTGCCCAATATGTATGTAAATACGGTGCATGCATAGTGCTCAAGCTCTGATCTAAATTTAGCCTTCGCTTCAAGAAGTCTTCACTTAGAATCCAACCCAAAACAAACAGACTCGTCCTCTCTTCTTTCCAGCCGTCGGACTGAGCGGTTCTTCTCATGCGGTCCTTCAGAAGCTTTGATCTGAAGAGGAGAAGGAAGGTTAAGTAGTTTGGCTGAGGAGTAATCATTGATACGTTATTTTAGGTCTTTTAGTCGAACTGCCAACAGGAGTGACCGAATTGCGACTCGTGCTTCTTGAGAGCACTCGGTACACTTATTGCGCTTGGCTTCCATCCAAAAGTACCACTTTACTCGCATTAGTCTTGGAGAGGCCTGCGCTGCGTAGCTTTCATCCACCCAGTCCAGAAAAGGAAGAAGGACAATAGCGAGATGATGTGTGTTTCACATGGCTACAAACAAGTACACGTAATCCAGGCTCTGATTCACGGTCTCTGCCTATGAGTATTATAGTGTTGAATACTCATCAAATCACAATACTGTTAAGAAAACCACTCATCTATTAATACAGCATGAACACAATTCATTATCGCTTCATCCCTGGATAACTTGATTCACTAATTTTTTGTTGTGTACCTTATGCCCGTACTCGCCGATTGGCAACAAAACACAGACATATGACTCTGTTTCACTTACCGCGTGCGGTTCATGACCGGCATCTTTTAATGTTCGGATCACTCCATCTATCAGTTTCAATCGATATGCAAATCCAACTTTTTATATCCACCATTTATAAACATTCCTCACTGAAATGGCGTGATAAAAAACACAACTGAACATTCGCGAACGCAGTGGTCTGTCTCGCTTGCTCCAACTGGTTGACATGTGCGCATGGTCCTTCTCCCGCTCTACCTGGTTGTTGCGTCGTGCACTTTTTCATCTGGCTCTTGTTAGTTCACGCGTGCTCTTTCATTTCGCTCTCGCTGGTTGACGCATGAGCGTGCTTTTCCGGGAGAATTGTCCAATAAGGGACTAGGTAAAATTGTTACGTAAGGGAATGTCGATGTTCTCAAAAAAACTCTCAGAAACCTACACAAACTCTGGGGGAGTGTATAGAGCAAAGAAATACTACGACATACGTCCGACTTGATTTTTGATAAGTTGACCAGAGAAGCCAACATGTTTAACATTGTAGAGAAGTCAGAATGCATGAAACTGTGACATTTAACTTAATATTGTTACATATTTTAACATGCTTTTATGTTTTTAGTTTACTTTTTAACAATTCTGTTATGTGGTTTTTTGTGTACTTTTATATTGCCATATAATATTAATTTATTAATTTATTTTGTTTTTTATTTATTTTCAGTGAATAAATTTAGTGCCTCACCTAACACTTTCATTTAGGTTTACGTTTTTTCAGTCAATGTATATTTATTGTGTTGTTATTGTTCTAGTGATCTGTAATCTTGATTTTAAATATAGTTGGTTTCACCAGATAACTTAGAGTCTGTGTTCGGTTATAATATAACCATATAATATTTATTTTATATTTAATTTATATGAATTTATATAAAAATTGTATTAAATAGTAATTGTACTAGACAGTTATAGACTCTTTGCGGAGGTCTACCGGAAGTTTTGTTTGGGCAACATGACGTTTGTTTATGTTATGTACAAAGTAAACTATTGTCAAATTTAGCTTGTAGCGATTCCTGATATGTTGATATTGTGGCAGTTGATTTTAACGTTATGTCTTTAATGTGTTCACAGAGAAAGCAGCTCTAATGTCTCCAGATGATGAGGTGCAGAAGAGTGACATATCGTCGAGCAGTCAGGGCATGGTGGAGAAGGAGGCCCTCAGGCCCCTCCTTTTGGAGGTGTGTTTATCTTGAGAAATTGATGTGGTATGACTTCATATTTGTATTCTGTTCATATCTGAGGCTGGCCCACTTCCAGAACACATGAACTGTGGCCCTCAGCCGCTTTTTCTCAAATCACCCCCTCTTGGCTGTGTGCTTCATGTATTATCTTCTTCTTGTCTTGTCTTCCCCGCCGCTGTTTCCTGTCCGTTCCTCAAGGCCCTGGATGGCTTCTTTTTCGTGGTGAACCGTGAGGGTCGCGTCGTGTTTGTGTCTGACAACGTCACCAGTTATCTGGGTTACACCCAGGAAGAGCTGATGACCTCCAGCGTCTATAGCATCCTCCATGTGGGAGATCACAACGAGTTTGTGCGTAACCTGCTGCCCAAGAGCCTTGGTGAGTCTTTCCGCGAGGAAGGTCACTGGGAAAGCAGACAGATAAAAGCTGTTCCAAATTTCCTAAGTGAATGGTTTGAAATGCTCTGTGTTGGTTGCACACCCGGTGGTCTTACCTTGTCTACTTGTGTTTTCAGTTAACGGCGTGCCCTGGCCTCAGGAACAAGGCCGGAGAAACAGCCACACGTTTAACTGCAGGTTGCTGAAAAGGCCTCCGGATGAGATGGACACGGAGAACCAGGAGGCCCGACAGCAATACGAGCTCATGCAGTGCTTCACGGTTTCACAGCCCAAAACAGTACAGGAGGAGGGCGAGGGTGAGACCACACACACTTTATAGCCACATAAATTTAACTTTGTTTATATGTTAAATGAACAAAATTCTAGTGCTGATTTGATGCAAGAATTATTAAGGCATGTTATTCGTAGGTACACTCTTAACAGAATGATAAATCTGTAGTATATTGGAACTTGTCCAAAACCACATTATGATGTTTGTTGTCCACAGACCTACAGAGCTGCTTGATCTGTATAGCATGTCGAATGCCCCGTCCACCTCAGATCCCTGTTAGTCCAGAGACCTTCATCACCAAGCAGGACCCTACAGGTAGTTTTTCATTATGTACACACACGTTCCAGTCTCAGCTGTTAAGACATGTTGCTCTGGACAGATATTATAATGAGCCAAGCTTTTTTTTGTAGCCCATGAGACACCTTGTGTTTTGTTCCAATCTTGCTTTACACTTAAACTAATAAAATGTTTCCCGCAATAGGGTTCTTTTTTAATGCTTGTTTGGTTGTAAATCTGAACTTTGTACAGTTTTTTTCTTGACTAACTACATCCACTTAATCAGAAACTGAAATGTCATCAAGCTGAATCAATAAGCTTTCCATTGATGTATGGTTTGTTAGGATAGGACCATATTTGGTCGAGAGACAACTATTTGAAAATCTGGAACCTGATGGTGCAAAGAAATAAAAATATTTAGAAAATCGCATTTAAAGTTGTCCAAAGCGCATATTACTAATGAAGGGAAATGAATGAATGCTCTCTGTTGTCTTTCCGGTGTAATGACGTTATGAAGTGGAGATGAACCCGAAAGCGGTAATTCTAAGCTTTAGATAGATACCAAACTTGAGTGGGTGATTCCTAAAGAGCAGGCATCAAAGACTGAAGTTTGTAGGCGTGTTTCTGTACATTTTTGTTGGCGATTTTGCTGCATCCACTCAAAAAAAATAAGTTTTGATATATTTACATTAGGGAATTTCCCATTAGCATGATCTTTATTAAAATCCTAATGCTTTTGGCATAATTGAATAATCTATAATTTTGTCGCATACAATGTATTGTTGACTATTGCTACAAATATACCTGTGCTTCTTATGACTGGTTTTGTGGTCCACGGTCACAAATCTATTAAAATAAAATATGTCCACAGAGTGGATTACACACTGTTACAAAAACTATTCCAACATTTCTGAAACTGATTACAGAATTTACAGGTTTCACTAAATTTTTTATGTATGTTTCACTGAATACAAATTAGTAGAACGGAGAGATTACGCAGCTTTGGTGTTGCACCGATCACCCAGGGTGTCGCCTCTTATCAGCCAAGAACAGAAGAACAGTTGGAGCACAATAACAAACATGCCGAATGAAACTGAAACCTTTTCTATTCTTGTACAAGGAAGCGCTGAGCGATTGTTGTCAGATCTGGACTTTGAAAAGATTCCTCTTCGGTTCTAAGTGCTGTTGATAAAAACCTAACGGTCTTTCCCCGTGGGGTTGTGTGCAGGGAAAATCATCTCTATTGAGACAAGTGCTCTGAGGGCCACAGGGCGACCAGGCTGGGAGGACCTGGTCAGGAAGTGCATCTACGGATTCTTCCAGCCTCAGGGCAACGAGCCCTCCCATGCCAAGAAGCTGCTTCATGAGGGTAAGCACTTTACCTTTTTAGTTGCTATCGTTGTTTAGATTTTATTTTGATAATAAATGCGGAGATAAGTCATATCAACTTTTTTGTCTCAACAGTGATGACTCACGGCATGGCCGTCAGCCCTCTATACCATTTCACACTCAGTGATGGGACGCCCCTCAGTGCGCAGACGCGCTGCAAATTCTGCTGCCCCTCAAACCCAGATGTACAGCCCTTCATCATGGGCATTCACACTATAGACAGGTACCACACCCCTCACCACAAATTTGCTGTCCAGTCAATAGACTAGAATCATCTAAGACAATGAATTTGAGCTATGAAACCTCTGAATTTTTTTATGAGCATGACATAAATTCCATACGTTTAAACAAAGCTAGATCTGTTAAAAATATATCCATGAACCTCAAAGCAGCAGATAGGTTTGATTCTTAGAGATTTGGTTTCTGACAGTTTATGTTTATTTAGGGAACACAACACTGCTAGCTCTCAGGAAAACACTACCCCCAGCCTTCCGTCTCCTGCTGCTCCTCCCTCCCGTTCACCTGCCCTACAGCCCTCCAGTGACCTCAGCCTCCATCTCAACAACAGCAACGGCACCTGTGCCACTCCTGGACCCCCTACACCCACTCCGCCGGGTTACCTGACGCCCAGCCGTGTCGGGCCCTCTCAGCAGGTCAGCAGCCCGTCTCCACTAGGCAGCCCTCTCACTGCCACCCCTACCTCATTCATGTCACCTCGACCTCCTCGGGGAAGTCCAGGCCTGGCCAGCAGTCCCCGTGTTTCCGGCCACCCTTTTTCACCCATGGCACCCGGCATCCACTCGCCTGCTGGCAGTCTGACCAGGCAGCAGTCCGGCGGCGAGGGTTCCGGTTTCTCTCTGCCCTCTCCTCTCCCCCCTAGACAGACTTCAACCCCCAGTAGCTCTCCGGCACGTCAGCCCCCTGCCAAACCCCCAGAATCCGAAGAGCCTAAGAGTTCCGCGGTGGGCAACCCCAAACTTAACCAGCTCTTGGACGCCAACCCCAGCACGGCCGAACACGACTCCCAACCCCGTCCTGCGGCTCAGTGCCCAGCCTCTCACAGCAGCCTGACTGAGCGACACAAGATCCTTCATCGCCTGCTCCAGGACAGCAGCCCCACAGACGTGGCCAAGGAGCCTGAGATCAAGAAGGAACCTCCCACAAGTCCAAACTCGGCCTTGGCGGCGAGGATGGGAGTCGGGAAAGAGCCGCAGGACCACCAGCTGCTTCGTTTCTTGTTGGACACGGATGAAAATGACCTGGAGGACCTGCCACCTCCATCTGCGCTAAGCCTTCAGACGGTCAAGGTGAAGTCAGAGAAGAAAGGGAGCAGAGATAACGTGCCCTGTGCAGCTGGCGCAACCAACGCAGCGACTCCCGCAGCAACATGCTCACCGAAATCCAGTGACAGGCAAAGCCGGGTATTTATATCCGCCCTTATTTATTCATTGTTTGTACTGAAGTTTATGAACTTAATATTATCCATTTATTTTGGGAGGGCTATTCCTAGGAGCCCTTTTTCACACCCATCACATTTTTTCTATTCCTTTGTTGTTAAACTGTTAAACCCATGTGCTGTTTTGAGACA
This sequence comes from Triplophysa dalaica, assembly GCF_015846415.1. Classification (NCBI taxonomy): domain Eukaryota; kingdom Metazoa; phylum Chordata; class Actinopteri; order Cypriniformes; family Nemacheilidae; genus Triplophysa; species Triplophysa dalaica. The sequence goes on from NC_079554.1 coordinate 17,355,246, forward strand.
ATCATGCTTGAACTTTGTCTTGCTCATGCTCTGCTGTGACTTTTGAAGTCTGTGACCTTTGCTCTCATTTCCACTCCACCACTTTGTGTGTTTACACGAGTAGCAGTTTCCCAGTACTGATTTGGATACTTTGAACCAGCTGTTGCCCTCTCTGAGAAGCCCGGCAGGAGGTAAATCCACAGAGGAGCCAGCGCTTATCCAGCCCAACGAAGACAACCATTCCATCGGGCTGAGCGTGAAGAGACAGTCGGCGGGGACATCGAACCAAGGTGAGGTCCATCTTACTGTGAGAACACATTTCTTAAATACCAACAAACAGAAAAATCAATAACTTCAAATTCTCAATTGCAACTTTTCCAGATGGCTCCAATCTCTCAAGTCAGTCATCTTTTGAGTTCTGTGACCCCTCCACGCCGAACCAGGCACAGAGTCAGGTCCACGTTACGGATCTTGGGCAGACAGACCCATTTCAGCCATCCAAGGAGAGCAGCAGTCCCTTTTCCAATCCAGCCAACCTCAACTCTTTCAGTACGAATACAGGTGAATCCATGTCAGCCTTTGAAAGCAATAAAGAAGAATGCTAACAGGAGTTAACATGTGTCACTTTGTTTGTAGATTTAGGTTTGGCCAAGCTGGAGCTTCCTGATTCTCAGCAGTTCCAACCCTTGTCCCTGGTTGACCCTATGGCCTTCGATAGCAGTATGGGCAACCAGACACAAGCCCCTCTGTCATCTCCTCAAGAGTGAGTGTTTTTCTGAATGTTGTCTGCCAATCGTCTTTGTTACAGGTAATTTTAATGCAGATCATTTTGTCTACTCTGAGCAGACAGTGTGTTCCATGTCCGCTGGATGAAATGCTGTGTCCTCCCACCACCCCTGAGGGTCGTAATGATGAGAAGGCACTGCTTGAGCAGCTGGTCTCTTTCTTGAGCCGCACCGACGAGAGCGAGTTGGCCGAGTTGGATCGAGCGCTGGGCATCGACAAGCTTGTTCAAGTAAGTGTTACATGCACAATCAGACAAACAGATCAAATGCAATTCCAGCTTTGAAGTTGACCATAACACATGCAACACAAGTAGGGGTGTCATAGTGAACCAACTAGAAACCCAAAGGCTGACTGCTTCACTGCCTCATCTACAGAGGGGATGCCTCGAACCAGTCACCCAGGCCTTTACTCTGCCTCAGCTCGCAAGCCCTGTACCCGTGGATCCCAAGCTCCCCAGCTACCCCTCCCAGTTCCCCTCCTCACCCTCGCAGTTTCCTCCTGAGATGGGCACGGCACAAGGAGTCATGAGCTGCGGGGCCCCAAGAATGCCGTTCCCAGGCAACGTGGGTATGACAGCACAGCCCGGCATGAACCGAACTCCCGGTGCGCCCAACCAGCTGCGACTGCCTCCCAACCAGCTGAGACTACAGCTCCAGCAACGTTTGCAAGGTCCACAGCAGGTAGATAGCATTCACTTCACTGCATAATAATAAATGTGATCTCACAACCTCTAAATCCTCCTCTGGGATTTTGTCGCTTTGTGTAACCGATCGGGCAAACGCTTTTAATTTGCCCTTTGAAATAACATGCTGCGGAACTAACCTAGTCTTTTGTCAGCTGCAGCTGCCGAGCGGATGAGTGATTAGTTGCACTTGTTTAGTGGTGATCTATTGCCCGTATCTCTTTTCTCTATCAGCTCCAGAACAGACTCGCCACCATGAGCCAGTTCCCACAGGGGGGGCACGTTGCCATGGGGATTCGTCAGGGCATGCAGCAGCAGCCTCAGATGCCCTCTCAGGTTAGTGTCGCATTCACAGAGACGGATCATAAATGCATTTTATTAGGGTGTGTTTGACTGGGTTGATTGATTTGTTTTGTATAATAGATACTTATTTTTTTTTAAACTTTTTTGTAAAAATTGTAAATAAAGAAATGAAATAAATATACCAACAACATCATTAGTGTATTAAAAAAACATATAAATAATAAAATAGAGCTACTGTTGATTACACACACAAAAAAAATGTTTATGTAGAAAACAAATGTCTAATACTTTAGATACAATTTTGATCAACTATTACTCATCTCTCTGTCAGCCTCCGCTTAACGCTCAGATGATGGCCCAGCGGCAGCGGGAGCTCTACAGTTTCCAGCACCGGCAGCGGCAGCTTTTGCAGCAGAAAGTCATGCTGATGAGGCAGGGCATGAATGCTGGACTTCTGGGAGCGCAGCGGGTTCCCAAAGGTCCCCCACAGCAGCAGACTCAACCTCTACCGCAGCAGCAGTTCGGCTATCCTCCAGGCTACAACTCCGTGCCTGGAAACACCCCTACCTCCCCAAGCCACTTTAACCCCTTAGGGGGACCTCTGGACCCCAAGCTGTCCACCAGAGGAGGCATGGGAAACCAAGGCATTATGGGAGGCATTCAAGGGCAGTTCGGAAGCCCTGTGAACAGTCCTGTTCAGCAGGGGCTTTTCCAGCAGTTCGGGGGTCCTGGTACGTCTCGCATGATTATCTGGCCACTTTCAAAATCATATCTTCACTTGATCGATCTTAACTTGTAATCTTTTCTCTCGCAGGCATGATCCAGCAAGGAGATCAATCCTTTGCTCCTGAGCTCAGTCCAACCAGCCCCCTACTTTCACCCCAGAACTCCACCTCCCAGAGTCCTTTGCTCCAGCCAGCACAGCCTCCACCCGGTTATCAGTCACCCGACATGAAGAACTGGCAACAAGGGGCAATGGGCAACAACAGGTAGTTTATATTTAAAAGGGTTTGAGGTGATATTAAGTGTAAAGAAGCATAAATGAGAATGTGTGTCACCAAATATGATTCTTGCAATTGTTTGTGTGTGCATTCATTTTCATTTAAACCAGTTTGTCTCAATCTCCTGGTTTGAATATATCAAACATCGTTTGATCTCTCTGTTTTGTGTGTCAGTATGTATAACCAGGCGGGTCAGCCTGCCTCTCAAAGCTTTGGCCAGCAAGGCGTGTATAACAACATGAGTATCACCGTTTCAATGGCTGGAGGATCAGGAGCGGTGAGCTCTCTACCTCCTATTGGACCATCCGTCGGCATGGGCAACAACAACCTTGGCAACGTCACTGCAATGTGTAATGATCAGGTAAGATGGTCTCTGTATTATTTATTGAGAAAACGTAAGGCTTAAAGGTGCAGTTTGTAAAAAAAAACGCCACTATAGGGTGCACAATCAAAACAACAACAATGCCGTAGCTTGATGACGCTGTTAAGGAGTGTGGAATGAAAGGATATATTGTTTTCAACTCCACCGCTGATGGCCATCAATCAGACGGGAACGAAATGTCATGTTTGCAGATGATGTCAAGTTTAAAATTGTTGCAAATAATTGTTGTCCAAAAAAAGGGACTGCTCGAACCAAGTTAGTGGCTTGCTAGACGCTTGACACTACTTCCGCATTTGTCCAGGACACTGTTGTCTTGGAGTTTCTAAGTCAGTAAAGGCCATAATAAAGGGTTACGCGGATATGTCGCCATTGACAGGCGACTGCACAGCCCCGTGTCACTGTTTAGGATGGCGATTTTCTCACGATTTACAAGTAGTTGGAAACATTTGAGATATTGTAAGTACTCAGATGAACAAAATACGTAACACTAGCTTTGTGGTTTTGGGATATTTTACTGCAAAATTATTTTACTTTTTGTACTTTAAGTACTCCAAGAAAAGCATTTTTAAACCCTGCATTCTTTCTTTTGTTGAACCCAAGTTTTTCATTTTTTTCATTGTGGTGCCATTTTCAGTTTCATCTACTTCATTTTATTAATAAAAAAAAAGTGTTTGCATAATGCTAACTTCTCCTTCTGTGTTCCACAGAAGAACCACATGAGGGTTGTGAACATAACTTGATGCTTGACATTCCCCTTTTCTCAGGTACAGCAGGTTCAGGTGTTTGCCGACGTCCAGTGCACGGTAAACCTGGTGGGCAGTGACTCCTACCTGAACCAGTCGGGGCCCATGGGGTCCCAGAAAGGCCCGAGCGGAACCCCCACACCCCAGTCTCAGCAGAAGAGCCTCCTCCAGCAGCTCCTGACTGAGTGACCCACCCAGTACCTGCCAGAGGACCGTTCCACACGTAGAGATTTTTATTCTTCACCTTTGGTTTCTATACAGTATATCTGCAGGGTTGATGTACGGGCCCAGGCTCGTGAGGATTCACACCCGTTCGACGGAGCGCTCATTCCCGGTCACCTTTTGTAAAGTCTGCTTCCTGAAAGGAGAAAATATCACGTTCCAAGAATTTGCTAAGTCTGTAAAAGGACCTGCTGCTTCAGCCGGCTAAACGTCCTGTCAGTCCAATGTTGCAGTGCTTCTTGGAGAGCGGCGCAGCAGCTGAGCTCGGATTGGGAAACTGGGGCGGGCTGTTGCCATGGTGTTGCTATGTTCACGGTATTGCTCAGTTCCAGCTGGATCTGTGACTGGTAGGCTCTTCTCAGCAGTGCCTGATGATGGGAAAAAATTCCCACCTCTTTGTTTTTTTTTTATTGTCTGTTGTTGTTTTCAGAAAAAGCATCGCCAGGATGGGAGACTGCTCTGTAGTACACATTTGTATGCCGCGGGCTTTCCAAGACTGTTTTGAAACGGCAGACACATTTTTTAATGTCCTACACATTTCCCCCCAGCAGCTGTGAATACGAGCCACTTAGGGTCAACTCAGCCTATCAGTGTTGTTTTGCGGCTATGTGTTGTGCAGGTTGGTATTATTGTACAGCAGAAACGGACAAAGTTGAGACAAACCCACACTTTGTTATTTCCTTTAAAACAAACCTCATCAAATTACAGTCAATTCATGTTTTGAAAGCATTGAGTTTCAAAACCAGTTCTCGTTTTTTTAATAGCTTTGAGAATAGGATTTGTTTTTCATTTTATTTTAAGTTTTAAAGGTTCAAATCAAGAAGCCGTGTGCACAGAAGTAACACGGCACGATATTATCCGGGGTATTGCGTGCTCTATGCTTATATATCATGATTTTTACGATCGATGTTAGTTATCGAAATATGCTTTGAACAGCCCAAGTAAATGTTACATACGTTATTTTGCATTGTACACAGGCGCAAATATGTAGATTGTACATTGATTTTCAATTCAGTCAAGTGTTTCAAGGTTGCTCCTGAAAACCACAGGTGCTCTGTCCCGATTCTGCGGTGCGCAACTTTCGCACCATCGGCTGCATTCTCCAGCTCTTTGACTGCTCATGAGACTACTGTTGCCCAGTCAGACACTGTTCATCAGTATTTTTCTTCGCTCATTTGAGTACTTGTTGACCCCTCTATAAGAAAAAACTTAAATTTTTTAAACACAAACCTCATAACATGCATAACATGAAGAGGTAAAATAAAGCTAGTTTTCCCTAACGTAAAAGATGTTAACGATAATCGGAAAACCTCTTTTTGGTTTTAATTTATGCTAATTTATTGACAATTGTCAAGCCCGTTCTTCAAAAATATAGAATCGTGCAACAAAATTAAAACACCAATCGAATTTCTCTAGCCACTGAAAAAGTTCCCTTCACGTATTTTCATTCTGCTTTTTACAGTGTTCTTCTGTTCGTTACACACGTTGTGGAGTTCAAGTGGCGGTTCTTTGTGTGTATTCTCTGTAAGCAAAGAATGGCTCTACTTTTCCAATGCCACACCAGCTCAGACTTACGAAAGGAAAAATGTTTCGTAAAGCAGATTCTCATTCATCCATTTTTCAGCCGGCAGTGTGTGCTTACGAGATCGCGCCACTGTTTGCTATATATAAATGTATATAGACGTTACAAAAAGCGAGATGAATTGAATAATGCGTAACACATACGAGAACAGTCATTTTCAGTGGTTGGACATTTTTTGGCTCACTGAAAGAAAACAGACGTTGTAACATGTATTTCTGCCCTCCTCTTCAAGGAACAGGCATTCCTGTATAGATAAAATGGTTGGCTTTTAGAAATCCTTTTTTTACGCAGTGGGTCAGATTCATTTTTTTATCCATTTAATGAACCCTACCTGTCATGGAGTTTCTGTGTTTATGCCAAATATACCAAACTAGCGAACAGCTCCTATTAATAATGTTTTTATTTCGTTTCGTTTCTCTGTTATAACGGCTCTCACAGTCAGTACACGACATGGAGGTACAATAGAACTATTCAGAACCTGGCTTATCAAAGTATTGTGTATATAACAGATAAATGTGAATATGTATCTGTTCAGAATCAACAAAATGTAGTGCTCCGAGTTTGTGGTAATAACTACCTGCTTCCATTTTTTTGTTTTTCTTTCGTTTAGGTTTTTGAGATGTGTATGGCTGTCCGAAAGTGTGTGTGTGATTAATACTGTATATCTGGTGTTTAAAATGGAAACAGACAAATGTCCTGATTTGATTTGATTTCTTTCTTTTTATTGAATACCTGCAACTTTTCCTGTGGGTGTTGAGATTGCTCTATATGTAAGAATGGTTTAGCGACTGCTGAATGTGACTTTGCTGAGGGAGAAGCAGCATGGACTGGCTTTTGTACGGGTTAATTTAAAAAAGGCCATATTATTTAATTTCTCTGTTGTCAAAGTTTAAACAGCTCTGACAAAGTGGAACCTTGGTTTGGGAACAGCGCCGGTTGGGTTTCGTCAACTGCCTGTTGTAGTTTCGCCATGTGTAAACGCTCTTGAGACAAGAACGAAATGATGACCAAAGCTTCAAGATACTAAAAGATTCATATCATATGCAACGTTCATGCAATTGGACAAAACAAATGTAGCATTTAGTTTTGCCTTAGTAGGCGTCTCGCACCCCGTCATGTTTAGAACACTACCATTTGAGTTTTGGTTTCATTTTATATATATTTTTCACACGTAGCCCCTAGCTAGTTTGACCTATTCTATAGAAAAGTCGTTCAGTAGTGAATTATCTTTCCCCTGTTTCTATCGATTTACCAAACATGCAAATGCCTCCTCGGGAGGGACTCTAGACACTGTTTTCAGGAAGAGAAATCTCTAACAGCTAGCTATGCACCTTAAGGGTAAATATAAAGCATTTTGTTTTCAAACTGACGCAACTCTAAACTGATTGTTACTTTGAGTTTGACCGCAGTTACATCAATCTCCTCTCGTTTTTTTACTCAAGGATATACAAAATTTGTAGTTCAAACAAGTGGTTTTGAGCTACTCAGGCTAAAAAATCATACTGATGCAACTATACTTGGATATTTGACTTTATTTAGCTGGATTCTTTATACCAAATTTGAGGTGCCTCTTGTATATATTTTCTGCATAGAGGACTGCTCCTCATGGTTCGATGAACGTTTTCTTGTTTACGAGGATTTTCTTATACTGACCTTTGTAAGACTTTTGCTGTATTTTACATGACTTTTTTACTAATATCTACCAGGAACTTGCAAGGAATACAATCTAGTTTTGCACTTTATATGCGAATCGCAAGGAAAGATGCCATTACAAAGTACAGTCTTAAAATCGAAGCTAAAACAAAACGAATACCCCCCTGAATGTATTTTGCCATTTCGCTTTCTTAGAAAAATGAAAAGAAAAACGTCTCAGGTTCTTCAGGAAGAACTTGGCTGTATTATCATTGGTTTCCATTAAAGGAGCAGGGTAGCTGAGCTTTTGCTACATGGCTGTTTTTTCTGCTGCAGAACTGTAGAACTAACTATGCCTATCTTCTTCAGGTGCTCCACCTCCCCTTGCGCCGTCCTTCTACTCAATGTCCGGACCTCCTGGCTCTATCTTTTCAAAACATTCCTCATTTATCTCTCACTACCATCAGCGTTTTAATGTATCGAGGGCTTTGGTTTCGGGCCCTGCACACGGTGCCAAGTGCTATCAACCATTTATGCAAACCCGTACAATCTGCATTTCCTCATTGTAGTCATAGTAGTAAATCCTGCGTAGTGACCACCACACACTCTCCTCGTCATTCAGATTTCATCTCTACATGCTATCCTATATAGTAGCTACTGTTTACCTGAGATTTTCGCATATTGTAAGCGCTGCCTTATTAATGTACCGATATTGGTTGTGTCAGTGAAGGGAAGTCATGTGTGATGTAAAACGGCACTTATTCCTTCAAGGCAAGGTTCCACTTTTCACCTGTAAAATTAATATAAATAAATATATAGATATATACATTTTACTCATTTTGTCCAGTTTTGTATAATACTTGTGAATCTTTTTCTTAGGAGGTATCTTTGCAGCTGTGTGGGACATTATGAATGAAGATGTATCTGGGAGACTTCTGCATGTTTTGTCATGTTTTTCTTTTTTGTTTCGTTTTCTCTATATCCAGGTTTATCTGGGAATGCTACCTTTCTTAGGACGTTGTAGACAATCAGTCACATGCTGGGTCCAGCACCTGCGGGCTGCAAAACTGTGTTTAGCATCTACTGAATCAGTCTTATTTTTTCTTGTCCTTTTCATGGAATTATGTGGCTGCTCAAACTGAGATTTGAAGTTTACACTCATACATTACACGCATACAGTAAGACAGACGAGAACATTCACTTTACACCTCGTGCATATGGCCCCATTTGTTGCTTTTCCAAGGTGAAGATATATACCTTGAAGGAAATTATGCTTTGACTAACCAATCTATAACATCCATGAATGTGAGAATGCAACACATTGCAATAAAGCACCATGTTAAAAAGGACTGCCAGTGCCATCTTTATCTACATTTGCCCACAGTGAAAATAGCTATAAACCTTTAACTTGGATTCACAAATTCGGTCCAGATGCTTCGGCAGCACTTAGTCGAAATCGTTCATTTATTAAGTCATAAATGGCAAAATGTGAGACAGAGTCAGCAGTAGTTCCATAATGGGTTCTTGCAGACACATAGAGGGAAAGATTTAGCCTCCATGCAGATATCAATTCATTAATATTTCAATCACTTCTGATGTACTGCTTGAACTAATTGTCATTCTTACCCATAAAGAGAACAAATTTGTTTTATGGTTTAAATGAGAGAAAATGTGAAAAAAAATCAAGCAAGGCCTTTCCACATTCTCTTGATACACACTGCTGAAATTGTACTTGATACAAATGTAAATGTTCACACATACACCATGTAATGTTTATTCTTATTGCCACGTGACAATATGCAGACAAGTCTCTTTCTGGGCTGTCACACACTAGGATGCAAGTTATTATTTGAAAAGTTTGAACTTTTTGAGAAAGGGCTGAACAGTATCTTTAGGATAAGGCTTCAAAGCCAAGCACGTGGGAATATTCTCCGGCTGCTCCATCCATAGTTTATGGGCTATGGATTTTTCACACAAAATATTGGAAAGGGTGGTGAGGGACGCCTCGTCTGGTGCCTGTTGAAAAAGAAAATGTTAACGTTATACATTAATGTAGGAGCACACGTATCTCAATTGAAGCACTGCATTACACCAATTAAAGAAGTGTTTGTAGTATTTAAATACTTCTTGGATATAACGCATTTGGCTCGTTTCTGCGATGTCAACAGTGCCGCCATATTGGGGAGGGAAATGTTATGTTCGAAACAACTCGGAGGTCGTAAGTACGAGGAAGTTATAAACATGTGAAATATAGTGCTACGTTTTTGGGTGGAAAGATACAATATTGTCCTAACCATTTCGTAATAAATTCATATAACGCTTTTTTACTAAACGTACATAACAAACCATTGAAATCGGTGCAGAAATATAGACGCTATTTTTCTTTTCATGCAGAAAACCCAAAGCCCCGGGAGCGATTGCCCTTTCCAATATGGCGGCGGCCATTGCGGCGTCTATATACAGTACGGTACTAACCTGTAACACTACTTTGTGCATGGTGTCCAATTCTGCCAGATACTCCTGGGTATCAGGGTCGTTGTAGTTTAAATGAATGGCTGCAGTGGCTGCATGACAAGCTTGAGTTATAACGGCACCTAAAGGCCACGATAAAACGTGGATCAGGTCTGATCGTACGATAACATATTGCACTAAACGCCTGGATGTGCTGCCACTCGGCGTTGCCATTTTACTACACGTGAAAGTCCTTAGATAGGAAATGACGTTGTCAATGAAATCTTGTTTAGGGACAAGACGACCTCTAGTGTTTGGATTACGTGTGTGCACATTTTTTTATGTTGTTATTAAAGGGGTTCAAAGAAAGTTAAGAAAAAAATCAGCATTTGTAAAAATGTTTTGGCTACAAACGCAGCTACATGGACACAACGTTAACCATAACAAACCATTAAACATACCACTAGATCAGCGCATTCTACATAAACTTTCAATAAAAAGTATTAAATGAAAAGATTAGCATCCAAGACAAACAGTTCCACTTTTATTTTCTTTAATCCTAATTGAGGCTTGACATAGTATATATCAATATGTGTTGATATAAAATGACAATTAACATTTTTGTTCCGGTGTCCTTGAATGCGTGCGTGTCTGTAAATATAAGTGAATTCACACATAGTCCTAAGTAGACATAAATATTTAGTTCTTAGGTTCAGTAAAATAATACCGAGTTTTATTCTGCCATTTTTTTTTTTACTCAACTTTTACATTCATTAAAATGAGCTCAAGCCCATTGCTCGTCTCATTTGCTCAAATGTTAGCCAGAAGGTTAAAGACCAGGGAGCCTGAAAATAAAAATAGTGTTAGAAAATATCATAAATATAAAACTCATATTATATGTGAAATCATCTTACCATTCTAAACCAGGTCGGTAGAAATCCTTTATAAAGCGATAAAAGACCTTCTACTCTCACTGATTGAACCAGACAGTCCATAGAAGACTTGTAAATAAGACCCCTGTATGAAATGATTGTAAAATTATTTTACAGTAACAAATAATTCTGCATAACTTAATGTAAATATTTTTGGCTGAAACATACGATGCACAACAACTCATAACTGACCTTCCATTTAAATCCCGTGGCTGATTCATTACTCGAGTTTTTACAACATCAGCTGGTGTTCCCATAGTTGCTGCAACCAATCCAGAGCATATGCTATACAGAATATTCAACAATTTTTTTTAAAATTATAACATGGTTGTTTTGATAACAATAATAGAGTAATAGAGAATAGAAAGTCACCTTGACAATCCATGACAAAGCATGTTGTCCTGTATGGATGTGTTGCTCAGTAGAAAATGCTTTACTGTATCATAGGTCATCAGGTCTGTGAATATGAAATAAAACATTTCAGACACAATACAAAAGTACAGCTGTCAACAGATTTCCATCTCTAAACTACTTTCATTCATACCTCCTAAATTAACCAGAGCAGCTCTCTGAACATTGGGCACCCATCCAGCCCAAAGGCCCCTTATTCCTCCTTCTGTAACAATCTTCGTAAAAGCATGGTAGACCCCAAGTACCCTGTTTGTTAAAAAAGCCATATACTCAAAGCAAGCAGCCACATAATGTGACGGCTTATAAAGCATGACCGTGTCTCACCTTGGAGGCTTCCCTTCTAGGCGATGCATGCCCTCCATTTGCATCTGAACCTTCACTAGATCTGTCGGACTAGCAATGAACTGGCCCAAGGCACCCGATATCATACTGCCAATCACTGCTTTCCTATGGATATCACAGAACACATGTTGATACGAACTATAATGATTCATGTTCCAAATATCAGACGTTTCTCTCACCAAAATGGAAAGCTTCCATCTTCAGACCTTCCCAAAACAGACTCCCTGAGTTGTTCGTAGGCCAACATCCTTCCTCCAGAATAAACTAAAAATGAAGTTTAGAGGTCAGAAGAGTGAAAACGAGTGCATTTATATGCATGTCGGTTTGATGCTGAGTAGTTTAAGGGATGGTTCATTTTGATTTGTGGTTAGTTTGTGTTGTCAAGCTTATACAGATTTTTTTACCTATATGCCTATAGATAGCTGGTGTGACCCCCTGCCATAATTTGAAGGGTCCCTCTTCACGCACTATACCCACAGCTGTGCTTAGCATGCCTCTGTATTTGGGTTGAGTATGCCTACTGCCACCATTCTGTTGGGTACCACCTTCACCCTGTATCTGAAGCCTGGTTTTGGTAAGGTCCAGGGGATACGTTACTATAACAAAGGTAGAAAACACACAGATTTGTGCATATATATATATATATATATATATATATATATATATATATATATAAGTAGACATTATTTGCAAAGTAATTTATGTGATTAAAATTGCATTTGTATATTTAAAAAGAACGTACAACATGAATAACTATAAAAAAATACATGTACCTAATTCTGCAACAGTTGCAGCACATGCAGACAGTGTGAACTTTGATACTCGGGGCCACTGCGAGTTTTCCTGCAAAGGAGCCATTGTGTCTTCTGTTTCACACAAACCGATATGTGGACATTCAAATAATAAATGCAAGACGTAACACAACAGTGTGCAGTTTTCTCTAAGTCCGAAGTCATGCTTTGTTAAACGTTGACATTGCACAAAAGGACAACGACCTTTAATGAGACGTTACGGTTGGTCCCTGCATTTACGTAGTACGTTTTGACTACAAAAGAAGCCGGTCGATATGCGGAACTACATTTCCCAATCGACAGGGACGTTGACGGCACACTGATTGGATAGTCCTTTATACACATGCGCCAGGTTACGACAGGTCTCGGAACTACTGTTAATATCCCACTTTCAGACTTCGTGTTTGTTTAACTCCTACACTTTTTGTTAACTACTCGAAAGCAACAAACGTTTTTTGTATAGCACTATAGTAATATGTGAGAATAAATTGTTTTTTACTGCCACCTGGCGCCAAGGAAATGCTAGCAAAGTTAAGCAGAAGCATCGCATTTTCTCTGGAATCATGATTTAGTCAAAATATCAAAGTGTGTTCATTTTATTTAATTGTTTTCGGACCGATGAACTATTTAAATAATTATATGAACAGGTAAACTTTGTAACAAGGATAATCTTAATGGTGCCTTTCACTGTGACGTCACATACAAAGCCACCTATTTTTCATTCAGTCTACAAGCGGCGGCACAAAAGCATCACAGAGGTATGTTTGCGGTGGATAGTTAAACTGCATTTAAATGGTTTATGCTCCTTGTTATTTATCCTTGTATTATATAATGTTTATTATCAATTGGTTATGGAATAGTAATCCAGAATTGGTATGATCCGGTTTAAATGGGTTTTATGCACAAACGAGAGTTCATTTGTTTAGACTATTAATTTGTATGTACGTAACATAACACTGTGTATTTTATGGTCGTATGAATAAAATCGATATGATTCAAAACAATTTTCACTCATTTACTTCACTTTGGGTGTTAGGATTTGCACTTCCGCATTGCATGATCAGACGAAAACCCTCGTGCTCCGTGAAAACCGTGCTTGTTTATTAACCGTACTGAAGTATTCTTCAACCACGATCTTCTGACCTGTCTTGTATTAATAATGTTGGTCACATGCAATAGTTCTTGAGCAAAGTTCAACACGATAAGTATTTGTAACCCATAAATGGTCAGCATCTGCAGTAAGCCGGTAGGGTGCGGCGTTGCAGTTCTCTACTCCTCCATAGGGGGCGCTCGATAATTAGACAAGTGTATATTCAAAATGTCTAAATCTCAGTGTTTAGTTATTTCACCCAAGTGTGTATTGTTCATTGTTGTAATGCAAGAGTGTGTATTATAAATTAACTATTATTTATTCCTCCAGTTACAGTGTAAAAATGTTTTTTTGTTGTAATGCACGCACGATTTACCATAAATTTGAATAAACCCAAATGTGCTGTTATGGACCAATTATGGCAATGTGCGAGAAAGTAAACAAGGTCATTATGACATTAACCTATAAATGCATGTATGCTTTTAGTGACAAAATGAATGTGGAACATGAAGTCAGTCTGCTTGTTGAGGAGATTCGTCGACTGGGCAACAAAAGTAAGTTTTGCTTTATATTTTTGAATTTTACAGAAATATCCAAATCGTGCATTCAATGTAAACATTTTTATCTGTGTTTCGTGGGATTCAAACCCATGACATTTTTGCTATACTCTACCAACTGAGTTACAGGAACGGGCTGGTAGCCTGGTCAACATCTTTTTTAGACATATTTAAAGATATACTTGTGTGATGCTAAAGGGTTGAATTAACACGTCTATACAGGTCGTAAATGTCTAATACTTACATCTCCTTACGTGTCTATAAATAAAGACTTGTGGAGTTATAGGAGCCTTTCTGTTCATTTATAAAATCTTTAGACCCTTTCAGTCTCTTTTACTCTGTTGGTAGGATTGCTCCTGTAACATCTAAGTTGTTTAAACAGAGAGTTTACTCTTACTGTCATACAGATGCAGATGGGAAGATCAGCGTCAAATTTGGAGTCTTGTTTAATGATGACCAGTGTGCCAACCTCTTTGAAGCTCTGGTCGGAACATTGAAAGCGGCCAAGCGAAAGAAGATCATCGCATTTGAAGGGGAGCTTTTACTGCAAGGAGTTCATGATAATGTGGATGTCATATTACTGCAGGATTGAATTTGACGGTCTTTTTCAGACGTCACTGCTTCAGTGAAAGCAATCTACATTTTGATAAGGAAATATACATGAGAATGTAAGATTTTTGTAAACTGCATTGGAATATTTTTATACACCAGTTTTTTTTCTCTCAGGGGAGTGATTTGCACAACAGTTTTAAGAACGTTGCAATCTTCCCTGTTTAATCACGTACAGCTGAATAGCTATATCATTAAAACATTACATTACAACATTTGTAGTGTGCATGGTCATGATTATACCTTTCTGGGACATTGAATGAATTAATATAGGACATTGTTTTCAATCTAATGGAAATGAAAACGTGCGGCCAGTAAATGCCGATTGTAAAGTCTCAATTAGATTATATATTGATGTCTTATTATAGCTAGCTATAATGATTAAGCCCAACATAATTGTTGTCTTCCAACAGTAATCATAAAGCAGTGTGTTTGCAAAACCCTTTCTTTTTCAGTTATTTGTGCCAATTATAATTTCATATATGAAATATTATATTACACATAAATATTATAAAGGTTTTTATGAAACAAGAACGATTAATCAGGGAGCAATGTCCAATAACCTGTTTAACTAAAAAATATTCCGTCTTTGCAGTGAAAAAATTGTCTTTTTCAGACTTTCTAGTTGATGTTAAAAATGTCACACAAAACTCCCAAAGGTGCAGTTTGTGCCTCACAGAAGCTCAGGGAGAATCTTAATATACGAGCAACAAAACAAAATATAGTATTTCGCAATAAATATAGGGGAGTTGATTTATACTGGGTTATAAAAATCACATATTGCTGTCTGTAGAAAAAGCTATGAAACTTAATTTAATGTTCTTTTTTTATGAGAAGAGCATCAAATGTTTACATGTTTGTTTTACATTCTCTCTTTCAATCTGAGCTTTGATTTATGTTTTGTATTTGTGCATTTAAAAAATGACTTTATTTATTTAAAAGCACAATAAACGCTGGCACACAAAAACTGAACTGGTCTTAAGATGCTATCTTTAAAATCAATGAACTGCTGAATGCTTCAGATAAAATGTATGCTTTTTTACATTGTAATTTATATTTTAGTATATGATTTATAATTCAGCCTCTATTACATTTAGACCAGTCATTTCCACGAGGGTCATTTTTATTTACCTTAGACTTATGCAAAATGAAAAAAAAACTCTATTTTAAAGAAAAGTGTACATTTGACAAAAATGTTGAGAATTTCAGGTCAATTTCAAGACAAGTAATCTGGATCTTATTACAGATAGCAAAGAAAATGGATTTAATGAATCAATGTTGAATTGAACCAATTAACAAGTATTCAACATTAATCAATCTTTGCTGTCTTGGTTTAATAAACTGAAATGTTATAGGCCGCATAAAGCTTTGCTATTTTTGTTGTCTATTTCTGGCAAAACATTTAAAGTCTTCAATAATAACAGCATTGGGTTCAATATTGCTCGGGACACCCTCTTCTAAGTCTGTTCTATTAATAACCCTGAGCTTCGGATCAGAGAAGAAGGCGGAGTCAGAAGAATACAGCGCCTGACATTCTCTCTCCAGAGCAGGAATCAAAACAAGAGAGGGACACGCCTTCTTCATGGTGTACCTATGCTGTCAAGATCGCATGCACGATCCGGAGGGGGATGACGGTCGAACCGTAACATCTGCATCACCTGTACATTACCGTTCGCATTGCATTCGTCAAGCAGCATCGATATGATATCTGCGGAAGCGCTCGGTCGTCGTTGACAGACCGCATTCACACTGAGCGCTCCATTATGCCCAACCAGAAGAGCAACAAGGGGAAGAGAAATAAACGCACGAACAGTAGCGGAGATGAGCAAGAAAATGGAGCCGCGGCGGCCGCGGCCGCAGTCGTCACGACGAGTGGAACAGCTGCGGTGTTGACCGGGGCCACGGCTGGTCCTCCGACCGACAACAGAAGCGGTAAGATTGTGACAGTAGATGTCTCGCTATAACGCGACTTTATATCTGGAGTTCCTTATGTTGCCCAATTGCTGCAACTTGCTTCGCGCGCATGCCATCATCCTCACCATAACCATCATTCTTGTAGTGAGAAGGGAAGCTGTTACGACAGTGTCTGGAGATAGTTCCGTTAACTCATGCATCTTCTTAAGCGCCCTAGCTGTAAGGTGGCTGTGTAGGCCTTTGACTTTTGCATTTGATATCTTGTCAACCCTGACCAAATCATGTACGTTTTGTCCATATTTACATTCATATAATGACGTGCACTTAAATATTTAGTGCGTTTAAGGTTTTAAAAGTAATGCATTTGAGTGGCAATAATGCACATGTACGATAATGTATTTATGATTCACACACACATTAATGCAGACGTGTTTCTGTCACACTTACACTTCATTCATTTAAGTGTTGCATAATATTTGTCCTTGCTGAGTGGGAATCTCACCCACAGTGTTGTCATAAATAGCACAGTGATGCATTTACATTGAACAGTTTGTCAATTACAGCAAGGTGTCAGAAGTACGTTGTCTATTAATAGTTATGTTCTGTTTATTTGCAAAAAAAGGATTCATTCCTTCATGCATTCATTCATTTTACCCATTGATGAATGTATGACAACCTCAGTCAAGATCATATATATACATACGCATTTTTTTAGTGTGTTTATTGATCGCAGGGAAAGTAAATCAATAACTTTTTAACACGTAATGAACCACGTAATATAGTATCTGCTTTATTTTTGTTTGAAGAGATGCTGTTGCTGTTTACTGTATAGTCATCTTTATGCATAAAAGCTATCTTTATCTTAGGTTGCAGTTCACTTATTTACAATCATAAATTCATTCATTATTCATACATTCATTAAAAAAGAGTAAGGTGTCGGAATCACATTGTCTAAAAAAAGTTACATTTTGGTAAGTTTGTTTTCTCTTTAAAATATATATAATATAACATTTTTGTCACGGACATCACATACGTACAAAACTTCACTACATATTGTGAGGTATAACAAAATTTGGACTTGAACACTGTAACAAGCTCAATCTTCATTGTGTTTGCCAGAGGCACCATGTGCCACCCCTTTATTGTGCAGTCTGGGTCGTCCCATTGACCTTGAGAAGGACGACTACCAGCGGGTCGTGTGCAATAGTGAACTCTGCCCCTACGGCAACTGGATGCACCTGCAGTGTTTCTACGAGTGGGAGAGCAGCATCCTCGTGCAGTTTAACTGCATCGGCCGGGCCCGCAGCTGGAACGAAAAGCAATGCCGACAGAACATGTGGACCAAAAAAGGCTACGATCTGGCATTCCGCTTCTGCTCCTGCCGCTGCGGCCAAGGACACCTGAAAAAAGACACGGACTGGTACCAGGTGAAGCGCATGCAGGACGAACGCAAGAAAAAGATGCCGGAGAAAGGGAGCGGGAAGCTTTGTCTCGGTGCCACAGGAGGTGCTTGTGGGGGGGCCGGGGGTGGTGCGGAAGCACCCGATGAGCCCAAGAAAGGGAAGTCACCGGGAAACCATAAACTGGCTCACCGCGGCTCCAGTCAGGAGCTTTCTCGCCGACAATCGGTAGATTGGCAGCTAGCTCAGGAGAAAGGCTATGGGCTTCCTCCCAACATGGGTAGCGGGGTGTCCCACGGTCTCCGGTCACCTTGCGAATCCCCTGCTCAGTCTCCTCCATCCGGCTTCTCCTTCTCACCCCAGTCTCTCGGTGGTCCGCGCAGCTCGAGACATCTGGGAGAGTTTCTGAAGAATGCCGTTCACATGGAGGGTCACAGAAAGCACCTGCTGCCTGGAGGTGTAATGGCACGCGGGGCTCACCTGGAGCAAGGAGCGGCCGGCATGTGCCTGCCTCGGCTCTCTCCAGGAGACAACCCCGTGCAGTTCCTGCGGAGGCTGGATCTCTCCGAGCTGCTCACGCACATTCCTCGCCACAAGCTTAACACCTACCATGTGCGGATGGAGGACGATGCCCAAGCCGGGCAGGGAGAGGATCTCAGGAAGTTCATTCTGTCTGCTCTCAGTGCGAGTCACAGGAATGTTGTGAACTGTGCCCTTTGCCATCACACTCTGCCCATCTTTGAGCAGTTTCCTTTGGTGGATGGAACGTTGTTCCTGAGCCCATCACGCCATGATGAGATTGAGTATGACGTGCCATGCCATTTACAAGGTGAGGGAATCCATCATTCACACTCCGGTGGGTCGGTTTCATAAGCAAAGGAGAATATGAAAGCATAAAAATGCAACTTAAGAGACCATTCCAAATTTTCTAGATTCCCTTTCTAGATATATTGGGGGCCATTACACTACAGTGTATGTTGAATTTCCACCAAATCAAACCTCTGGAGTGACATAAAGTCATCCAAAAGCAATGTGAAAGATTGACTGACAGCATGACAAGATGCATGAAAACTATGATAAAAGTTATCAGATAAAAATAATTTGAACTATTGTATTGTATAAAAGTGAATAAGATCTATTTTTCCCTTGCAATATTTGAGGTCTGGAAAAATAAAGAGCCTCTTTTCTGTTATTTTGACCTGTTTATCAGGTTTCATCTTCTGCGAATATATTTTGAAATACTTGATATAGGTGTGTCGCAATATTTCAGTATTGTACTGATAATTTCTACGATCATTATTGTTCAATACACATACGGTAATATTACAAATATTCCCTTAAGACCGTTTTCCCTTAAGACTCACAGTGGTAGTTTGAGTAAAAAGACAAAAATATTTATTAAAAATGAAATAAAAATGAAATAAAGAAATAATTTATTTATTCATTTAAAAAACGTTTCTACAGTATCAGGATAAATACGTTATTGTGAGTTTTTTTGGCCACGATAATCATGTAGTGAAACCATAATATTGTGACATCGTCCTTCTTATTTGGTCTTTCACCAGAAATGTGTGATAATATAACTTAACATTTACATTTAATTACATTAAATATGAAAATCACATTGTCAGTTTCTGCTTTGTTTTGGTATCACTTCACACTGTTATTGTCACTGGGTCTGGCTTTTTGATCAAGATTGGAAATTAATATTTGAAATATGTTTTGGTTACATTCAATACAAAACAAACAAAAATGTTTTTTAGTAGAGTTTGTGACTATTTGACCTGCTGTTCAAGTCAAGGAAGGACATTTTGAGCCCGACAAAAAGAGCTAGGGGTAGAAAAGTACCAAAATAGCTTTGAGCTGATTTTGAATTCACTGCCCGTCTTCATGTAATGAAGCAGCTAGACGTCTGTGAGTGATAATAATGCTTTGATCATGCCATATTATTAATTCCCTAATAGAATATATTTTCATTCATTAGCGTCTGATTGCGCTTTTAAAGTGTTTTCTGTTCGTATTCAAAAGGGAGGCTGATGCACCTTTATGCCATATGTGTGGACTGCCTTGAAGGAGTGCACAAAATTGTGTGTATCAAGTGCAAGTCCAGGTGGGATGGAAGCTGGCACCAGCTGGGCACGATGTACACATACGACATACTGGCCGCGTCCCCGTGCTGCCAGGTAATGCATTTGTTTGTCTTTGCACATAAAGACTGGTGAATGTTTATACATTTTATTTTCTTAAATACAATATGCATTTTTGTAAAGTTTTTACTTCATCAATATTCATAAAACACTTAAGTTACAGACTTAAAATCGAGTTTCTCTGTTTTAAATGGAAAACTGCTCTCTCTGTCTGCTCAGGCCCGGCTAAACTGCAAGCATTGTGGGAAACCGGTCATAGATGTACGCATAGGCATGCAGTATTTCTCCGAGTACAGCAATGTGCAGCAGTGTCCACACTGTGGCAATCTGGACTATCACTTTGTTAAGCCATTCTCCTCCTTTAAAGTCCTCGAAGCTTATTGACAAAAGTTGCAATTGCATGCTAGTACTTTTCTCTGTTTATTTTTTCTATTCATAGAATTACTTATTTTGGGCTCTTGTCAAATCTTTGTGTGGGTTTAGTTCTGTTTAGGACGAATTAGAAAGAATCAAAGAAATCGTGACGTTATGACGTCAACTTTTATAAAGAGAATGAGGGTGTGCTTTGCGAGTATTCTAACGCCATCCTTGAAATGTCTAAGCTTGCATTTAAAATAAAGCAACAAAACTGTGACAAGTGAATGTATCTCTGTATGCCAAATTTGCTCTTTTGTACAAAAACTGAGAAAACAATAAAATATATAAAAGGATTTCTTTTCATACTGTGATTTATTATTCAATGGTTTGGTCAGTTATCATTTTAATCTAAAACGTCCTTTATTAAATCCCATTCTGCTCAGGGGCTGTCTACGTTATTCCGGTTTTACATATCAAATAGCGGTTCTCAATGAAGACCTTTATTGGAGATCAAACGATGTGTTCGTAAAAAAGTAATGTGATGAATATTTATTTTTCATATTTTTTACATATGGAATTAAGGCTAATGACTTGACCAGCATAACATGACCCATGTGTCCACAACACATGTGTAAAATAGTGTATAATAATAGTGTATAATATAATATATCAGACTGCTGCTCAGTTTTTTTACCATCACGGCTTTGACCACATGAAGTCACAAAAACTACTTGCAACCTAATAACAAGAAAAATCGATCAAACCCTTAACACTTCTAGAAGCAATAACCTTATAGACATTTACAAACACCCTCATGCGATTATAATAGGATTTTACTGCGTTTACACTTTACCTCATTTAAACACAATCTTTCGATTTAAATAATTCGATTAAACTCATAATCGCAATTCGAATAACCGAATTAACATGTGGCACGCGGCGGTTTTAATCGCAATATGACGGCATATACCTTAACCGCATTTATACTGCTCTGATCAAAGGTACAAATAAGCTTCTGTCACGCACCTTAAGGGCAAATTCATGGTAAACATGACTGCTGTTGTACATGTAAACGGGAGAAAGAGGCGTTCTCATGTCATGTAAACATGTTACTGAATTAAGTCTTACTCTGATTATTGGCAATAATCGCATTGCTGATGCGCATGTACACGTAGTCAATTAAGGGGTGATTCACATTTCGCGTCTTTTGTGTGCGCAAGTGCGTTATTTTAAATGTAGACACGCGGCAGCCGCGCGCAAATAGGGAGCGACGTGGTCGCGACGCGCATACAGTGACGCTCCGATCACACGGGGCGTCAGCATTAACGCTTGACGGAGGGCGTGTCTGAATTGACAACAGCCAGTTAATTTGTTCTCCGGTCTAGCATGAACGCAATTGGCTAGTGCCTAAACTAGGTTATTTGCATAAGGTGATCTGATTGGCTTACGCCTGCGTTGGCGCTTGAAAAGTTAAAAGTCAACTTCTTGCCGCAAGCAATGCCAGTAGAGAGACCCTGACGTCACCCATTCAAAGTCAATAGGCTTGAGGCGGGGGCGCATGACATCAAAGTACCGCGAGAGCCATTCGAATAACCGTAAAAAGTTTGGTTTCGAATCGCTCTCGCGGTACTTTGATGTCATCAGCCTGTCGGATCTTGCGGCGCCGCATCAAGTCGAACGAGCCTGATGAGAAGCGTTGAATTTAAATGAACTTAATTTTTTTATTTATTTTGAAATACTTATGAATGTTTTCTTCTTTAATGGCTCTTGACTACACACCTGCTCACTTAACTCGCACACGCACCACAACCTGCAACTTTTGACATGTATTCACATGTATTCACAGACTCCCCGCAGGTAACTGAATCTCATATGACTATAATCTCGCATTCAACAAAGTGTTGTTCTAACAGATTGTGTTTGTGTATGCATATGCATATTTGTGTGATAAGCTAGGTCAGTTTTTCTTACAAGGATTTGTAATGTGACAGAACTAAAATACGGTTAGACTGAGCAAAGCCTTTGAACTTATGTGCTCTGTGACTCAATTTTGAAAGCAGAACAGGATGTAAATACATTTATATATAAATACATGTCAATACATATTCATCCAGCAGGTATAGACATTGAATGGTACTGAAAAGCATTTGCATTAAAGCATTTTGCTTTTTAGGCTGTTTCCATGGAAACTACTGCTTGGGTAAAAATCATGATGTGCAATAGATGACTGGCAGTTATCTATGATGGTGAAACTAAATGTTAACCACTATTAATGTTGCACGTACTTGATGTTTCTCCTAAACTTGCTTATAGTAGAAATAAAATAAATTCTAGAATACATAAGAGGTGTATAAATAATCTGAAAATTAAATCATTTGAATGTGTTCATATATAAATCTTCAATAACTTCATTGGCTTTTGACAGCAGATTCGACAAATTTGAGTTCAGTCTCTTCTGAAATTCTTATAGACATTTTTAAGATTTATGCAAGTTTGCCTTTGCTCTCCATTTAATCACTGGTGTGCAGGAGAAATAACTCAGATATTTAAGTGGTCCCATCTGTGATATTTCTTTCTTATGAAAATGGCCTGACAATGATTTTCTTCATAAAAAAAATCAAGCTACATTTTTCATCACAAAACACAATATTAGGGAGCACCAGGCATAGGTTTGTCAACAACACTTAGAATTGTCAACAGATGTTTATTAAAGGATGAGGAAAAATATTACAAGTTGAAAAAAAAACGTGTTACATTCTGAAAGTTATCCATTGCTAGACCATAAACCCATGCTTAATGTAAACTTTCATAAAGAAAAGTAGCTTATGACCAATCGGTCATACAGTATATGTAACCTGTAACTCATGAACAGCAAGACACTAAAAACAAACTCATCTAAAAAAAATAGAGAATGTGATATGCACTTATGTTTGGCTTAGTTATTATGTAGCCTGTAACTCATGAACAGCAAGACACTAAAAACAAACTCATCTAAAAAAATATATAGAGAATGTGATATGGTAACGCACTTATGTTTGGTTTAACTTTTATTCCCACCCTTAGCCGAACCTTTCTTCTTGGAAGAACCTTGTTTTTTAGGCTGGGGTTTGCTGGTTTTTGATTTGGCTTCTTGGGATTTTGGGGCTTTAGGTTTTGCTGCCTGTGCTTTGGCTTCGTCTGATGCAACGTGTTCTTCCTGGACATTCTCCTCTTTTGCTTGTTTGGAGGTGTCTGTTTCAGGCAACTCAGATTTAACATCTTTAGCATTTTTTCCCTCAGGTTTTCCCTCTTTTTTTACGACAAGCTCAGTAGGTTGTAATTCGGATGTATCTTGTTTGGTTGCTTCTACTTTTGTCAAGTCTTCTTTTTTTGTTTCCTCTTTGACTGACTCTTGTTTTTCTGGCTGTGGTTCTGTGATTTCGGCTTGAGGAGGTTCTTGAGGAGAAGGTTTAGATTCTGGTTGAGGTTTGGCCGGTTCAGACGCTGATGTTTCATGTTTAACAACGTCTACTTTTGCGACGTCTTCTTGTTTTGGTTCCTTTTGGGTTGACTCTTGTTTTTCGGTCTGTGGTTCTGTAGATTCTGGTTGAAGAGGTTCTTGATGAGCTTTGGGTTCCTTTTCAGCTTTGGCTGGTTCAGACTCACAAGTTTCTTGTTTAATCACTTCTACTTTTGTCACTTCTTGTGATGGTTCCTCTTTGGTTGATTCTTGTTTTCCTGTGTGTTGGTTTATTATTTCTGGTTGAAGAGCTTTTTGAGGAGATTTGGGTTCAGTTTCAGGTTTGCTTGGTTCAAGATTTTGGGGTAATGGCTTTTCTTCAGTGACAACAACCGATTCTGGTTTCTCTTCTTGTTTGGTGGGTTCAGGTTGGGTGTCTTCAGGAATTGCTGAATTCTTTTGTGCAAATTCGGATTCCTCCTCTTCCTCACTATCTGATTCCTCAACATCATCTTTTATGGGTTTCACCAAAGAAGCGGCCAACTCCTGAAGGCGGATCTGCTGCTCTCGCAGTTTCTCCATCTCTGCGGTCAGTACAGGGCTAGGACCGAGCTGTGGAGCGAGCTCATCCACCGATGGCATGTCCTCCAGAGGTGATACGGCTGCTTTGTCTGGGAAACGGATCTCTTTAATCTTAGTGTACAGGATTTTTCTCTCATCCTGCAGGACTCGGCACAAAGTCTCCAGGCGGTCGATCTTCACAGTGAAGAATTCAAACTCTTTAGCCTTTTCTGATCTCTGTTTGAAGACAGCAGTTATAAAGCAGTTAGCATGTGCTAATAGTCAAATGCACATAAGTTTTGTGTGTGCAGAAGTTAGAAATGACCTCATCTATCATTTCAACTAGAGCTTTGTTGCAGCTTTCAAACCGTGTCTTCCATATATTTGACTCCTTCTCCAGTTTCTTCATCTTCTTTGTCATCTATTCCAATAAAAATAGTCATGAGCACTTTTTGCGATTGTATCATTTATCGATTATAAGACTGGCATTATAAAACAAATGTCATAGCAAGTAAATCCTGAAAACATGTTTTTACATTAAATAATTTAGGACTTTTCAACTTCATTCGTTTATTTGTGAGTAGACTTTAATAATTTAATAGTCAGTTTAATTTAATTAAAATTAAAATTAAATAAATGACTAGAACAGCCAATCAAAGTTATTGTACATAGTATATCGTTGTATATCGCTTACTAGAAAAAAGTTTAATATACATTTAAATATTATTTGAAATCGTTATTATTTATTAAAATTATTGCTGAGATAACATTCAAAATTTTGTGTAGTTTAAATGAAGGCACAAATAATAGCTAAAAATAAAAAAATCACAAGTGTTAAATATGTTACACGTTAACACTTGTATTTTTTTCTCTGTACACGCACACGTTTATGATTTTTTTTATTAAGGTGCATATTTGAAAATACCTTTTCCATTTCCTGTTTGAAAGTACAGTAAATCTCATTGCTCTTCCCCAATGTCCCCTGAAACTCCTCGAACTTTTGGGAGTACAACACAATCTACAAAAATAAAGGCTAGAATTACAATCAGAAATGCATCAAAAAAACAAACAACATGCACAGTCACGTTTATATCTTCAACTCTGTCTTCCATTCACTTGGTTATCTTGCTGTTATATTCCACACCACACCAGATAAAGTCATAAACCAGTCTAGAATTGAACAAATCTCGGTTTGTCTAAGAGTCCAAATCGGATTTTAATATTGTAGACTGGTTATTTTGTGTCAAATATAGAGTAAAACAATAATCAATGTTTAAACTTCAGTTCATGTTGTATCAATTAGTCATGGCAAATGCACCAGTCCTTTCTGCAATAACTCTCACCCATTGTTTTAGAATAGCATCGCTAGACACTATAATGACTTAACAGAATAATATCCTTCCATCTATGATGTGCTGTGGGGAAGGAAGTCTTCATATAGCTGTTACTGTGATTACCTTAATGTCAAATCCAATGTAAAAAGCATCAGCATCTTTGTGTAGATTCACACACAGTGAGATTCTCCTGCATTCATTTCTCTTCTGTATTCACATCTGCCTTTTTCTGTTCTCTCGATCTAAATCTTCACAGTAATTCCTGTCTGTCTCTCTATCTGTCTTTGTATATATCTATGCTTTAAGATTTTTAAAAGATTTATGGGGATGGTAAGGAGCTCAACTGGACATTGCGATAGACGCCAGAGCTAGAGAGCATAACAAATGGGATTGTGGGTAATGCCACAGCAGTATATATTCACCTGAGCCTGCATGACAGTGTGCTGTTCTTTCAGCTCTTTAGCCTGAAGTTTCCATTCTGCAGCCTGAGTGAGTAACTGGTTAAACACAAGACACACACACGACCAGATGAGAGAGTCCCGAAACTCGTCTTTACCTGTTTCTTCATCTGTAACTCCTGCTCCCTCATAGTGTAGCATTTCTTTGTTTGTTCAATTGTCTCTTTAAGCAACTAACAACATAAATGGTGAGATGTTAACACTGCAGTAAACAAAGACCAAAATTTACTTTTATCTTAAAATGAACATATTATGAATGTAATATATACTGTATATACACTCACCTAAAGGATTATTAGGAACACCTGTTCAATTTCTCATTAATGCAATTATGGTGGTGGTGTAACGGTGTGGGGGATGTTTTCTTGCCATACTTTTAGGCCCCTTAGTGCCAATTGGGCATCGTTTAAATGCCACGGCCTACCTGAGCATTGTTTCTGACCATGTCCATCCCTTTATGACCACCATGTACCCATCCTCTGATGGCTACTTTCAGCAGGATAATGCACCAAGTCACAAAGCTCGAATCATATCAAATTGGTTTCTTGAACATGACAATGAGTTCACTGTACTACACAGCCCCCCACAGTCATCAGATCTCAACCCAATAGAGCATCTTTGGGATGTGGTGGAACGGGAGCTTCGTGCATCCCACAAATCTCCATCAACTGCAAGATGCTGTCCTATCAATATGGGCCAACATTTCTAAAGAATGCTTTCAGCACCTTGTTGAATCAATGCCACGTAGAATTTAGGCAGTTCTGAAGGCGAAAGGGTGTCAAACACAGTATTAGTTTGGTGTTCCTAATCCTTTAGGTGAATGTATATCTGTAAAATATATACTACATTTGTATTTATGACTGCTGGATTATTGATCATATTATCTGTTTGCACATTTTGTTACATACAAAGCAGGTCATTGCGCTCCTGTCACAAAATATAGACATTGTGTCCTTCAGTTTATCATATTGTGACGCTTAGTCGCACTAGATCAACTCTGAATGGCAAATTTTCCACTTAAGTAAAGTGTGTTGTGGAGAGGAGTATGTCACGATATGTTTACTTAAGTGGACTGTTTAATTTGAATGCACACAAGTCACTTACACCAGCGGATGTCTGACTATCAATTTTATAATGTGATTAAAATAATGTATCATGTTGCAATTGTTTTAACATTACCTTCCACTTGCAAGTAAGAAGTGTAATTCTCAAAAGCCTGTCATGGATTTAGCTCTTGACACGTTCATTTGAGACTCAAGTTTGTAATGGAGTATTCCGTATAAGGACATGCAAATGCATTTGTCAGCCCTTCAGTTTACACTAGGCATATCTGAAGAGCAGGAATCGTATAATAGTGTGCCTTACATATTCCTTCTCTCTCTTGTGCTTCTCTTCTGCTTCTTTAAGTAGCATTTTTGCTTCTTCCAGCTTGGCGTCAGACACTTTCTGCTGTAGATCTCTGTGGTTGAAGATCTTCTCTAAACTCTAAATGAAACACACAGACTTAGACTTAACGGAGCAATACTGATCATACGTTTTTATTTATATGAGATATTTTTTAAAAAGGTTCCTTTTGCAACAAATACAGTCACGGTACATTTGTGATGAAGTTTTTCTGGCATTTTTTCTGACATCTGGCTCCAAAATTGACGCTTGGGATCGTTCAGGAAGTACGATTATTAAAACCAATGTATGAACATTGAAGTCATAAGTTTCATAACATCGTGACACAACTTCTTCAAATGTCTTTTAGGTCAGTCAAATCTTTATCTTGAAATGAGAAAAGTAATATAGAAGCGTATAGTTGGACCTTGGTTTTGAATAAACCATGTAAATAAAACTTTTCATTGATGAAACTAAATAAAGCTTTATTTGCATCAGTCAACACATCTAACTTTTCTTTATTTCAACAGGTTTTGGTGATCCTGGAATTTTTTGAATTAACACATGTTTAACACAACAGACCTCTTTCCTCAGTAACACCACATTTGACACCAGATGGCAGTAGAGAACCACGCTTCGTTTTGACATATAAAGTCATTTAAATTCTTGCTGAAAGATGGGGTCTGTCTTAGCCCACCACACAGCTGTGTGCAGCCTCTGTGGCACCCATCAGCATGACAGATTGAGCTTCACTTCCCTCACATCAGGCCTGTCATTCCATCGGTCGATCCTCGTGTGATTAGATAAGGCGTACAAGAGAGCGTTCTGTAAGGCGCAAGATTCACTGCCAAACATCCCTGAGTCAAATAAAAAGACACAAGTATCTTTGGCGGTGTCTATAGCAGGTTTAAGATATGTGAGCGTGCAGTTAGTCTCTAACGCTTGAGGTGAAATTACAGCTCTAGCAGACACGAACTGCCTCCCTTCAGATGTGCACCGAACGTTGAATAGGCTATGAGTGATTGTGGCGTTTACTCGGTTGCAAAAAGCAAAAATAATGACCAGTTAAAATACGTTTGGATTCAGATTTTCAGAAAATAGAGAATAGACATTTGTCAACCAACCTTATTACAGTCACTTAATCCACAGCGACTGTTAGCCTACTTAAATGTCTTGACTGTGTTTTGGGGAACAGCTTTAATGTGATGTATGGCTGAATCATCTTGACAGATGTAAGATGTTTTACACCGCAAACGTAAGTAGAGCTTGTGTAAGTGTGCATCGTGACTGCAGTCGGGATCGAAGTATTTGTCGTAAGTTCAGAGGTCGGATGTTCAATGTTCCAGACTTTCCGGGTTCGAGGTGGGAAATATAGGAAA
Source organism: Triplophysa dalaica (assembly GCF_015846415.1). Taxonomy (NCBI): domain Eukaryota; kingdom Metazoa; phylum Chordata; class Actinopteri; order Cypriniformes; family Nemacheilidae; genus Triplophysa; species Triplophysa dalaica. Next base: position 17,384,113 of record NC_079554.1, read on the forward strand.
CCCGACTTGTGTGGAATAAAGCATTAGTGTTTATTTAGCTTGCCTACTAAAATTTGATGAGTGCAGAATGATGTCGTACGCTCTTGAAAATAAAGGTTCTTCACGTACAATGTCTAAATGTTTTGTTGTCTAAATGGTTCCATAAAGAACCGTTAACACCCAAAGAACCTTTCGGTTTCACAAAAGGTTCTTTTTGGCCAAAAAAATGTTTTCAGATCATAAAAAGATAAGAAACGTAATGGTTCTTTGTGGAACCAAAAATGGTTCTTTATGGGATTGCTGTGAAGAACCTTTTCAGCGCCATTATTTTTAAGAGTGTACAAAGCGTTGATCCGCATTTGTGCAAGTTTTAAATGCTAATTTTTTAAATGCTTTAAATCTTCTTAATGTAAATTCAAGTGTTTTAGAGACATCCATATTCATACTAAAAGGCCAAAAGCGTCAATTTGGTTTTCATGGATTTAGCAGTGCTTGTGTGTACCTTTTCTCTTCTCTCATACTGTTCTACAAGGGTCTTGAGTTTACTGCCCAGCTCGCTGTTCTCATGACACAGCTTGTTGTTACGGCTGCTGTGCTGCTCGATCTGAGCCTGAATGTCCACTAGTGTGCTCTGGAAATGAGCAGTGATCTCCCTCCGCTTCATCTCATCCTCCCCCAGCCTTTGCAGACTCTCCTCCTGCAGGGAGAGATAGAAAGAGAGAGAGGTGGGAAATCAGAGAAAAATAATGTTGCCTTAAGTGATGAAAGCATTCAAGATCTAGAAGGAAGTCAGAGTGTGAGATGGACGGCTACGATTAGAAGTGAGCGGATTTTTTGAGACTGCGTTTGGCTCAGCTCTGCTATCATCAAAGTATGAGAGATAAGACCATCCGTTAGGACACGACTCTTTGTTTTACAGATAGCAGAGAGTGACAGGAAATTATTAGGGGGAAAGGGAGTTTCATTGGATGTGTTGTAGGCCAGACTTGAACAGAAGCATGTCAAAAACAGCTGTGCTAACTGCTGCACGCAGGTCAATAAGGAAATCATTCAGACCAAGTGTACATTACAAGACCAAGCATGTCATCAAACAACACTGAGGAATGGCTTGTGGTTGTTCATGGAATGATTTGCATAGAACGGGAGAAAAAAAGTCAATTTCTCTCAAATTACTAAAATCTTCCCTATACTTTAAGTTCATATACTTAAGAAAATGTCAAATATATATTTAGGTATATTTTATAGTAGGTCTACTAATATCATGTGCACTATTTCTGTATTACTGGTGACTAAATTGTCCTGGTGTTCAGTTAATAAAAGTACTTTAAGTGTAAATGTAGTAAACTTTGAGTACACAACTAGTTTACAACTAGTTTTTGTTTGTACTGCATTTCTACAATTGAATTGATAGGTATCCTGATAGTTTACAAGAACATTATTAGTTTATGAAACTACCCTCTTAGGTACACTCTTAGTAAACAGTTTAGTAGTTTTTAAGCTGAAAGTATACAAATCATTAGTTAAGCATCAGTACATAGTTAATTAATCATTTATGAAGCATTGGCCCCACATTAATAGACATTATTAAGCTGTTTATAAATACAGCTATAAATGCTTTGTTCTTGATTTATAAGCATGTATATAATATGCTTAATAATCAAATTTTCATACTTTATTAAGGATGAATTCATCATTTCTAAATTAAGGATTACATTACTTACAAACCAGTTAGTTAGGAGTTGTCAGTGGTTCATGAGATCATTTAGAAAGTGTAAGTAAAAGAATAATAAAGTCTTTGAATGCATATTATACATCTTATTATTCTGAAATATAGTGACAGTTACTTAATTTGTTAATAAATGCTTTTTTAACACACATTCCTACTGTAATTCATGATTAATTAAGGTAGTTATAAAACATTTACTAGTTGTTAGAGAACTATTTTATGTGAGCTCATCTAAAGTGAGGACTGTGTATGTCTTGTAAAGCATTTACAAATGAGAGTTGCATATCACTTCACGGTTATATTTTTTCTGGAGGTGTGCAGGAATTAAAAAAAATTCAGAAGATTATTTTTCATTTTATATTAATTCATTTAATGTTAATTTATATGTCCGGTTGTACAATTTTAATTTTGCAGAGGTTTATTTTTTATTTTATATTAAATCTTTTTATATTCATTAATATGTACAGTTGTACAGTTTAATTTCTTTTGTATCTCGAAATAAATATTTCTATGTTCTGAATCCCTCTGTGTTGTGTTTTTCCTATTTCTGTTTAGAAGATAACTGAGCCTTTAACTCTCATTTGTAAATGCTTTACAAGGCATACATAGTCCTCACTTTAGATGAGCTCACTAAAATAGCTCTCTAACAACTAGTAAATGTTTTATAACTACCTTAATTAATCATGAATTACAGCAGGAATGTGTGTTAAAAAAGCATTTATTAACAACTGTTACTATATGTCAGAATAATAAGATGTATAAATGTGCATTCAAAGACTTTATTATTCATTTACTTACACTTTCTAAATGATCTCATGAACCACTGACAACTCCTAACTAACTGGTTTGTAAGTAATGTAATCCTTAATTTAGAAATGATGAATTCATCCTTAATAAAGTATGAAAATTTGATTATTAAGCATATTATATACATGCTTATAAATCAAGAACAAAGCATTTATAGCTGTATTTATAAACTGCTTATTAATGTGGGGCCAATGCTTCATAAATGATTAATTAACTATGTACTGATGCTTAACTAATGATTCATAGCGTGCAGTTATTATAAAGTGTATACATTATTATACAGTATACAGTATATGGATTATATTTCAGATGAATCACAAAAGTGTAAGAATCTCAGTCTTGGATTATGTGCTTGGCTTTAAATGCCATGATCTCATTCAAATAAACTGTAGCTATTTTGTGTGAATTCGTACAAAGTATACTGTACACAAACATACAATTGACCTTTTGAAAAAGGAATGAGATTAAATAAACTCATAGTTACGAATTACCATGAGATTGTGTTGGAAATGAAAGCTGGTTCTTGAGCTAATAATCAGATGATAATAATGAAATCTCATGCTCGATGTCCTCTCCATTGGTGGCTTGAGATAAACAACAATATCATCTTTCTTCAGCTTCTCGTGGACGTGCGAATGTTAAACAGGCCTGATGTTCCATGTTTGCGCTCAGTAAACACGAGCTCCTGTACCAGAGACCCAAGCTCCCTGACTCAGCTAATGATCGGGAATCCAAGCGCGGAACGTTCCTCTCAAGAGGCAAATCTGTTTGCTTGGCTGTGTTTACACATGGAGTAAATCTCAAGCTCTCACCTGGGAGTAACGGAGCTGTTAAACTCAGCTAGGCAACCTCAACGGGGAGGCGAATCGCAGACACATACACACGAGGGAAGTGACCCCACTCTAAAGACTAAATCTAATTTACTGTCCTCATGGCTGAGATGCTCTTACACGAAGAGTGTAGATGTTCTGCTCTGACCTGTTCATTAATGGCTTTCGTAATACTTGAATCAAATTGATTGGACAGGGAGCAAGGCCAAATTCGGCCTCTTGGGGGCAATATTATCAACTCTTAAGGACATGCAGGGTTGATATTACAACAAGAACTTAACAGGTCCTACGCCCATAGGAGAATACGACACACAGGTAATTAGAAAGCTCACCACATAGACAATAAACACTTCATAGATGTGTCTGGATGCTGATTGAGGTGTCAAAAGTAAAGTGAAATTGCAGTAACCCTTACAATAAAGGAGTTTATTCAAGTAGTATGTTTCTAAAAAGAAAAAAGTATACTTTAAGTTTTACTTTTTATGAAAAATATTTTTAAAACAGTAACATCTAAATGACTAAATAGGAACAAAGTAGTGTACGTAAAATAATATATAAACATTTTATATATATATTATATTAACTATAAGTACTATGACATTAAAGAAAACTTACAAGTATGACCGATAGCCAGGTGAAACATGTGCACTATAAATTTGTACATATCAAGATTAGCTTAAGATCTAAGTGTACTTAACTGTGCTATTTTGAGACACTACGAATAGAAGTACAATATTTATTTCAATATTAGTGTGTGACAATAAAGCGCTTATGGAAGTGTAGGCTACTTAAATAAGGTGTACTTAGTGCACATGTTTACCTGGGTGATAGTGTGCTCAATTTTTTCTTGGTCAACTTGAAGTATACTTTAACGATACTACTATAGTGCACTCGATTATAGTTATACTTGTTATTAATAAAAAGTGTCCCAATGTAGTCTCAAGTACCAATGAAACAAAACACTTGAAGTACACTTACAAGTGTTTTACTTACAACTACGATACTACTAACACACTGTAAAAAATGGTGCTATATACTGTAGCACTTAAAGTGTTTCTTGGCTCGTAATCATATGGAAACCACTTTTATCGCTGTATAGAACTATATATTGGTGCTTGGTGAAACTTGAACTTTATTTATACCTTAAGTTTACTTTGAGGTATACTTATTTTTGTAAAGGAAAGGGTATCAATTTAAAGTATGCGTAATGAGTTAAATAAATAAATAATCCTTTAAAGCAAACATCTTTGCTTTGATACAACTTTGTCTAAACCATATTTGCATTTGTTTCTAATTGTGTAAAAAATCTGAAAATGTAACATACTACAGTCAACAATTTAAGCAATTTATAGCTACGGTGTAGATACGTCCCTTTCCAGGCCTGGAGGCAGTTCACCTTCTCAGTAGATGTTTAGTCACTGGGTAGCATCAGTATAAAGGTAGAACAGAAGAGCGTGACCCCTGCAGTGATTTGAGCCTGTGAAACATTCTCTTTGATTTTTGATTTAGAAAAGAAGAGCAAATGCCACTGGGGCTGAGGAACACTATCTCTCTTGTCATAGTGACCTGTCAAGAGCGCTTTGAGTCTGAAGATTCAGTGTCTCATTGAGGCAGAGACACAGAGCCACCGCTGTAACGTCCCGCTGGGCTCAAAGAGAGGAAGTTGAGTCGACTCAATCTCGGCTATCAAAATGCTGACAGGGGCAACAAGACTTCTGGAAAACAAGTCAGACTCTCGCAAACATGTCACACAAGAGGTTGCTATGCAATTTAAAAGCACTTAACCCTTAGAGACCTGATGTGGAAAAATTGCAACCGATGTTTAAAGCAATTAAAGAACAGCCAGATATGAGCAGCAGTTTGAACTCTGAATTGTTTTGAGCCATTTTGGCAGGAATATGACAGAAATGTTCCTTGTTTACTGACATTGCCATACAAGTTTAAGCAGATTTATCTCTCTTCCTAGTATTTGAAATAAAAACTGTTTTTCTAAAATAATATTTTAAGTGATAGAAAACATAAAACAAATAAAAAATATCAAAAATAAACATGCAAATATATATATATATACACTATATCTTCACAGTTAACATGTAAATGTAATTTATACAAAGAGTCCATAGAGAGAAATAATGTAACAACACATTTAAATAATAACTCATTTAAAATATAAATGAATTATTTATATTTAATAAATGATCTCAATACTGTCAACATGTTAATGTAGTTAGTATAAAAAGAGTCCATTCAGTTAGAGAAATAATATTTTTGTGTTTTCTTAAGACATTAATAAATCTCTGTAGATCTGTACTTTAAGGTCTTGTGAATGATATTTCATGTCATTTTCACAACTCAATGCTCTTTGTCAGTAAAAAGTTCTCACCTTCACTGTTTTGTTATGTCTATGAAGTTCTCTACAGAGCATCTCCAGCTTGGTTCGGGCCAGGATGGCACGACTGTGCTCGAATTGGATCTGGTCTCTCTGCTTGACCAAAAGACCCTGTCTCTTCTCCAGCTGCTGCTTCTCTCTTCTGTGTTTCTCCACCTGCCCCGTATTCACAAAACACACACAGATGTCATTCGTGTGTCATCTTACACACAGCATAAAACACAGCTGCTTGCTATAGATAATGTCTTTCATGTTGTTCACATTTACATTTATGCATTCGCGGATGCTTTTATCCCTAGCAACTTACATTGCATTGTACGATACATTTGTTACAGACTATGTGCAATCCTCTGCGATCGAACCCATGACCTTGACATTGCTAGTGCCATGCTCTGGCCACTGAGCCACAGGAAAGCTGTTGTTAGGAGGATATTGATGGTGCTCAACAGAACGACGTGTGTTTGGCCGATCATCATTACAAAAATCAAATGGGATCTTAAAACATCCTGAAGGGGTTTATTTTGCAATAATGAACATCTATTTTTGTTGGAACGGGGTAAATTGCTTATAAGTCTTCTGTAATATTTTCCTCTGCATGTTAGGATCATTATCTGTGAGCGCTGATATTAGAGAGAATGTTCTGGCTTTCATGTGTGGCATATGGCCTTATGTTCAAACTCAGTTATTCAGCCTTGGGCACTGAATATTTAGGTCAGAACAACATAAGCGAAGCCACTCCTAACATCACACCAGGCGTTCTTTTATTTATTTTTTCCCCCTGTGGCAATCCGTTTTGTGTTCTATTTGTTTCCTCCTAACTGCCTTCCATGCATTGTTGTTGCCGCCGGTAACAAGCGTTCAGAGAACAATCTCTCGTGGGTCTGGATACTCACCAGCTCGGTGTATTTCTTCAACACCATTTCCACTTTCTCTTCTGGTGAGCTGAGCTTGTTCAGGCTTTGCAATAAAGACGTGGCCTCTTTACCTGCAAGGAAAGCGTTTTCAATTCACATCAGAGAATGGAGAGATAAAGAAGATGACAGGAGGCCACAAGGGAGTGTTCTTACATGCAAGCTTCAAAATAAATCAACTGCAGGAGCTGTTAAATCACAGAGCGATAGCGCTTACTACGATAAAACAGTTGCGAGAGCAAACAAGACATTTGCGTGGATAAACTTGCACATTTGGGCCCTGCTCTTGTGACAGAGAACTGTGTGAAGCACTATGGCTGTCTGCATTTTAATGGTGATTTTACTATTATCAGGAGGTTTTAACTTATTATTACTACAAAAACCAAATTACTACTTACATTTATATATTTGGGAGATGCCTGTATCCAAAGCTCCTCACGATTCATTCAAGCTTTACATTTTCTCAGAATGTGTATAAACTGCACTACTATACCAATGCTGTACCAAATGACACTCTACTTCTGCAACTGATAGAAAGTATATGCAGTATTTATTTTCTAACATAAATCAGTATTCTTAGTAAAATGTCTATTAAATCTATTTTATCTCTATAAACCAGTTTCTTAAATAAAAAGCAAACTATTCTATCGTTCAAAAGCTTTTAAAAAAACATTATTTATATATATTTTTTACACATTTTGGAATTACAGTAAACCCCTCAAAACTAAAACACAATTTTATCTACAGTATAGAATATTATCTTGTGACTAAAAGCATACAATTATGGAATTATGGGCTCTTAATGGCTGCTTTTGATTTTACTTCATTAATAAGTCCAAGTTATCACATCAAAAATAATTTTAAAATGTCCTAAATACACATACAAATATTACTTTTGTGTTGCCAAAAAGTGAATATAAATTTGTTTATTTGAGGAAAAATACAGAGCATATTTTCTGATATTTTGACTGATTTCTCAGGTTTTCATTATCTGTAAATAAATGTAAATAGAAACAATATTTTTGTTTGAATTTGGGAGAATTAATGTAGTATTTCACAGAATAAAACAAAAATAATCATTTATCTAAACATATACCTATAAACTGTCAATTCAAAATAAATGAAAAAGTCTCTTTTAAATGGTCTCTTAATTTTTGTCTACAAAAGTAATTTCAAACATTAACCTAAACATCTCAACCGTTTCAAAACTTTTGAACAATAGTGTATGTGGTGTTTTGGATTCTAATGCTGGTGTTTCTAGGGGGTTATTTTATTCGCTTAATCAGCAAAACTGGTTCAGACCAGCTACAAACCAGTACTGACATGCATAAAGCAGACTTTTAACTTTACTAAACTACTCTAAGCTTCACTTGAGTGACCAAAGAGAGACAGAATCCTCACCAAGGCCCTTGATCAGTTTTGAATCGTCTTTTTGCTCCTCTGGACCAGCTCCACCTGGCTCTTTCGGGGTGGCTGTTTCATCTGCCTTCGCTTCCTCTCTTCTTTCCTCACTTTCCAGGATGGAGATCTGCTCTTGCATCAGGCTTGATGCCGAGCCATATGTGTTGATAATATCCTCTAGCTGCCTGCTGAAGTCCTCCATGGGGTCCGCTGGCATCTCCTCTGTGCCATTGACTTGTTCATTGGTGGTCTGGTCAGTGCCCTCCATCATCTGCCGAAAAAAATCATAAAAGTGGTCCATGTGATTGATTGGCAGAGGTAGAAGAGCCAATTCCTTGATTACAATCTTAACTTGATGCAGAAATGAGACTGTTTAAATTAATGAGAAATGAGTATGTATTACTAAAAGAGAGCTTTGATATGGCTCCCTAAAATTAGCAGCTAAATTGAAGATGGATGGCTTGTGGCCAGTGTGTTTGAGTAAAAAGAGAGACTTTATGTTTTAAATCCAAGATGTTGTTTGTATGAAATGTAAATTCAAATGTGTGAGGAAATTGGAGTGTGTTTCATTTTGATTACTGTATTTGCCTCAAGCAGAAAACATAAATTATGGAAAAATAACCTTGAAAAAGACATTTTGAGAATCAGTTCTAGCTGGAAATACACGTGGTGTCATCCTTCCGTCTCTGTCCGTCCATATTCAACTCATTAAAGTTAACCATCAATTTAAAGACTTCCAATTTAAGACACTTCCAATTTTGTCTCATTTACCCTCCAAATCTGTATGACTTCCTTCTGCAGAACACAGAAGAAGATAGTTTGAAGAATGTTGGTTAACAACATTGGCCATCATTGACTTCCATTGTACCTATACAAAACCACTGAGACAATTTCTCAAAATGTCTTCTTTTGCGTTTCACATACAAGTCAAATACCGTTTTTTATTGACATGAGGATGAATAATATAAGATACTATAAAATATCTTCAGTAAAACTATGAACGTGTCTCGATTCACCAGGCAAGAAGAAGATCTGGAAAAACCCTGGGTGGACCTCTGAAGAGGCTTGTGACACAAGGTTGGGGGAGGGAACACGGAGAAAATAGCACAAATCACAGTGGCATAGTCTCACTGAGCCTCTAAATCTGATGTGTCACAGATAGGCGACAGGCCAGTAAGCCTTTCAGCTCCACACACAGCTGATTTCATGTGGAATGAACTCAGATATTCCAGAGGTTGTTTATGTCCTAGCTCTATTGCTCCGGTTGCTTATCAGGTTAAAATTATAGCCTGTGCTCTTGTATCAAGCCCTCCTTATTTTATCACCACCCCTCCTCCTTTAGTAGCAGAGCAACATGGCACCTGTTCTGAAGCAACATGCTATTTTTGGAGCCTCTAAATATGGACAAGCTATTTCTCATTCTCGCCACGTAGCCTCTGATGTCAATGGTGGCAGTTTTACGCAAAGTGGAAAAAACAGAGATGAGGCTGGTCTAAAACATCTGGACATCGGGCAAAGATGAAGTTGTAATGCAAAACACTGTATAAAACTTTGAAAAAAAATGGTTTGCCACAAGGTTAGGAACTTATATTAAACTTCATTTGACACCTCAACTCCCGTGGAGTTTGGGTTTTCTTTAATTATTTGTAAGTGTACTACATCAGACAAATATAAATGTACATACAATATAATACTAGCAAACTAGTGATTTTCCTCATACACGCCCAAGTGACCTTCAGCGCAAAATCATATACAGTTTCAATATATTAAAGCTCGAGACTTACCTAACAAGCGTCTGTTCAATTCGAATGGAGAAGAAGAACAATGAAACAACCAGTCCAGAGTTGTAGCAGAGTGAAAGAGAGGAGCGCGGAGGGTCCGACAGGAATAAAGACAACAGCTGACAACACAAGCCCCTCAAAATAACCCCACACGGGAAGCCAATGGAAACATGCTCCAAACACTCAATGAATCAACCTGTTAAGATCTTTCTAATCTCAGAAAGACAGCTGAAAGGTTAACTTTATAATAGTCTTCGAAGGCCTTCTGGGGTCTCTCCAAATAACCCTGCGATTGGAGTTGGCAAACCAGTTCATTAAAAGTAATAAAGTTTAATCCACCAAAGATTATATGATGTTTATATGTTTGGTCTTTAACATGCCCCCGTTAACTTGTAGTTATTGACTTGTGTGCTGAATGCCTGAAGGCCAATTTCTTCTAACAATCTGCCTGAATTAGTATCGGGTTTTCGCAGCGCCTGTTAGCTTTTATTATCACATTTGTCCACTATAATTCCAGTCAACTGCACTCTAATCACTTCAAACCATGCAAATGCGGAATTGTGAAGTGATTAACATCTCCAGAGTAACTCACTCCAGTGTTTTTATCTGCATAGAAATCTCTTCATATTTGAAAACATTTGGCAGACAGCAGTGGAACACGGCCATTCAAAATCTCATCCTGATCTCACAAACAATTACATGCAAACATGACAAAAGAAATAACTTGATCCATTGCATTGTTCCACAGTCATCACATTACTAAACACCAAACCTGTACCAAACCTGGTTTAACATAGCCAACAGACCTATATCATCTGAATATCAATATGATGGATTTTGTGATTTGCAGAGCTTATAAAACGCAAGCAAATTGGGTTTAAGAGCAAAATTAAGGGTTAATAAAAAGTGACATTATTAAAAATGACAAGATTGATGAAAACCGTGTATTTACCGTGGGAGCATCTCTTATTCTTCATTCTCCTGGACTTTTATTAGTGATTCTATTCAATCACCAGACAACAAACGTGATTTTGACATTTGCACCAGGCCTTAATTATTTCTCTCAGATCTCCATTAATGATTATGTCCTTGTTCTTTTAAAGGAGACACTATGCAGTGTATGTTCTCTAGCTTGGGTGTTTTGATAAATGATCCTTTAACCTTGAATTGCTTTGTACCATTTGGTCCATGTTTCAACAGACGGGGCGACAAGGACATACTAGTGTCTTTTTTACCTTATAATCTAGTTATAAACAGAGATAAACTCTTTTCATGAATAATAGAGTGAATGTATGCATAAAGGGTTCAAAATTAAACCGTACAAGCGTCACTTGTGATTGCAAATCGGGAAGTAAATAAAACAGACACTGGACGGAACTTAAAATGGTTTAAAGCGGATTCTGTTCTCTCGATAGCATTAAAGTCGGTCCGGTCGAGGCATGAGTTTTTTCTTCAAATCGTCATGGTGAATTGTGCATTTCGCAAACCAATCGGCTCTTTACATCCAAATACCGCGAGACCGGTTCGAACGCGCTAAATACGGTGCTTTCCAGTCGCTCTCGCGTTACCTCGGTGTCATACTTAAACGGTCTGCGCAGCCCGTGTGAAGTTGAACACCTTTAGAAGTTTTGTTTGGTTTTGTAAATGATTATAGAGCACTGGGTTTTTTACACTTCTACCATCGGGATCTTAAACCCGTTAACGACAAGCTTCATATCTCAAACTCTACGTGAGTTACAAAAAACACACAACACAAACAAATAACGAGTGTGAACGAATTACACTATAATGTAAATGCCACTTAGTTGTGGTTCTTTGATTCATTCATCAAAAATACTCATAGGTTCCTCGTGGAACCTATAAAAGCCAACATTTTCGTATTTTATGTTACAACAAGCGAGCCAATTGAGTTGACCAAACATCAAAGCTGATAATTTTGTCTTCTGTTGTGTGAGTTGCTGGGTGTGGATTTAATCTTTTGTTTGTAACTGATTGCGCAAGTAATGCATTGTTTTATTTATTGTAGCGTAGTTTCAACCATTTAAAAAAAAGCATGAAAATTAAAAGATGTACGGTTTAATTTCATAGCCAGTCCGAGGTTAATAGTTTCAGACACATACATGCAAACCTTTTGCCCAACACCATAGTTAAAATAATACTCTTTAACAAGTCACAACGGAATTAATAATGATTCTTATTTATACATTTTTGGCTCCTCTAAGTGAGCTGCTGACTCATGCAGTCAAATTAAGTCAGATCTGTCCACATCTCCTCCTGTCTTCCTCTATTTTCTCTCCAGGTGCTGTCAAAACATTCTGATCATTGGATTGTGTTCCACAGACAGCAATGTCCACATATCCTGTAGGTATCTGAGGAGTGTGAATATCGACAGCTTCATATTGTGTTTTATTCAAGGGAAAGGGATGGAGCAGCGGTTGATGGGGAGATGTGTCAAATATACATGTAGCATAAGGTAACAGCGCAGATTTCTCCTCACGTTCTCAAGACACACTTCACCAGCTCTCCTGACATTTTATGTCACTGACTTGTTTGTTTTCTCCTTGCCATGCAGAGGAGCTACGGCTGGAAGTGTCTGGATTCACACTAACAGAGATTGAAATGCACGGGGGGTTGTGAACTAACTGTTGGGGATAAGCACAATACTTTTCCTACAGTGAAGGCAATTATAACATCCCCCTGTGTTGACTTTAATGCTGTTTGCACATGGTCTTTGGCTGTCCTCTCTGGTAATGTACAGAAACCAGATTTGAGCGGGAAAAGACCACTTTGCAAGTCTGGCATGTGCCCCGTTATATCTGAGACTGTAACTTCCCAGAGGCTATTTTAATCGCTCGGAGATTGCTCAGTTATACAGCTTTATTGTACGCTTGCACTGGCTGAAGTTAACTTCCGGTCTATGTTTAGTTATCATATAACACCTTATTTTATTTATATTAATATTAATTAATATTAATCTTTTATTGTAAATTAATTGTATTTAATTATGTTAAAACTCAACAGTTATTGATTGTTTGCGGAGGTCTAGATGTTAAGTTTGGGCCACATAACGTTTGTATAGTTGCTGCTGAATACGACTATAGCCCTTTAGACATAAAATAAACTCAGATTAGACAATTATTGACAAGCGTTAAGTGGTGTACAGTGTTGTAAAATTGGATAGCTCAGATAATGTAGTCTTTGAATAATTTGCTAATACATTTTTGAGTTTGGTTCCATCTTTTATGTTTTTTAGCAAATGTGAGTGTGACATTATGAATCTCGATTGAAACTCTCTTGAAGGTAACAAATGTGAGATCTGTGTGTACACTTAGGATAAAGTTTCAATTAGCTCCGTATTTTATTGCTGTCAGTACAAACAATTTATATATTTTTTTCACCATTCCAACCCCATAGATCATTTAACTTATATAAATATATATTTACAGTATATACAAACAAACAAATAATTAAAGAAATGTAGGAAATATACGATTTTTTTAGTTCTGGAAAAGTAAAATGCAGTTTAAGGGAGGGTAACGAAACAGATCTCATCCCCCATTTACCGCCATTGGGAAAATAAATAATCTATGGGAGTCAATGGGGGAAGAGATCTGTTTGGTTACTGACATTCTTCCAAATATCTTCCTTTCTGTTAAGCAGAAAAACATCATTTATACAGGTTTGGAACAATCTGAGGGAATGATAGCAGAATTTTCATCTTAAGGTGAACTATCCCTTTAAGGATTTATTCTCAAACATGACTGATTATTTTTCTTCGAGCAAAATTAATAATTATATCTCTGAGGAAGACATCAAAGACAGCATATGGCAATGTTTTCTATTTAAATATAAAATAACTCATCACAGACTGACTCAGTACCACGTCATGCTAACGGTTATGTTCATAGTTTCCACGTAAGTGACCAAGGCTCTTTCATGTAATAGAATGACAGCGTCTGTGGTGCATTAAGCTGTAAAAACACTCACCTCTGATCCTCTGCATGGCAGAACCTCCACTGACGGTTTGCTGTAATGCATCTCACTCAGTAAATTAAACAATGTCAGCACATGATCCAGATCAGTGTCATTTAGCGGTTGCCTTATTTCTGGCATACACTATACGCAGTGATCTTTTTATGGTTAAGTGGGATGGATATTTCCATCAGTGTGATTTATGTAGTGGCTTCAATTTATTTGCTCTGGATCATTAATTTAATGCGACTGTTCATTAAAATTGTTAGCATAGTATATTTGACACAGTCAAATTGTTTCCCGTACACTGATTTCTTATTGAAGACATATATTTACTGTATCATTCTTCCAGTATTTGTATTTGAGTTTCTGTAATTACCATTTGTTCTTATCTCAGCCCAACTCTGTAAATGTCCTTTTCGTCTTGCAAATGAGGTGGTTTTAATTTCCATAGCTATCTTTTTCACGTCATTTTGAAAGAAGTGGCTGAATTTGAAGCTCTGCGGAAACTTGAAGGACGACAGACGTTGAGAAAGAGCATGTGCTCGCAGATTCTCTGAAACACTCATCGGGGAGTCGTTTGACATTTCCTTTTATTAGCCTCAATTATTGATATATGCTGTGTTTAAAATTCTTTTCAAATTAACTCGCTGTAATGGATACATAATGGTAGCCTTGAATAATGGCCAGCGCAGGAATTAATGAATGAAGAAATTTTAGAAAGCCATCAAGCACACGCAGTTTGTCTTGGGATGTTTACCTGAGGATTTGCATTACATTTTTGTGGGAATCTGGAGGTTGTGGATATCCTGATGGTTTCTGCCATTTAATATTGCATTCATCGTGAAAAAAGACATGAATTAAAAGTCAATATCACCATAGGAAAGCCAAAATACTAGACTTAAAGTGACATGATTTGACCAAAAGTGTATCAACGTTTTGGAAAATCTAATTAGAAATTGAACAGGATCAACAGAGATTGAGATAAATTTGTGTGAGACAACTGTTTTGAAAGATTTCCCTTTTGGCTGCAGACCACCAACCAACTCATTCCAAGGATGTTAAAAACAGAAACTCGCTATTGCAGCACAGATAGACACATTCATCTCACCATGATAAAAACTACGCTAAGAGACTTAATGAGTTCTGCTGATGATGCTGAGAGTTTAAAGCATCGTCATTTGCATTATCATATTGCATTAAATATAACTTTGTGAGAACATTTGTATCATTGTTAAATAGTTTTTTCTTGGAAGAATGGGGTAGATTTTTAATTCTCACTTCTGTTACTCGAATGCATAATTATGCTAATGCTCAGTAGTGTGTCAGAGTCTGATGGTTTGTAGAATTTTCTTGGCAATACTAAGCTGAAGGCCCTGTCAGCCCCAGAAGCTTCAATTTCCCTGCAGGACAAACTCAGCTGAATGTTACCTATTTTATTCATGCATTGAAACTGGACACTTTACCCAGTGCTTGGTCTGCATTTAAATGTACTTCTACAGTGAGCTTTTTATATATTAATCGTTTTGTTGCTGGTAGTAAAAATGCAGAAAACAAGATATTAGATGACAAGAGGACAAGGACTCTTGTGACTTTCTTTCTTCTGCAGAACTGGACCCCATTCTCTTGCATTGGTTTTGTGTCCATACAATAGAAGTGAATGGAGTCCAGTGGTGTTCAGTTACCAACTTTCTTTAAAATATCTTCTTTTGTGTTCTACGTAAGAAAGTCATTACGGTTTGAAATGACAAGAGGGTGAGTAAATGATGACAGAATTTTCATTTTTGGGGGAACCATCACTTTAAAGGGACAGTTCACACGCATATAAAAATTATGTCATAATTTATTGTTGTACTAAACCTGTATCACTTACTTTCTTATGCAGAATACAAATTATATTTTGAAGAGTGTTGGTAACCACACAACACCGTTCCCCTATTGATTTCCATTGAGGACACAAAACGTTAGGACATTTCTCAAAATATCTTCTTTTGTGCTCATAATAATAAATATTCATACACAGGTATGTGAATAAATGATGAATTAATAATTAAATTACATTTTGGATTGAATTATCTCTCTAATGTCCTCCAAAAAAAAAAAAAATGTTGGGGGGTCTCCAAGTGGCCTTTTAAAAATTCAGTTTGTTCAAATGTTCACAACTAAACTCCCAAGGATATATTTTTACAAGATAGAAGAACTGCAACCATTTTACTTTACTATCAAATAAGTAGTTAGGCTTAAGTTAAAAATACAAGTTTTAATGAAAATAAAATGTAGCCACAAACCCGTCTAATCAAATTTAGTTTATTAGTTTGCTCAGTTATTATCGCACATGAAGCAATTGTGATGTAAAAACAAACTATCTTCTATTGTGCTAAAAAGATCAGAACTCTAATTGAAGTAATAACATGATTGGCACATGATTGGCAATCCTAAAAAATACAGACACCCAAAAGAACAGGGCATTGACTTCAGTAATGAGCCTCTGGTGCTTTATTCATGTTTGCAAATTAAAATATAATAAATTAACATTTTCTTCTAAAAATATACAAAAATACTGTAAAACTTTCCTAGAAAGCCTCAACACAGTAGTATTGCCATGTACCGCATACTATAATAAGCACAGTGGTCTATCTTTTCTAGAAACTAATGAAGATGAAAATCTCCTGTGTTGGGATATTTCTCCACATTCCCATCCTTCCCAAATATTCCAGGCCATGACATTCATTGTTGAGATGTTTTCCCTGGACTTCTCCATAGATGTCCCCCTACGTTTTTGTATTCGATTAAGCATATGAAGTAGCCCGAAAATGCACATACACACACATTCATGTCACATCAATAGATGTTCGATAGACACACAAGCATCATGGAGGCAATATGGGTGGAGAGAAGAACACCTTGAAGCATCCGCTCAAAATTCAGTGAGTCTACGAGCAGCACAGGACTCTGGTAAATATGGCCACTAAAGTTTATAGTACATTGCTGATTGAGACAATTACACACTATTATCTACAATCATGTCACATCACCACCGACATTATTTAGAATATGCATTCACTGACATCTGATAGCACTGGAGGTCTCTCATGAGCAAAACATACATGTAGAGGAACTTAAGTCTGTTTACTTTGCTACACTAAAACTGAACGGATATCTCCGGGGTTCCTTTGCTTCTCTCTCCGGGCCCTGTTTATGCATAGGATGACACTCGGGTGTCCGAACAATCCTCATGCAAAACCCAACCCATCTTACTGAACTACACACAGACAGACGATAAAGTTTACTTTGTGGAACAATTTACTTCCATGAATGCTGTGTATTATGGGTTTTTCGGATCTGAGGATCTAGGGAAAAAGCAGACAAAAAAAGAAAGAATGGAAAAGGTACTCTTGACCGATATTAACAACTCACTCGGCTGGGCTGTTGCTTACAAACAAAGTCTGTCATAAAATCAAATTCGTTCTGTCCCAGCCACAGCTCTGGCAGTTCCTTTATTCTGTCCAAGCCCATTTCTATCACCAGTGACATCAAGACCTCCTCGTCAATAAAATCCGTGTCGATAACGTTGGGGGGCAGTATTGCTGCAGGCATGTGGTGGCCAGGCAGAGGCACGCCAGCGTTCTGCTTAACGTTACCGTCTCTGTACTGTTGTCCTGTCCCGTTTAACTGGTGACCGGCTGGGTGCAGTTCATGCATGTAATGGTGATGATGGGAAGGATGCGTGTGGTGAGCGTAGTAAGGTGTGTTTAGCTTTTGCAGCTGCATGCTCGCAGCCAGCTGCTGCGCTTGGTTGCTTGCAGCGGCTCCAACAAACTGGGAGTTAAAGCGGGCAGGCAAGTTGCCATTGGGGATCCCTCCGTTTATATTATTCCCGGAATGTCGGATCGCGTGGTTCGTGTTTACATTCCCTCCCGCGTAATGCATGTGATCTCCCATCATGACGTACTGCTGTTGCTGATGTGGTTGCTGTTGAAGCGCGTTGGAAAACTGTCCCATTCCCATCCTGCGCGCGGACGCGTGCTGATGCTGGAGACCATTAACAGCATCTGGGAAGCGTCCATGGTTCATTGCCATCATGCGGTCTACCATTCCTGAAAAACAGTTCATTTCATTATTTAAAACAATTGGACGTAATGCACACGCATGACGAGTAACAAACCAACTCCAAAAGGGACTTGGATTGTGGTGACAATATTTCCCATTTAGTTGCGCAAAGGAAGTGCAACATGAAAACGCAGCCTGTTAAACTGATTCAACAGCTCAAAGTTAAATAGATTCACGATGCTTGCGATTAAAAACAAGCCTTTGAATTATAAGATTAAACGCAGCTTTATCAGGTTGCACGTCGTGATCGTTTATAAACATCCCAAACTTTGTAACCTTTACCTCTGTTTGAATCCGCCGAGTGCGTCGCACCGCAGTCGGCAACAGCACAAAGTAACTGACAATCCCAGAGATCGAAGATATTACAATCCTTTCTAATCCGAGTCAACAAAAAGCGCACGCTATCCAAACGCAGACCGCATGCAACTCCAGCCTCCGCATCAGGATCATCACGAAAACTGCTTCACGCTTGTCGGTCACCGCTCATATACAAACAAGCCGGGGGCGGAGCGAAGCAAAGCTTCAATGTGACTAGACTAAAGTCTGGATCCGGGCTCGTGCGAAACGTGGAGCTGAAGCGCGCCACCGACCCCCTTCCGCGCGCACGAAGCAACACCGCTGCACGTATTACCTCATTGCAGCTATTTCTGTTCAAGGTAAGAGTGGGCAAAACACGGAATCACGTTTCACATGTTTTTAAAGGAATGAGCGTGGACGAACATCACGTAATTTTGCAGTGTAGTGCACATGCATGTCCCTTAATAACCACGGGTTTCTTGAAGTACAAGTGTATGTTTATTTATTTGCAGATTGATAGCCATTTATATCTTTACAAATATTATGGTTGAGCTATGTTATCATTGTGATACTATAGTTAAGATTCTTATAGTTTTGAAAATATTGATACTTAAACAACTTGGGGATAAACTTTACAAACATGCCATTTATTGAACATGTAACGCTTTACCAAAACAGCTACAGGAGCACTTACTTAGGCTAGGCAATGTAGTTTGGTTGTGTTGGGTTTTATTCAGAGTAATTTAAGTGCAGAAAAGAAACAAGCAAAGAAAGAGCATCCATTAAATTCCCAGGAGTGTTGATAAGACTTGAGTGTGTGCACACGGGTGCCAACTATAATCTTCCCGTTCTGCACGTCTTATCCAATATGCCTGCTGAGAAATGGGCGACAGCGAGTTTGATCTCTAAAAATCATTGTAACAAACCACAAATTAGAAGGATGTCAAATTTGTATCTGCCTCGCAGTCATCTGTCAAATGCGTAGAATGTTCTTTCTATTTTAAAACTGTTCAGCGAAAGTCAATGACAAATTTGACATTTCACTCAATTGGCAGGACAATTTATTATTTCTGGTCGTTACTTCAACACATGAACCCATTCTGAGTCTTGATAAATAACAGCTGCCCTGATAAATGGACCAGGGATAAACTCTGGGGTAAGCAAACATGTTCGGTTAAAAAACATGAAAATAACACCTGTTTCATTCAACAACCCGGAGATAATGTCAGTTACAAATTAACTGTAAACGATTATAGCTTCTTGCATTGAACATATCTCAACTCCAAGAGCCATTCCAGTTCAATTATTATGTATATTTGTTTACAGAAACAGCAATTCCATTGGTTGATATGATCATTACATCAATTGGGCCATTAACACGGTCATTACATTACATCACACTGTGACGATCTACAGATGCTCTTGTGTTTTTGTTCTAACTGAGCAAAGTGTTCAGTAGCTTTGTGGGGGTTGTATGTGTCATTGAATTGCTGACGGGAGAGAGAATTTCACTAGCAATACAGAGGAATACACATTTGGTTTCTTATAGTGTTTTCTGATGCTTGGAAATGTACAATTGATTTGATTGGAGCATTGTATTGAATGCACCAAACGATTTTGTTGGGCGGTACTGGGATTGTATGACAAATAAGCCTGCCAAGAAGTAAAATCATTAAAGAAGTTCATTTGTTTCTGGTTTGTTTGTAGCTCAGTTCGTAGGTTAAGGTCATTGATTCGAGTCCAAGGGAACACACAACTGATAAACAGTAAACCTTGAATGCATTGTTGCAAAGTTGTAAAATCGATCTATCATGCTCTGTCACCAACTCTATTACTTTACAGGAAGTGTTTCTCTCTAGATAAATTTAAAAATACATTTTACTGCTAAAAATGTCAACAGGGAGGACAAAATCTCACTGCAATTTGTAACTATATTAAGGTGTCTAATTAAGAATTTGTACAATCTCATTAATATATTTCGTATACGATTTGCTTTTGTGACAGTATGGTTAGGTTCAGGCAACACAGTCTCACAACAATTCGTAATAATGTTACGAAAGTGGCTAATTCATACGATCTCATTTGTACGTTTAGTACGATTTGCTTTCGCACCAGTGACATTATGTTGAGGGGTGGGGGTTAGGGGAGGAGCTTCAGTATGGCATTTTTTCTAAGATTCAAATTATATGAACTCATACGAATAAGCCACTTCGAAAAATAGTAACAAGTTCCTGCGAGATTAGGCTGACGATTCAAAGCGTACGAATTCAAATGATTTGCCTCCTTGTAAAAGAGTTACAAATTCTGGGGAGATTTTTAAGGGACATCTAAAATTATACATGAGAAAAGAGAAAGTTATGTTAAATTCACAATCTGATCGCCATGTATAACGCAATATCTACATATATCAAAGCACAACCGGGAACAAATTAATATTCTATACTTCATTAACTTTGAGGGGCACTCTTAATTCTGATAGATCAGAGTAAGTTATCCCTATCCGTAGTCTGTGCTCATCTAAGGTCCCGGGCCTATTCAAGTGTGCCTTCTGTGTTTGAGACAATAGCATTCCAAAGTAGTTTAATCCTAAAGTCATGCCTGAATCAACCTCAGTAGGAATACTAGCTAATGAGCTTTGCAGCCGCTAAGCCTTATGTTCAAAACCACCAATTGCTTTGAGAGCTTTTGTTTCGATGGCAAAAGCAAGCTCCAGTGTGTCAGTTGACATTCTTCTGTGTGGTTTATTGGATGTATTTGACTCCCTCCACCTTTGAGAAAAACCACCACCTTAAATTCTGTTTGGCGTAAAAATGATATCGTTTAATCTCTCTTCTGTGTATTGTAATCCGCCAATAAACCGTCAAGGGCCATATGATTTTATTTTAGAGAACCAGCTTTATTATGGCCAATAAATTACAGGGAGATTGTTGCCACTGCTGTACTCCAGCAAGTTAAGTAGAAGTGAGTTTTAAGCTGTTAGAAAATGTCTTATCCACCCTTCAGTGGAGAATGAAACGTGAGAGTGTGATGTAAACCAAATAAGAGTTTTACAGCACCAATAAATGGGTTGGATAAGTTATTTGCCATCAAAGAGAGTAACCCGGTGTTGAACTTTTTGCACCCAGATCACATGGTGCTACACTGTGGACAGTTACACCACACCAATTTACCCTTTTGAGATCCTGAACTGTCAATAAAAGACTCACCACTCTGTTGCTTAATGACAGGTTAAACTGAAAGCATGGGAGCATAGATCACAAGCATAACCACAGCACATGTAGCACCCGTGTGTTCCTTATCTTGCAAATGCCGTGAATCACTTTCCATCTCTGTTGTTTTCGTTTCTTTCTCAAAGTGTTGCACATGTGACCAGTCATGCTCAACATCCAGTACAATATATTTATATTTTTGTCCTCCTAGAAACATTATGTAAACTTAGAGGTGTCATGTTGGTTGAGTAATAAGGCTGAAACCTTTAACCTGACTTCCTGGTTTACTTTCGGTCACACTGTTTTCTTGTTAGTTATCATGAGATGTGAAAACCCAAATACCTTGATTCTAGATTTTTTTTATATATAATGTATTTAAACATTTTAGAATGATATCAAGTTCATGGAAACTACGGAATAACACATATGGGGTTCATGTTGTCACAAAACTATGTTATATGTTAGTATTTTGAAAGTAGCCAACCTTTGCTTAGAATTAGCATACTTTTGACATTTTAACACTTTAAACGAGTACAGAAGTAATCATTATCTATTGTGGATTCTTGTGTGGCTACTTTTTCTTTGGTGGAAGATATTTAAAAAAAATGTTTGTTTTGTTATGAAAAATTAAATATGAAAAATGAATATGTTGTAATTTTGTTATCTCTACAGAACTTTCAAACATTCTGTTTAGTCAAAAGATGTGACCATTCGTTCATCATTTATTATATTTGTGTCAGAGCAAAGAAGAGCTCCTTGTCAGCTGCAATCTAAGAAAAAATATTGCTATAAACAATATGGCCAGCAGTTGATGGCATTCTTGTTTGATGAATAGAGAAATTAAATTGTTGAAAAATAAAATGAAATATTTGGTATTTATCCGAAAAATCCCAGTATCAGTGTTTCCGAATTCAGTAGTTGGAACATGCAGATTAAAATCTAAGGTTGCAAATTAATGGGATTTTTATGGGTCAACATCCGCTCTATTGTATCAAGCGTGAATCAACCTGCCTGACATATGTTATGTCTGGCATTTTATGAAAATAAATCTGTCTGTCTAGAGATATTGACCTAATTTTTGTCACATTTTATATTTTCTTCCTTTCTTTCTTTCTTTCTTTCTTTCTTTCTTTCTTTCTTTCTTTCTTTCTTTCTTTCTTTCTTTCTTTCTTTCTTTCTTTCAGTTTAAATGTGACAAAACATATTGTTTTGTTAAGTCGGGCTCTTCACTTCCAGAGTTTTTCAGTATAATTTTTTTCCCCATAGCAAACATTACATCAATATCTAATTGGTAAAATCGTAACAAATATGTGATAAGTATGTCACAAGTTACCCATTAGTTTTTCTAGTCATCAAATTGCGCTTTTGAAGACTTTTTATAGAAGGCAAGCGAATGCATTTATCTTAAAACTGCAGTGGCATTTCAAGAGGGTCATTTCAAATATTTTGTTGAAGGTTAATTTTGTATAAGCAAATCATCACTAGAAATCCCACAGATGGTCCGTTCTCTTGGGCTGTTCTCCAATGTTAAACTGTGCTCCAGTTTCTCCTTTACCCAAATCTGTTCACTCTGATTTCCTGGCACAAATGTGACCGCTGCACAGTTATTATAAACCATTAAACTATATGTCATACTTGTCTGCTTCGAAGAAAGGACTGATCATATGACACCGGGGGAGGCCATGCATTGCCTTTGCCAGGTCTTTGACTTATCTGTCAATATTCAGAAATTACTCATCTACACCGTCATTCGAGCGTATTGATTTATACATAACTAGTGGAGTTCTACTGGAACTGAATGCATTTCAACCTCACAGGTTTCATTTAGTCATGCATCTACATCGAACGCATTCCCATAAGTACCAGTTACCTTGTTTTTAGATTTTGTACATATTGCACAGACTCTGAATTGAACATTACCATTAGTTGATGCACATTGCCCATTCAGAAGGTCTCAGTTTTTTCATTTATCACGTCACTCCAAGGCTGAAAAGCATACGTATGAGACATTTTCATGCATTCCCACAGTGGGAATACAGACCGGGTTTTCAACCCTTCATATGTTTCATTATGGAAAAACAGGATGTTTACAGACTTTGGAGCCAATTTTCGACAAAGTCACCATAAATCAATTCATTTAGCCTTTTAAGTGGAGTGTGTACTCATGGCAGATGTGAGATAAGTTCAGTCAGTTAGAAAGTGCTGAGGCACGAGGTACCTTTTGCAACAATTACGCCCCCACAGTTCATCAAGGTTCCCATTGATTTATGTAGCTGCAAGTGTTGTTGTTGTTTTCCTCTTGTTTCTGAGGTCAGGCCGGGCCCGCTTTAGTTTAGATACCGGTGTGTGATGTTGAATATAGATCTTATCTGCTTTTATTTGCATGAACTACTTATTTGAGTCACTGGTTATTTTTCCGTCGCAGCGATTTCCTCAGTCTAGGCTGTGACAGTATTTTCTGCTCTCGGTTTACTTGCAGATCATTTCGAGAATGAATACTGGAACATGAGCAGATTAGTGTTGTAAATCTGTAACTATTGTAATTCCTTTTGTTGCAATCAAATGAACTGCTTGGGAACAGAGTGAGAAAGGCACCGGGTATAAACATGCATCTCCAGTGAAGGATCACTGAGACTGTCTAAAAAAACAGTGGAATGTGACCACATCACATTTATAATGTAAATAATCTTTGTCATGTAAATGATAATCATAATCTGTCCAGGTGTATCCTTTATAATAAGACAGTATGACGAAAAGGGTTGAAAACCATGGAAAGGCAATGCATGTGAAATAACAATGAGCATCAACCTTTAATTATATGTACAGAATGTAAGTAAATAAAATATATTTTATTGTATTCGTATATAAAATGTACATATATTTGTGTTGCTCCTAAATATATTTAGTACAAACACAAACCGGAATCGTGCTTTTTACCTTTTGTGGTTTAAAATATTTGGTAACACTTAAGCACATTCCTACCAGAATTCGTAATTATTTTACGAGGTGTGTATGTTTTAATACGATTTAATTTTGCATCAGTGACGTTAGCTTTAGGGGTGGGGTTAGGGGTGGGCCTCCCTTTTTGCATTTTTGTAATAATCGTACGTTTTTTGCATAATTCACATCGTACAAATTATTCCTAAAAAGCCAACTCGTAAAATAGTTACGATTTCCTGTAAGATCACGTTGAACACTTAAGCTGAAAACATAAGTAGCCCTAATAATGTAAAATGTTTATTTCCACAGAATGCTTGTGATTGTCTCACCTGAGGCAATGTTAATAGCTCTAAAACGTGTATGTGACATTCTTATACCACAAAACAATTGTAACTTAAACAAAACTGCCAAAACACATACATTTTCTTCTTGGCCAAATGTTTATTTTGAAGATTCAGATGTTTACAACAACGACAGTAAAACTTCCCTATTTATTATTTGGCCAGACAGCATTTTCCAGCACTTTCTTTAGATATCTAACCCAGTCCAGCTGAGCCCCCGTCATTAATTTTAAAGAGGGATAATGGAGTGTTAACAACATACCTTCGGTGTTGTGAGAACGCTGGCGAAGCAAATGCTACTAACACGTTATTAGCCATTGCCTGTTGAAAATGTCCTCCATATTATAACATTATCTTGCTCAGTGCCATGTAGTTGCCATCCTGTCTGGCGAGTGTTTGCTCAGTGTGGCAAAATGATTGTGGAATTTCGCCCGTCCCTGGCGCATGCACTCTTCTGCTTTATTTCACACTCCAGTAACAGAAATTCAGGGTCAACAGCAAGATTCCACAGAGCCTTACAAATTAGATTGCAGGGTTAGAAATTGAGATGTAATGTGCTAGTAAAAATGGCTCGAAATTAAATCAGAGGAACTCTTGCATGTGTGCAGTTATATTTGCCGCGTTGGTGCCTTGTGACATATTTTGAAGTAGTGGAGGCATAAATTCAATGCCTTTTGTTATGAGAATGATTACATAAGTTAGATAAATGATTATCTACCATACACAAACTGTTATGGTGTTCATGTTTTTTTATATAGTCAATGTTTGACTTTCGGCTGATAGCTAATATTGTGAAAATGTGCTTTTATTGACCAGTAACGATACATATTGGTGCATCTCTAGTAATATTTGTCATTTTATTGTGTTTAGACATTGTTATAAAAATGGTGCTATTCCATGATTAAGGCTATTAAAATAAACTAATCACATCACTTTATTTTAGTAGCACTAAACGTCCCCACTGAAAAAAAGGATTCTTGAGGATCAGTAAATATTACCCATGCAAATCAGTTAAATTTTACTTACATATATTAGGTAGCAAAGTAAACTACATGCAAACTTCCTGAATCTACTCTGTAAAATTGAGGCAAGGATTTCCACTCAATTAGATTGAGTAGATTTTATTCTATCTTTTTAAGTTAAGAGTACCTACATTTTCAGATATGAGTCATGACACACTGAAGAAATTTGTTAGTGATGTTAGTTTATATAACCGACAACAGTTTATCTGCTTATTATCAATGATAAATATTGAATAATTAAACAATAAATATGACTTATTCAGAGAAGCTTGAATTAACCTAAAAATGGTCAGAACAGGAGATAACATCAATTGCTTTTATTGACCAAATAACAACCGTCTACAAAAGCCCTTTTTGACAATGAACACAGGATTCATTTGATGTCACCATTATTGTGATCAGTGTTCACTTTAGTTGAACTCTTGAAAATCTACTCAATCCAATTGAGTGGAAATCCTTGCCTCAACTTTATTGAGTAAATTCAGGAAGTTTGCATATAGTTTACTTTATTACATAGTATATGTAAGTAAAATTGAACTGATTTGCATGGGTAATATTTACTTTACATACATTTTTTTCAGTGTATGATTAAGAGCCAAGAACCACTTTTAGTGCTTTATAGCACCATTTCTTATGAATGTTTTGGAATTAACACTTGCTTAACTATGATTAAAAAGCTAAAAAATATGTCAAGTGTGTTTTGCTTGGCCAAGCATACTCGCTTTAAGTGCTTCTGAGCATTTCACGTTATGACTTTCCTTTGATAATGGACCACGTTACTCTTTCTGAATTCATTCCAGTTATTAATTCCATTCCATTTATCTTTATCGTATAATAGACCAGAGATCAAAAATCGGAACATCTGTGTCAGAATCACTTTATGATGATCCGTTCCTTTTGGCTTCTTTGTTACGTCCTTCTTGCAGTAATCTGGAAATGTCACAGTACACACTGTGAGTTTACTGCACAGAACTGAGGACGTTATTCCCATCTTAAGTATGTCTAGCATTATTCCCCTCCACTGGCTGAAAGCACTCTGATAAATAAACATTGAAGCAATCCAACTTTATGCCGGTCTCTAAGCAACAAGAGTCATTGGAAATTAATACTCAGCCCAACAGGATGAAATTGACAGTGTACTGCCTGCTCCCCTGAATGTAATTGGCAGCCCAAAGCTATTAAATTAAGCAGTCTGATGCTTGAACTGAGCTATTTGACGAAAAGCTTCATTTGCTTTCTTTATTTCCATATTCCCCTTCCAAGGTGATTGTTTAGTGGCCATCTTCACTGCAAACATAACTAAAGCAAGATTGACAGATCTTACCTGAGCGATGCTAACACTGTCGTCTGTCTCTCTGTTTACAACAAACACTTCATGCTTATAGCCTACCCCTGCCCCCACCTCAGCACAACACAGAATAATTACACACTTTCGTGATTAGTGCTTTCCAAAACCCTTGAAGTTAAAGCTGATTGAGCCGCATACAGGGAATACAAAAATAGAGCTGTAAAAACTCAACGTGAAGTTGCAATCTGTAACTTTTGCCTCTAGATCTCGGTTTGAAACTGAAATGGCAGGATTCTTCTTTACGTGAGTGGCAGTCAAATGATGTTGGGAGACATAGATTTTTTATTTACTTGATTAATATCTGGATATTTTGAGAAATGTTGGTAACCAAAAACCCTTTGTCACCATCAATTTCCATTGTATGGATACAAAACCAAAGCAAGTCAATGGGGACCAATGGTTTTCTGTTACCAACATTTTTCTAAATATCTTCGGTAACACTTTATAATAACTGCACGCTATGAATCATTAGTTAAGTATCAGTACATAGTTAATTATTCATTTATGAAGCATTGGCCCCACATTAATAGACATTAGTAAGCAGTTTATAAATACAGCTATAAATGCTTTGTTCTTGATTTATAAGCATGTATATAATATGCTTAATAATCAAATTTTCATACTTTAAGGATGAATTCATCATCTCTAAATTAAGGATTACATTACTTACAAACCAGTTAGTTAGGAGTTGTCAGTGGTTCATGAGATCATTTAGAAAGTGTAAGTAAATGATTAATAAACTCTTTGAATGCACATTTATACATCTTATTATTCTGACATATAGTAACAGTTACTTCATTTGTTAATAAATGCTTTTTTAACACACATTCCTGCTGTAAGTCATGATTAATTAACGTAGTTATAAAACATTTACTAGTTGTCAGTTAACTATTTTTGTGAGCTCATCTAAAGTGAGGACTATGTATGCCTTGTAAAGCATTTACAAATGAGAAAATTTGATTATTAAGCATATTATATACATGCTTATAAATCAAGAACAAAGCATTTATAGCTGTATTTATAAACTGCTTACTAATGTCTATTAATGTGGGGACAATGCTTCATAAATGAATAATTAACTATGTACTGATGCTTAACCAATGATTCATAGTGTGCAGTTATTATAAAGTGTTACCATATCTTCTTATGTGTTTTGCAGAAGAAATTCATACAGATTTGAAATGACAAGAGGGCATGTAAATTATGACAGAATTTTATTTTGAAGGTGAACCATTCCTTCATGCTAACATCGTATATAGTTTTTATATACGGGTGGTTGACAAATAAACTGTAAATGGCTCCTATAGTGTGGCAAACATTGGTTAATAATCTATTACTTTATATTACTAATATTTATAATGTAAAAAAGCCTAAGAAAGATTTTTCTTTGTTGTTAGTTTTCTTTTTGGAAATCTTTGCTCTCACACCATAAAACACATTTATGGTATATTTGTACTCATGTACTAGCCCTTAAGCATCACACAAGAACACATCAAAACTTGAACGATCATCCATTTTTACAAAGACAGTTTCACAGAACCTCACACGTAAACCGCATCCTGAAATATCACTCAGAAGAGGGATTTCCGTCGGCTTGCTAGAGAGAAGATAAGGACTTTGTCCTTAAATTTCACCAGAGCAATAATTAGCTTCATCTCAGCAACTTGATTAGAGCAGTGTGGGCTGCCCTGCCATACTTATCGCTCTCATCTCGCAAAGGTTGCCAGGCAACTGCAGCAGAACATCATGTCAAATGTTTACTGCAACAAAACTTACCAGATGAGTCATTTATCGCCCTCATAAAACAGTAGGTGAAACATAGCAACTTTCAGACAATTTAGCTTTAAACTGGAGCTCGCAGAAGTGATATCTGTTCTGAACTGTCAGTAGTAAGTATGACAAAATTAATTCGGGAGGAAACCATGGTTGACACGTACGATAACAGGATTTTTTATTTGACTTTATATTACAAAAATGAAAATTCTCTCTTCATTTACTCACCTTCAAGTTCCAAATATGTATACATTTATTTGCGCTGATGAACACAGAGAAAGATATTTGGAAAAGATCTTGGCCACCATCGACAACCATAGAAGGGGAAATTTGCTCTTATAAATGTCTTTGTTGAACACAGGAGAAGAGAGTTTGAAGAAAGTTGGAAAGCAAATAGTTCTGGGTCACTTTTGACTAACATTGTCATTTCTCCTACCACAGGCATTCATCAAAATTTGGAACAAGATTTTACAGGAACAACTCATGGGAACATCTCTGATGCCAGCATTTTTATTTTTGTGTGAACCCTCCAAGTTACAGTAACATAATTTTTTTACTTAATGTGTTATTTTGAAGCAGAAGTGTATTCTGTGCCATGCATGGACACAACTTGGAACTGCAAACAAACATAAAGAAAAACAAACATATTTATTTATTTTGTGAACCCGGCTTTGGTCTGGCAGGCGATCAACTTACCAGATAGTCCCGCCCCAAGCTCAGTATAGCCAATGCTGTTCTTTGTGGTTGGTTGGCTTGCTTAAACAAAGCTTTGCCTTTAAACAGAGCAATGTTTTGATTATTCTGTTGAATATGTATGGCTTTTCCGGATATAAATGGGATAAGGAATACATTTTCACAAAAAAATGACAAACCTAAATAAAAGATTAAATAGCCTAATAGAAAAGTTACTTTTAAATGAATAATTCTTTACTGCACAGCCAAATCCCTCACGTGTGTCCACATGAATAGTGTGTAGTGTAGAAAATTGTGTATTTTATTTATGACTTTCGATGCCAATTAGGAGTGTATATCTCTTTATTGCTCATGATCAACATTCTTCTCATATCTTTCTGAATGACAACAAACATATTCCTGGTTTGAAAACTTTTCAGCGAACATACTCCCCTAACATCCTCTGCAAGATCTTGTCATGCTCAACCGTTTTCATCCATCTAACTCGCCCGTAAGACAAAATTGCATGCTTTTGCGTCTCTGCATGAAAGAGAAACAACCAAATGAGCCTGATATGAGCTCCTCGGGCAACTTCTGGACTCAGCAGGAGGAACAAGACCTTGTAAGCAGTAAGGTCACAAAAGCAAAACAAGCCCTAATCAACCTCCCATATCTTTAAGTCAGCATCGCTCTCTGGATGAAGAAAGGCCTTTATTCTTTTCAACACAGAACCCCCCAGCCAGCACCAAAATTCCTGCCTGACATTCCCTCAATCTTCCAGCTCGGACAAGCTTCAAAAGGAACTCTCTCTCCTCCCCGGTCGAGTCTGCCCTGAGGGTTGTGTCCCTCTCAATTTCTGGAGCTGCGTGGCCTTGAGTTTATGTGCCCTTAGCTTCTTTGCCTGAAGATGCTGTGTCTCTAAAAGCAGGACTCTAACAGCTGTCTGTATCAGGATAGCCGGGAATGAGGGAGAACGGGAGAACGAGAGGGAGGGGCGGTTGCGCCTGATATTGCTGACTTTATTTTCCCCTTGCCTTGACTCCCCAGCCTGGAATGCCCTTGTGACAACTGCGCGTCAGTATCCAAAGTACCGCAGCCCGCGGTGTTTTTATAGCCAT
Source organism: Triplophysa dalaica (assembly GCF_015846415.1). NCBI lineage: Eukaryota > Metazoa > Chordata > Actinopteri > Cypriniformes > Nemacheilidae > Triplophysa > Triplophysa dalaica. The sequence continues at coordinate 17,414,739 of NC_079554.1, forward strand.
GCAAACCCGTTCTCGCTCTGTTTTGCAAGGCCGGCTCTTGTTTTAAAAACCACATTCCTGCATTGAAGCCGCACTCCCCCGTGCCGCTGCTCCCGTGTTGCCATGGCTTGGAATTAGGACGTACGGCCTGGTGTAAACAAACACGGGCTGGCAGGCCATGTGATGTTGACCACCTTTGGACTCGGTGGAGACTGGCTGTCTTATGATGAGGGGCCGAAGGTCTGTCCCACACACACACATACACACACACTCGCTCCAGACTTTTTCCCTATGATACAATGCTACTGGCCCCAGTCTACCGCGTATCGATCTGCGTGTTGGCATTAAGCTTTGCAAATGTTAATCAATGTGCAGAGCTGGAATCGCTACCTGGTGTGAGCACATAAATTATGCATTTCTCCAAAAAGATATACTTCCTTCCTCCCCCGTGTGCAGGATTGGCTAACGGTTAAATGGTGCCGTGAAGTATAACTCATCATTTTATGGATCTCGGAGCCCTGCAATTTAACAGTGAGGAAAACAGATAGCAAATACATTATATTCTGATGCGCATGTGAAGAGTGCATGTACTTCTACATCTAGCAGTTATCTTAATAGAATAAAGACGTCCCAGCTTTAATAAAAAAAACTGCGGCTGCTGATAGACTGCTGGCAGTTTTAAAGATTCATTTAGCAACTTAAGATATGCAAAATATGCAGAAGAGCGGGGGGAAGTGTTAACATCTCTATATCAGAGCTAGATCTCTAAGCTGCCTGAGTAACGGAGAGAGATTCCCAACTGTGCTGTTGTGTTGCTTAAGTTTTTATTTGCTCTTTATTGGTGGATTAGATTTAACTACAGTATTTAAACACTTAATTCGAGTACAAGTATCTATTTGTCCATACAGCTTCACTTTTTGCTTTAATTTTCTCTGACAGTGGATACTCACAACTGAAGATTTGTGTTACTGTCCAGCTGTCAAGTCTGTGGAAACACAAGCCGGTTCTGTCCAGCCATGGCACCAGCATAGTTTTGGTGATAAAGAGGTAATTGCTGCTTGAATGGTGGAGCATGGCACTAAAAATGCCAAGGTCATTAAATGATTTCCAGGAAATGTACACATGCACTGGAAATTGCTTTTGAATAAATGCATGTGAGAGATTAAAAATGGAAATGAAAACGCTTGGAACTTGGATCTATAATTAAAGGGACAGTTCACCCAAAAATGAAAATTCTATCTTCATTTACTCCAAGATCCATTTACCCTTGAGTCGGTCCAAATTTGTATTTTTTTTGTTCTGATAAACACAGAAAGGATATTCGGACTAGCATTCTTCCAAATATTTTTCTCTGTGTTGATCAAAACGAAGAAACTTATACAGATTTGGAACAACTTAACAGTGAGTCGACTAAATGAAGACAGAAATGTCAATTTTGGGCTAACTGTTCCTTTAAAATAATACATTTCTAAAGGGGAGTTAAAGTACTTTTTGGTATTGATTTATGAATCTGGGAATTTTAAAGTGGTTTTATGAAGATTGTTTGGAGAGGGAGGGTGGAGTCAACAAGATTATTCTTAGAAATGACACAATGACACATCCATGGCTTTTTATAACTCAAATGAAATCAAACACTGTCAATTACACTCAGTCTCCTCCCTCAAAACAGAAAGCTCAGCTCATATACAGTGTGCACGTAGTCCATGCGATTGCATAAGTTCTTAGAAATCAAGGCTATTCAGGTCCTGGCTCTTATCCATGTTTCTGTGTACTGCACATCATATTAAGGCAAATTAAAAAAGACCCACCAAGCTTGCAAAGTTTCCAATGCATTTGAGTATATTCTTCCTGCAACTGTATAAAACATGCACTCTCTTTAAATGAGAAAGTAATATATTCCAAATAATCTGGGCTTAGTACGAATAAGCTTTATTAGCTTTCATTAAAGTCTCTTGCCCACTGAAGAGCCCTATAAATAGTTTTTTCCTCATAACACTGACTTATTGTGATTTAATCTGAAGCAAAGCCACACACTGCAGGCTCTCAGTGACACAAGACTGCTCATTATGGCTCACAAATGGAAAGAATTAAAATGGACATGGAGATCTAAAGAGCATGCTCGGGTGAGGAACGGTGTCAATTCATTTTGTTTGATGTTGAAAAAAGGCATTTTATAGGGACTTGTAGATGCTCTACTTTTGCAAGTGTTTTTCTGCTTCCTATTCTCTAGCCATCGACAAATGTATTAAAAAGAGACACAGTTTACAAAGTGTACTTATCCTGACACCACTAATTTATTAAATCAACTAACTTATTGAGGTGCTGTATAGTCCTAGTAAGTGTGCCGCCTGCTACATCTCCCACAATCCATCACTCAGAATTGACTCGCAAAACTAGGAAATCTGTGCAAATTGCACAAGGAAATTACATAAAGAAGGAAGTCATTTACATAATTCCTTTAGTGAATCGAGTGCTAAAGCGATGCAGACAGAGCGTGCAAATAAACAATGCTATCTTGATAGAGTTTCCCTCCATCGAGTTACAAGAAGGTAAAAACACAAAAGACGCAACACTTGTTCACTTGTGTGAAATCACTGCAAGTGTTATCAAGGCCGATAATTTTGTTTGATTACCAAAATTAACGTTTATTGCTCAGAGGTTGCTACTTCATAGTGCTCAGCCGTGTTTATTTTAAGCATCGTTGTCTCGGATGTTTTTGTTAAAAAGTCCTTGAAATTAAATTAAAATGAGTGTCAATTAAAATGACACTATTTCATTGTTTATCCGTTTGAAATAGTTTAACAGAAGGGGGCTATAATATTTATAAACATTGCATTAAATGACGTGACATCTGAGCACGGTTTTTGACATTATGGAGACCTCCATGTGAGAAGATTAAATACTTAACCCAATGAGGTAAAATCACAAATAAAGATGCTTTATTTGTATTTCTTTATTTTAGATGTAATTGAAATCAAATGGAAACCTTTGCTAAGATGTCCTACTTTAATCTTACAAGTGTTGCAGAAGAGCTTTCAACAATGTTTCAAACTGTGCTCAGAAGACTGAAGTCTTTTAGATTTCAGGATGTCCTCAAATATTTCTCATTAAATCTTCTAAAAAACTAAATTACAATGCTATTTACATTACTTTATAGTTCTTTACTTTTAATGTATTTCACCAATTCTGTTGTTTGTGTCTATTTGCTTGGTTTCTCTTAAAGGAGCTGTGTCTACTTTTTGGAGGACCTATTGACTGAAATAACTAATTTTTTAGTTACTAAATTTCTTTCACTGGACCTTTAAACCAAATTCAAACTGACTCCATCAAACATCATCGAACACCGAAATTCTAATATAGGGTGAAATATTTTGTTGATGTTTGTCACTATTTGTTAGATTATTGTGAAAAAGCTTTTAGAAAGAGATCTGAGAGTTGATTTTTACATAAATAAAAAAGACCTGTGAGACTCTTACCTCTTTAAAAGAGCAATCTCTGAGCAACAGTGTTTTCCACTGGGTATTGCTGAGATATTAGTAAACGGGATGCAGAGGACAGAATGACTGAGAATGGATTATAACACAGCGGAGCTTGCCAACCTTTTTCTGACCCCTCTGTGCCTGGCAGATGGTATTCATTCTTAAAAATGGATTTGCAGTACCAACTCTCCTTGTGCCCTAAGGGTACATTACTGGGCCACTGGACATAAAATCAGAACCCAAAAAAGCTTACTTTGGATTTAGCATTAAAGTTTTCCGAAAGAACAGTATGTTTATTTGAGCATTGAGCTTTCTTTTGATTGATACACGGTCTGTTCTAGTGCACAGTGTGTTCAGACTCTGAGAAATGATTACACGGTATAAAGAGATCAGATTCACATTCTGTCCCCTGTGATGCTCAGAATGACTTATACAAGCAAGGCAACAAGTATTTTACCCAAGTTAAGCGGTGTGAACCATAAGACATGATTAAGAAATTATTAAACAGAACAAAAGGGTGTCATATTTTATGTTTAAGGTCTAGTGTATGAAACTTAGAGGCATCTAGCAGTGAGATTTCAAACTGCAACCGACGGCTCACTCCACCCCTCTCTTTGAAGCACTACAGTGGCTGACACAGAACTAGGATGTCATCACATTTTAGCTTCTTTGCCAAGGAGATGACGTATTTACAAAGCGTGGTCAGTAGAGCAGTTTGTCCTTTTAGGGCTAATGTAAAAACAACATGGCTAATTCCATGTAAGGGGACCTGCGGTGTATGTAGATAGAAATAGATCATTCTAAGGTTCTAACTCTTCATTATGTAAGGTCTTTATTACCTCTGAAGACATAGTTATATATATTTTATTGGTTTCTGTCAATAGATTACACATTGAAATGTTTCCTCTTATCCCATTTATCTTGAAAACATTCTTAAAACGATTTTAAAATAATATGTATTATTTTTGGTGACTCGCACTTACCCACTTCAAGTTTACACACTTGAGTTTAAAACAACTGAAACTATGTGAACAGGATTTACTTTCCTTGATTATAGACCTCCTAGATATTTATGTCCTAAACAATCATTCAGGAAATAGAGTTTAACTTTTCATGTATTAATGGTTCATGAAGACTTTCAGATTGACTTCAATAGCTACTCAGGTTATTTAGAAACCCTCTTGGACGCCTGATCTCTCTCTTTCTCTCTCTCTCCCTTGTCACACCTGCTGTGCAAAATGTTTGACTGTAGATTTGATAGCACAAGCTTGAACGTTTTAATTAATCATGTTTTTCAAAAGCAGCAGCAATGCATGCCTTAAAGCATCTTTCCCCATTAAACCAATTAACTAAAAGCTGAACTAATGAGTTTTTTACAATATTATAATGAGACGTGAATTCATGACACGGGGTAAGTTGCTTTGTCAATTGGACATTGTTCGAATATTCTTTGACTCCTAAACAAAATTATTTGTCACCCAGGACTGTACAATTCCTATTGATTTGAAGGTAGTTTCATGTTTAATTGAAGACACAAAATTAATAAAATTATAATTTTATGTATAAATTTGTTGTTTCTTGCCTTGATGTAAAATGAATACTGTGAATAAATAGTAGCTACACAATTTTCTGTTTCGTAATTTTCAAGATTTTCATTTTGGTCAATTTAAAACCTGTTGAGATTGTCGACTGGATATTTTTCCCAACGGTGGGTTAAAACAACCTACAATTTTTAAAATGCAATATAATTGAAGACTATTTATGCCGTGGCTGGTGCTTATGTATCAAAATATTACTTCGTGAATTAGGACATTTCGGTGCTCAGTACCATGAGTGTATTTGGATGAGATTGATCGACCAATAGCAGACAGTCGTAATTGTTTTTGTAATGTTGCCATGAGGCAATCAGCTCCAGAGTGCTCAATGATATTTTCATCTCAGGTGATTGGCTTAACCTGTAGTGGTCATGCACCAACCATTTGCACACTTTCTCTAGGCTTTATATTCTTTCCTAGTGAATGACAACAATGAGAAATTACTTAAAGTTACCAAGTTTAGCAGACAGGGTAAATTTTTTTACTTCCTTCCAAAAATTCACAAATCTTAGACTTTGTACCTGCCCTCAATGCCTGCAGCAAGTATGTAAAAGCGAAAGAGACTTGGCACAATATGATAATAAAATCACTCTGCTTTTCTAAAACTCTTCATAAACATCTCATATAAGAGGCTAAAGGCATATTCAGATCCGATTACCCTTATCCCTCTGAGGATTGTGTTTTTTCCAATCTTTTCCACCGCACCTTCTGACCTCCTTACCATCTAACATATTCTGCTGTTGTGTTTCCACAGTCACACATCTCATTGTTTATGGCCTTATTTTTGCTTCCCTCCGTCTCGCTCCATTGTGTTTGGATCCCTCCCATAAAAAGAAAGCGCTGGAAAATAGCCCTCTGACTTTTTTGAGGTGAAGATAAAGAGAGCGAGAGAAAAACACGAGTGCCTGGAGCATCTTAATGCTTTGGAAAGGGGGGGAACAGAGGAACGGGAGGGGGCGGGAGGTGGAGGGAAACCTAACTGGAAGGAACAGGTAAAGTGGGAAATTCTGTCGAAAGGAGCTCGGAAAAAGCGTCAAGGTGACATAACGTATGGCTGTTAAAACGCAAGCTCATAAAGGGTAAGGAAAGAGCTTGTAAATAAGAGAATGAAAATCCAACGTAAGCCATTTTCTACTCCCATAAATGCGGCGGTATGCGTAAGCGCTTAAAAATCTGTATGATCAGCATCGGAGGGAATCATTCTCAAGATACTCACCCTATGCATGAAAATTACAATGCACAGTTTATTTGATTAAAGTAAACACAAGAAATGTAATTGCAGTTATCACATTCTATAGGAAACTGTAAAAATTATTGTAAACACTTGTGGTTCTGTTTTAACAGAGATTCTTGTGTTGAAGCTCTGTCAAAAGCAAACTGTGGAAAAACTCGGCTTAGTCATTTACATTAGTCATCTATAAACACTATGAATCTCTTACGGTGACTAATTCTCCCGCCCCTCTTCTGCAGGTGAACACTTCAAAACTTCTCCTAAATGTTCACAACATATTTATTCACAATCAAATGTATTTTATTTGTGAAGTTTTGAGGTTGAAGGTTCAAATGGGATTGCACGTCACAATATATGTTGCTGTTTTAAAGCTTGGCATTTAGCTCTATCAGCAGGAAGACACTGTATCAGGTTACAACCTTTGAAATGCAAGGAGGAAAAAAGCGCGCTCCCCTCCCCCAACTCTGCAGACAGGGCTATTTGTAGCAGGAGCTTCCAAACAATGTCAGCGCAATCACACCATGCAGCAAAAGACACTGACAAATTTCATGCCTGGTTAAGCTCCTGTTGTTTGCTACTACCCCCCTCATCTCCCCCCAACACCCCCCCACCTCCAGTGATTTTGGTGTTGTTTCCATTACCGATGTCATTTTTTGTAAGATGTTAGTGCTTGGTGCTACACAATGTCAATGGTCAAAAAGGATCTACTTTTGCAAATTATTATCTTGAAGAATTGTAAGGTCTCAGTTATGTTTCATCAATGTCCAATATCTTTTTTTCAAACATATAGGTTTATAAATGAAATAAAATGTTTATTATTAAATACATGATAAATAAAATGAATACAATTAAATATATAACTGTATATAACACTATGTGTGGGTAATTCTTATTCTTAAAAATTTTCATAATTTCATATGACCGTTTTCTGTGCTACTACTTATTATTTGTCTTCTTCTGTTTTTACTGTATATGGTATATTCTTTTTATTGTATTGGTAATTTGTTTGTTCCTCTTCCGCCCTGTTTTCTTGTGAGAACTAAAGAAGTTCATTGTACCTGGTACAGATGACAATAAAGCTCTTGAATCTTCAATGTTGATATATACCCACAAAGATATATCGTTTTTGGACGTATTGGGACATTTTGGGTCCCCATGAGGAAAACAGCTCATGAATCAAACATAATTTTGTTTGTATAAAGATGTTAAAATGCAGAAAGGCTCAAGGTTAAAGGGATAGTATATACAGTATACAATCATTTCGTTTACAAAAACTCCCCATAAAGTCCCCAGAACACACGGAAACCCAACATTTGGACAAAAAATTTCTTGGGTAATTTTCAACCCAGCGTTGAGTCAAAATGGACAAACCCAACCATTGGGTTGTAAATTAACCTATGGTGGGTTGTTTTTACTTGAAATGCTGGGTGGTTTTAATTGTTGGGTCAGTTATGAACCGTTTGCTGGGTTGATTTAACCCAATGGCTGGGTTCGTCCCTTATTAACCCAACTCTGGGTTCAGTAGTGTGTAGGGCTACTCTAGAAGTTTAGATGTTAAGTGCATTGCTCAAATAATTTGAAAAATGCTTCATATTGTCCTGACGCTTAACCGGTACATCATTGATTTAATACCCACTCCAGTGCATGAAATTTAGCGGCATCTATAGCAATAAGGTTGCGAATCGCAACCAACGGCTCTCTCCACCCATTACTGCTCCCTTTCGAAGCACTACATTGACTGACATAGAACTATGTCATCACGTTTTAGCTTCTTTGCCGAAGAAGATAGCGTATTTACAAAATGCTCTTTGTTTGTCCGTTTAAGGCTACGATAGAAATAACATTGCAAATTCCATTCAAGGAGACCCGTGGTATATGTAGATAGAAATGTCTCATTTTAAGGTTCTTATAAAAACACAACTCTTCATTACGTAAGGTCTTTATACACCTTTGAACACATAGTTATGTAAATCATATTTAATTTCTGTCGAAAGGCCTCCAAAAAGTTACAAATTAGACCTTTAAATGCGCTATAATCTTAAAATCTTATATAAAATCTTACAAATACATGAATTTAATCTCTGACATTTGATTGCGATTCTGGCGTTTTTGAGATCTCCTCTGAAGCTCAAAAAGAGACCTATATAAGATTACTTCTCTCTTTAATCCAATTGCTGTTTAAGATCAATTAAGACTTTAAAAAGATCTCATCTGGGATTATTCTAGGTATGGTTTTGGTCCTCCTTCGATGGCGAACAAGATCCAAAGAGATTGAATAAACCTGGGCGCAACGTGGCGGTCAGCCATCTGTCTTCGAAATTTCAGATGCAGCCATCACCTCAGCCCAAAGCAGATGAAGAAGATGCAGTTTGCAGTCTGAGCAATGACTATAGCAGTGCAGGCAGCAGCCCTTGGCAATTAGAGGCTGGGTGAAATATTTGCTCACTGTCAGAGAGAGAGAGAGAGAGAGAGAGAGAGAGAGACTCCCTGTGAGGGGGGAGGTTCACCCAGGGAATTCGCACTCAGGAGCCCAGAAGCCGCTCGTGAGCTCCATATGATATGGAAGGTTGAGCAATGCTCTTTATCTCAGCCGTTTTTTTTCTGTGAGCACAGAGGATGGCAGGGGGCACTGCTTTTGAGAGTTTGCTCTTTACACTGCCGGTGAATTAACCTTCAAATCATCACTGTTATATCTTTGAGAGGTTAGCATTCTGCCTTCAAAGCTGCGCTGTGAAGTAGACAAAAATATTTGCACCGCAGAGATGTGTTTCTGAAGTAACCTTTAAGAAGTGGTTGCTTGCTTTTTGAAGTCTTTAATCTCTCAGTTGGGTTTTTTAAAGGTGTTACAACTCAAGACTGCAGGATTGTTGTGCCTGTTGATGCTCGCCTCCTCATGTTATCTTCCTCTGACCTCTGTACGTCTCAAGGTTAAGTAATGATATTACATGGTTCTTTAAGGACTGCTGTGAAGAAACATGGAAAACTGTCTGAAGTTTCGTTTTTGAAGTTAGCTGTGGCCTTTGCTGACACAATTAGAATTTTAGTGCCGTGTCTGTTTGGGAAAAACATTTTTGAGCGTCCCGACCAAATCCTTAAAGCACTATTAGCTCAGACGATAGATATGTGTTAATTTAACCAATGACAGGGGAACATATTTGCATATTTAAAAATTCTGGGTAATTGTAATGCAAAAATGACACACTTTCAGTTGTGATGTCATGGAGAGCACAACAAGAACACATGTATTTATATTTGTATTTTTGATCCCTGAGCAGGAAAGCTATTTTAATATGGTTTGTGAATTATTTGTATACCGTAGTTTCTTATATTCTGATAGCTTAAACTCGAATACGTTCAAATGCCATCTTGTTGATCTATTCTTGTGACCAATTGTCTCCACAAGGATGGTACATTTCTGACATAACCTGGTGGAAAACTGATTAATAAACATACTAAATGACTTCCATGAAGATACCAAAAGAACATTTTTATTAGTGGTTATTTGCTCCTTTATCATTAATAGAAATAGTGGTTATAGAAATTGAAATAAAGTAAATTAGTCTTGTACATCAGCTTTGTTCCCTACGGTAAAACAAAATGGCAAACACCATTTGAACATTGCAATTGCAAGTTAGTAAGTGCTATTAAGTCACTTAACTTTGAAGAGAAAAACTGATTCAGATTCTGATTTCAGTACCAAACATTTACAAGTGCACTTCCAAGAACACAATGTTGCTGTCCTTCCGAAACCTCATGTCTCCATAAATCATTATTATTTGTCAACCTTTATGTTTGTAACTGGGTTTTGCAAATATTTAACCAATAAAAGTATTAAAACAACACAGTATTTCATTTTAAATTGTAGAGTTTTTTTTCCATTTCCTGAAGAGCAGCGAATTTGGACATGTTAGGTTTCGATTAACAAGATTTAAATTTGAATCAATATAATGTTCAGTTATCTACTGTAATGAATGGACTAATGAATTTTATGCTGTCTTAAAATAAAGCTTTCGAAAGTAATCATCTTTAATGACACAAAATCTTCTAATGTTGTTAAGAATTACTAATAGCTCCATTTTTATGATTCTCTGTGTAATGGACCAAAGCTCATTCCACGTAGCCATAAGGCAATGTGCGCAGTAATGGACACTGAAATAGTGAACTGAAACTGAAGACATCTTTGGACAAAACGTGATACTTATACAAGCTAGCCACAAATTTAGGTCAAGCCACATCATCAGATTATCCCAGCAGAGGTAAAGTGTTAAAGAGAAGTCAAAAGAATAAACACTGAAGACAAATGTAATATTTATTGACTGTTAAAGTGAGTGATGCAGTAGATTAGATTTCTCAAATGCATGTTGGTTTTTTAGACGCACAAACCTCCTACCAAAGACAACATCTGTCACGACTCGCACGTCTTTTAACAACTTTTTTGAGAAATCCATGTGGCGACAGAAACAGTATGTGAAATACTTCCTTGCATTAAGCAAAAAAAACAAAAATATGAAAAACGAATGGTTTATTTTTTGTGACAGGTGCAGTGATGCAAATTATATATATTATACTACGTGCCATAGTATAATGTCTGCATCTAAGTAATTTCTCAAATGACCTTGAGTTGAGCTACAAAAATAAGTTCTATGCAATATTTTATATCAGTCTAGATCAATGCACTGAGTAGCATTTCCTTGCATAAAATACAAGAATATGAGTTTGCCTGCTGCTATCCAGGTCAGTAGCAGCACAGAGAGTCAGTGAGAAATCCTTAACAACACGCTTCACTGGACCCAACCAAAATAGTCCAGACTAAAGTTAGCTCAGCACAGCACAGCGTTGGACGGCCCTCCACCATGGAATTCATTAACACTTGAATCTCACACTTCACTCTTATAGTAGTTTGAATGAGGACAGTTTTTTTTCTCTCTCTGTCTCCGTGGATGAATTATTCATGCAACATTTTTCCATGTGGAACATTATCACCCTGAAATAGTTTACAAAAAGCAGTTAGGCTATAATATCTCTGCAGCCAACCTCTATGGATTTGAACGCTAAGTCCATTTTAATTCACATTACGCAGTGAAATATGGCATGTGGTTGTTTGCACCTATTTGTGGGTGTGATGGAAGTAAAACTATGGCAATATACATAGGCTCATGGGCGCCATAAAGGGGTGGAAGGTTAGAACGATTCTAAGGGGCCAGGCTGATTTAAGGCCCAGAAGAGCAGACCCCCTTTTTATTTTCCTATTTGTAGGGGGCCCAGAAATTTTGGTTTCGCCCAAAGTCATAAAACATTGAATCCAGGCTCTGTTTATGCATGTTTACATGTTACTCATTCTGCTGTCAAAATTCCAGCTCAGTTATAACCTCTTGAACTAGGTCGATGGTGGGTGCAGTCGGGCATCAGTGGTCATCGTATGAATTCAGTGTTTGAAACGGACCATTAAGAGTTAAATTTAAAGTCAGGGTGCGGTTTATTATTCTGACTGTTTATCGTGGAAACTGGGTGTCAGGTCAATTCCTGTCAACATTTAATTCATCACAATCAAATTGATTTTGTCATTAATACACTCCTAAAAATATTTTGGCCTCTACTCTGTTGGGAAGTGTGGCTTAATTTTTTTCCTTAATGTAAACGATAAATAATCCGAATTTGCAGCACACAGTTTACAAACATTTTTTAAAAATGTTTTATAGTCTAGAAGACTAAGGGCCCAGCTTGCGGCAGCAAACGCCTCTTTTGGTGAAAGAAAAGCTACTGTCAGTATTTATTTAAGAAACGCAGTGAAAATTAAAGACTGACCTTATTGAATGTGAGATTAGTCAGAGTTTCCTCTTCAGAAGCAAACTTTTTGAAAGGAGAGTATTAAAATGAATCATGTGACGCGGTTTACTAAGTTTTGCGCTCGTCCTTGTACTATTATTTACTTTTGTCAACCCCCCCCAAAGTGTAAACTTTACGATAATTTGCGCTGCTCTAATTGCATTAGTCATTATGGGAATGAAAAATTACGCCTGTGTTTTCTAATATGCGCCTTGTTAGTAAATCACCCACATACATTTCCATTCTTCTCTTTATTGAAATTGCGCTCTCATGCGATTTTGCAATGTTTAGTAAATCTGGCCCTTAGAATGTAAATTTAGGGCTTTTATTCATATGAAAATAAAATGTTAAGAGTCACAGTGGAACCAACAGTATGTGTGTATAAGTTTTGTTTGGGCAGATGCCTCCAGTTCTCAAGATCATGATTTGTGAAAGCTCAATGTAAAAAAACATTGAGGGAGGGGAAATGTTGTCAAATGAAAATGCGTTTAATACAACCACACAACTGAAACTGTCATCTGCTGCAAAGCTGGAGAGGGAATTAGTGCATCTGATTATTGCACACAAACCATTTGCCTAAGCAAAATGTAAGAAATAAATAACGTCGATTATGAATGTACGACTCAGAATTCTTCTGGAAATTCACAATGTGTGTTAACCAAAAAAAAAACACATGAATGATTAATCTTGCATATCAAAACGGATGATATTTAAGAGACAAATATTTGCTCTGCTATGATCTCTAGACTAGTATTTCCATTTATCAGACATCTTTATCCAAAGCAACTGACATTACATGTGTTTCCTGGAAGTGGTACCCATGACCTTACCATTGCCAGCCCTACCGATTGAGCCAAAGGAGCAGAGAGCTGCAAGCTGTAACAGCTGAAAGATAAACGGGAGGCAATGGAGTCCGATCCTGCTAAATCTGTTCTGTAATCAGTGCAATAAGACTGAGAAATAAGGTCAGCATGTGAGAAAGAAACCTGACAAGGAGGCAACATCTGAAAGCAGGCCACAGCAATATCTTGTCAGTCACTGCAAACTTAACCGTAATGATCATTCCACCTAGCCATCTTCATCAATCTAGGGCCAATCATCTCTCATGGGGAAAGAGAGAGAGAGAGAGAGGGGATTTGGAAAAAGTGGGACGAGAGATGCTGAGTGACATCTCAGCATGGAAAAATATGAGCCGATCGCTTTCTTTCCCTCTCTGGCACCGGCGCGGTAATTAACAAGGGCAGAAATGAGATCAGCTGATGACTAATGGCTAATTATCACTTATGTCTGTTACTGCAGATGGCTGCACAAATATAAAATAACAGCAGCGGTGAAGAATACTCCACGATTCCTCTGCCGCTGGCGGGCATGTCGGCTCAATCCCGAGCGTCTTGATAATATCTGACACGGGGAGGAGGACTGGACTCTTGAAGAAGCACCGCATGAGGCTGCTTAGGAGGTCGGAAGCTGCCAGCTTGAACCAGAATCACAATTATGATTAAAATGCAATAAAAATACATACTTCATGCTATTCTTGGTCCAGCCACTCTTCTGATTTCACTGATTTTGGGCCTGGCATGAACTACATAAAGTGTCGTTTTCATATTGAAATTGAGATTGGCAGTATGAGAATCCAGCAAATTATTTTGGTTGTTTTTTTGCATGGTGTATAATTTTGTGCTAAATTCATATGTGCAGAATGGCTGCATGTGGTAAAATCAGTGTTTGTGAATCTGGTAGCTGTAAGCCAGTGTTTGTTGTGATGGTAAGCATGTAAGTATAGGGAAGGAGGAATTTGCGTTAAAGTCAGGCTGTAGCGATCTTCAAGAAAGCGAATGCTGCCTTATGGTGCCAATGGCTAATGTATACCCCTTTGAGCCAACCAGATAGTTCACAATCTGCATGTAGGCTTTAGTGGGGCAAACTGGAAAATATTGCTTATTTGAACCACACTGATCTTGGTTTTTGTAATAACAATTTCATTTTTAGCATAAACCATTTGAAATTTCATAGACAGAGATAACATTTGTTGTTTTAATGAAGGCTGTTTCAAGATATAGGCCCTATGGAAAGATGCTGTACTGTGCAACAGGTAAATCAACAGGTAAATTTAAAGTCCCAGCGAAATTAAAATGGCAATTTTTCATGAAATATTGTCAAACGTTTATCAATGTGGGTCATTCTATTTTAAAAGTTTCTGTGCCTGCATAATCTTTAGTTAAAATCTGAAAATGCACTTCCTTCCTTTAATGATTATTGCTATTAAATGATGTATGTTTGACAGCTTGGGCAGAGCTTAGGAAAAATAAAGCCATTTAAATAAAGTGAAAACAAAGTAACCATGTCTCCTTTCTGGGCCCTATGGAAACCAAAATTTCTGGGCCCCCTACAAATAGGAAAATAAAAAGGGGGTCTGCTCTTCTGGGCCTTAAATCAGCCTGGCCCCTTAGAATCGTTCTAACCTTCCACCCCTTTATGGCGCCCATGAGCCTATGTATATTGCCATAGTTTTACTAGAAATATTATGGTTAAACTATGTTTTCTGTAGCAAATAGTTAATCTGTATTTGTTTTTACAAGAATTGTAACAAAACTATGTAAGGGTACTGTGTCAGAATCACATCAAAGTGTGTATTTATTCATGCTAGTATTTAATAAAGGAATAAGCGATTTTCACTGGCGCGGAGCGCGAGAGTATTCTGACTTTATGTACGCACTCACCACGTACTTGAAGTGGATTATGGGATTTCAGCGAGCTCTGTCGCTGCGAGTGGTATTGGGCCATTACAGTGAATATGGTAAGAATCTGGATTTTGAAACAGCAAACGCGGTGCAGTTAGAGCAGGTAGAGCTTTTTCCGTGAATGACGATGCCACATTATGCGCGCTCGCGCTTGATGCAAAATATATATTCAGAGTCAGAGACATTTTTATTTTACACAGGCTAGTGCTGTTTGTAGGCTACAATTAGAAGGTTTGTATGTTACTTATTTTGCCTTTGAGGAATACATTGGTTTAAATGTTATTTTAGTTTTTAATTATAAAATGCGTACTGTTAGCGTCACTTCTTGCTCCAGTTAAGTATCTACGTTCACAGACCAGCTTCAGATGAAATCATTCAAAGCAACGGTGGCTTTGTTAACGCAGATGCGTTTAGGTGTTTGCAATCTTTTTGTCCAACATATTTGTTGGCTGAATTGAGCTATGATAGGCTTTATCACACACACACTTCACTCACGCTGGGAGCAGGTTTTTATCTGAGCTCTGTAACTGGGTCATTTTATAGTTGCTTCTGTTTGATTACCCAAGAGACTTCGTTGTTTGCCATTCAATTATGTAAAAGGTTTGAAACCCCTATTGCTATGCTAATATTATGTATGTCTATGGAAGTCATATTCATACATTTTCTGTAAGGTTTGCAATAGAATGTGAGAAGGCTTTTTCTCCATTTAAGTAGTAATGTGTCATCTCTATGCATCATTTCTAACATGCCTAGGAGGCTTTTATGCCTTTTCAAGAACAGCAATGAGACTTATAGCAAGTCAGTTTAAAGATCCTGTAGCTGAAACAGATTTGTCCTCAGTTATATTAGTACGGCATTTCAAGTCTTATGTAGATCCATGGGTGAAGAGATGATGATGGTTTAAAGGTATGTATTGGACAGAATTACTTGGCAATATGGGTTTTGTTTAATTTTACAAAATGTGCAGAAAAAAATCTAACAGGAAATAAGGAGTACATTGACTACAGTTTTATTGGTTATTATATATCTGAAGATATACTGTTAATAGCAATTTTCTGTAACCATTTTCATGTGCCTTAACTTTGCAAGCTTTGTACGTGCCAATTACATTCCAAGCATTTTATTTTACTTTTGGCCACTACTGTAAGGCGTGTGCTTTTTATCTGCACTTCCTTGATTTTTTTAGCACCAAATAGAAAGTTGATGTTATTGTCAACTTCATCCCAATCACTTTCCCCAAATCCAATGAATTCGCAATACCCAACAATTTAATAAAGGACAGTGACTGAAGATAGGAGTTTGAGCCTTGATAAAGCATCATGACGGTATTCTTAAAGAGCTCCACCTTTGTGCTAATTGCCAAGTCACCAGATGGAACTATAAGTAATATTTTTTTAGGAAAAACTGTTTCATTAACAGCTGAGTGACCCATTCCAACAGAAACACTAGTGCTCTTATAAGAACACCTGTCTCTGTTGCCTGTCAAGAATATTATGTAAGGAATAATTGACACCTTCAAGTAACACATCACATACTTCCGAGACAGAGCTTTGTACTGACAGCCATACGTTCGGCGTTGACTGTCTCATGTTTTATTTATCCTTGAATGGGAACACATATGGTGTCTGTATGTGCAACAATTACAAATAGAGTTTTGTTACAAAGCTCAAGGTAAAAACACAGACAATACGTTTTATAGTCTTCTGGTATTGTACTGTATATCATTCACCTTTCCCTCTTCTCTTCTTGAATTATAACTATTTTTGAAATCTAGTCTACATGCAATTATTGCTTTCTCATATTATCCAAAAATCTTTCCTTAGGATATTTCTAAGTATAATTTTATAATAATAAAAAACTTAATTTTGCCTCCTTTACTTAAAATATGACAGGAGAAAACAAATTTACAGCCGTCAAAAGCCGTTCACTACAGTCATACTGTAAGCCAAAAAGAAAATTTGATGCAGTCGAATTCTGAAATTCCTAATACTAGAATTCATAAGGATGAGATCTGGATACACTTCAGTTTACCCAGAGGTGTTCAAGCATGTGCTGTGTCTTTTATCTGGTGTTGGCAGGGATTGACATATTGCTTAGATAGTAATGGCAACATTATTCTTGTGCCTGGGACTTATTTTTCTCCTTATGACTGTGTGCTGTCATTTTCTCCACGAGGGCTACAGACAATAATGGGATATGACCATGAAATAGTCAGATGATCTGAGCGGTTGCTCATTTTGTACAGTTGAGCCAAACTGTAGGTAGAATTGATGATGTATAGAGTTGCTAAAAAATAGAGAATTCAATTAATGGGTCTCAGAGATCCGAGTACATCACCTGGCTTATCCTTAGAATAAAAGACCCAGACGCCACATTTAGCTGGATTTGGTTGGAGGTAAATAGCACCGCCATCTTGGAAAGGTGTGATGTGCTGTTAAACTGACAAAATGACATTGTACAATCAGTGAATGGCTATATAGGTGAACAGGACCAACAAAAAAAACAAAAGAAAGCAACATGTTTAATAGCAGCTTAATGGAAACAGGTAAATTCAATCAATTTTGTTTTATTATTCTCTATAGTTCATTGAAGCCTTTTTTGTGTGTGTTCTAGAATAACCATTGAACAAAGTAGCTACTGTAGTGTACTGTTCAGTGTGGTATCCAGCCCTCAGATTTTGTTATTTCAGATGTGTTAATAAAACAATGAGAAGCATGACAACAAAGCACTGTTTCAGAGAGGTTCATCTGTGGGCTCTCTTGGAAAAGATGACTAGCAAAGAATGTACCACTTGTGTAAGCAAAGGGATTAAAACATTTCTTTCTTTCTTTTTTTCTTTGAATGCGAGGACCCAGCTTGAATGTAAAAAGTTACCTTTCCATGATTACCTCAAATGCCTTTCATACATCTTCCACTGCACTGGCCAAGCTCCCTTAATAGTCATCCATTATGCTCTGTATTTGAAGTAAAGTGGTGAATACTTCAAGGGGGATTTGGGAAATGCCACCATTGGTTTGAAAAGGACTTAAGGGTGTATAAATGAGCACGGCTGCTCCAGTAGAGGATTGCTGTGTGAAAGACTCACTTATGACTTACAGCCATAGCCGGATGAAACCGTAGGCGCATCAGCCCCCCGTGTCCTTAAGTCACAGATCGTTCAGCCCCCTTACTGTGCTTCTAACCTTTACACATACACTGGGCTCAGGAAATTATTTAGTACGTTTTATAGCCACTGGATGTTTAAATTTTTATACAATAAATAATAGCTTATGATTACTTTACTCTTTGTTTAGATTATCATTTTAAGAATTCTGTTTTAATGAAACAATTCAACTACTGGGAAATAGTAATACCCCTTTAATACAAATAAAGCCAATAAAGCTACAGCTAAGCAGTTATTCTTTGTCAGTAACCAAATGATTGAATGCATGATAAGCAATGGCTTATGGGCAGCTCCCATGTCTGTCAGCTCTCAACACAATAAGGTCCTTTGTTCATCCGTTTTTTTTCACAGATTTATGCCTTGTCTGAACTGTTCATTTTCTGTGATAAAGAACAAAGGGATCATAACTAGGTTATGTCTACACTGTAGACTTAATAATTCCGTAAATATGAATTTATTAGGGAAAGGCATGGAGAGTATGATGTGCAGACGTCACGTGGATCCAGTGGAATCTGCTGGTCGGATGATGATTTGATAATGGGAATTAAGACAGAACCCATAACATCATCTGTTTGGATTTGAGTTAAGAGGCTGAGTTAGAATTACAGCATGCGTTCAATTGTTGTGTATGGGAGAGCAATACATTCCATTTATCTGCAGTAATGCGCCTCATTAAATGTTAAACAACAAAATGATTTATCACAATAAAATAAACTCAATGTCCTACAGAGAGGAGTATATTCCACTTAGTACTGATATGAGGCAATAGGGGAGTATTCCAGCAAGCTCATTCCATCCCCATAAGACATACCAACAGCCATAAGCTGTTCTTTAATATCCTCTGCAAACATCAGCAAATGGCTCATGCTGTTTCAAAGTCCTTGATGTAGCACATGTGACATTCAGCGTGATTTGCCTTGATTAAATATACCAGGCAACTGATAAAATCCCATATCCTTTCTTCATCAACATAGAATAGCCTATATGCAGGTTGTTACAGCACACATGCCCTTTTCTTAGATACTATCAATAATTGTTAATATGTAGAGATATTACCATGCTTTTGTCTTTTTTAGCTTGCAATGCAACCACTGAAAATTATGTTGGCATTAACTTAAAACAACACACTTTTAGGTTGGCATAACTCTGGGCCATAAATGCGCGCAAGCATTTTGGCACCACGTCACAGAATAAAACACTGGCAGAATATTATCTCATAAAAAACATAAAATCAATTCAGTTATAACAGTTTCATCCTCTTTTCCTCACAAACAGACATCCTGAGCAAACATTAATATAGACTTTGGTTACTACAATTTTCAGGTTAGGTCTTAACTACACTCGGGTAACCAAAAGTATATATTTAAAGGGATGGTTCATTCTTCAAAATATCTTTTTTTGTGTTCTGAAGAAGAAAGTCATACAGGTTTGAAATGACAGGAGGGTGAATGAATGATGACAGAATTTTCATTTTTAGGTGAACGATCACTTTAATGTTACATTTAATGGCAGAATCTTTTCTTGGAATGTCTGTGTTTGAGGTTCATATTGACTGGTAACATAATTTCTTTTCTCAATATAATTTATCGATGCTAGTAATGCAGATAATGTATTCCCATTCTTAAGATCTTTGTTTTCAAATTCCAAGAGTTGTTTTTCATGATCACAGTCACAGATACCTGTCTCATACAACACTTGTTTAGCTTCCTCGGACATATGACTACAGTAGAAATATTTATACTTACAGAGAAGCTAACCTTTCGTCTGGAATCATAATCACTAACTAGTGGATGTTACCCTGAGGGAAAATGGACCAGTACAAGGCTTCAATTTGTCATGGCTTGTCAGGCAGCCTTGTTCGAACCTTAGATCTTTAGGGGATACCGTGTGGTTAACAAGCCCAACACAACTTGCCTAAATGATTCATATCTATTTCTATTTAGGCCTCATTATGATATGAAATTATATAAACATTGTTTGTAAAACTTGGATTATTTAGAAATAAATTATTTAGAAAATTTTGTGAGTTGAATTGCAATTTATCATATGAACAACCAGGCAGGCAGTGATTAATGCAAACTTGGTCACAACACAACAACAGCTTATTTTGAATCACACAAAAAAATGAGTCAAGAGTCAGTTGTCATGTTTATATTTACATTTAGTCACTCATTTAGCAGACGCTTTTATCCAAAGCGATTTACAGAGAGTTCAGGGAGCAATAAGCGATATGTCATACAAGAGCAATAATAAAATAGGTGCTAATACAAGTTATAGATTCAACAAAGCTAGACCAATACCAGAGTTTTTCCTGGCTCAAAATGAGGTGGATGTGGTGCCATCCTGATCTTGTTCATACAAGTAGGCCTACCGTACCATTAAGTGGCTTAACCAAATTGACTTTGAGTTTGACATATTATAGGTTCTAATAAAATTAGATAAAATTACAATTATTAAGTTATATTAAACATTAGTTTTATTCAAGCAAACTGATTTTTTTTATGAAATTAAGCTTTCTTATCATTTTCAACTAACTTTTCAGCCCACAAAAGCCAACTGAATTAACCAGCCTTTCTAAATGAGTAAAATCTTGCATTCTCTGTGATTCTCTTTGAATGATTCAATGATCTCTTGTATGCGCTAGTGACTGAAAATGTCAATAGTTTAAATGAATCGGTTCAAAGGAGTCATTTGTGTGCGAGTCGTTCTGAACACAGTGTGCGTTCATACTGGCGATTCAACGATCCAACTGCACATCTAATGACATTACAATGATGCACGTCATGTTAATTAAAAAAAATATGAAATTAAACATCTTTGATGCAAAACATAGAGCCGTTGAACACAGGCTGGCTCTTGTCCTCCAACTCTTTTTAGCGCCTCAGTGATAAAGAAACAGCGCCTCCATTGTGGCGTAATGTCGCATCTGCAGTTACAAATGACAGTCTGTTAAATGCACGAAGCATTTCTTGTGAAGACTCCTTACATTATTTGAGCGAGAGCCTGAGGCGGCACAACATTTGACGGAGGCGGCCGCCTCCAATTTCTCCATGCACGAAAAACCCTTAACAACTGTTGAGAGAAAGACAGAGGGATGGTGTTTTTTTCTCCTTTTACTGTCAAGTATTCACAGAAGAGATAGTTTAAGTAGTTTTATTATTGTTGTGAGAGATGTGGTTGACCGGACCGAAATAGGAAGAATGTTCCACCAGGAATCAGTTGTGAAGGAAAAAGCGGGAAAGAGATTTACTGCCCATATGAGAAGGCAATACAAGACGCCACAGGTATGCTGAACGCAGGGTGTTGGGTGTAGGAGAGTGTGAAAATATGCTGGTGCAGATCCAGTGATAGTCCTGTGTAGGCAAGCATTACTGACTTGAATCTGATACGGGCTTCAACCGGTAGCCAGTGAAGAGAGATGCAAAGTGGTGTCACGTGAGCCCTTTTGGAAGGTGAGGTGTGCTGCTGCAAGCATGTGTTTGAACGATTCAGTTCCTCTGGTAAGTTCAATATGTAAATACATTATGCCCTTAAAGCTAAAGGTGCTTAACAGGTTCTTCATAGCGATGCCACAGAAGAACCATTTTTAACTCCACAAAGAACCATTTAGCTTTGAAGAACCATCTCTTTCTTACCTATTTATAATCTGAAGAACCTTTTTTCACATTTTTTTGTGAAACAAAAAGATTCTTCAGATGTTAAACATTCTATATGGAACCATTTAGACAGAAACGTTCTTCTAAACAATGTTCGTCTAACACTGGTCCAGAAGAACTTCCTGTTTCAGTATTAACACTGCACAAACGTTTGAACAGAATACAACCATCAGAACAGAAACATCTATAATCTAATCTAAAACGTTTAACGATAATCTTTGTTTAATTATATAAACGCAGAGTGAATTAAGAGACCATTCCCAATTTTCATTAAGTCATAATTTCTTGATGTACTGTGGTCGTTCCAGTCAATTGTCTGTTGAATTTCAACAAAATCAAACCTCAGGCAACCTCAAAACACAGCAACTTGAAAGACTGACAAGACACCTGAAAACCATGATACAAGGATGTTATCACATAATAAATATTGTTTGAACTGTCCCTAAATACATAAACAAATATTATGGTTGTATTGCTTAGAAGTGAATATAAACTTGTTTTCTTTGCAGTATTTGAGGTCTGAAAAAATACAGAGTATCTCTTCTGTTATTTTGTCCTGTTTCTCCAGGTCTCATTTTCTGCAAATAAATGCAAATAGAAACAGGATTTATTTTTTAAATGTGGTAAAAAATATTGTGAGTTGTTCACAGAATGAAAAAGAACAATAATTCTACCTTTAAATAGTAAATTCAGAAAAACAAAAATGATGCTAAGAAATGGTCTCTTAATTATTTCTGCGGCTGTATATGTAAGATTGCGAAGTGGTCTTGAAGAGGTTTATGACCTTTAGGTGAACTTGCAGACAAATCTATAACAGATAACACAGAGTTTTACTAAAGCGTACTACCCAGTTGAGATATTACGCATATGATAGTACTGAAATGTCGTGGCCTGCCATCTGTCACATAACAAAATGAATATGACCATGCAATTTAGAGCATAAGGACACCAGGGCTGGGCAACTACAACCTGACATTCAAAGATCAGCAGCACCCTGCCTAAAAATGAGCCAAGATCAGCTATGATCAGATCAAATAAAAACCACTTTAACATTTACCAGTTGAAGTGATGGCATTTAGTTTTTGTTTCATGTCAAAGGGTCAAACCCTTCAAATATAATCATCATCTTTAGATGAACATCTGCTTGTTTATGGATTTATTCCAAACAGCGTACCAAAAGTGTAAACCAAATTGTGTTTTTCAAAGTCTGATTTGACCTTCAATATGAGTCTTCTTTATGCAAATTGATGTCATATTTACCTTCTATCCTTTTTGGAGTTTATGTTAAAACACGTCTCATTTCTCTTTAAATGAGCGTTTATTATAAAACACGCCTTATTCCATAAACTTGGCACATGTTAGCCAGTTATAATTAACATTATGCCAATAAGTAATAATCTGCTAGATGGGTTTGTAATATATTTGCATTATTTCTTACTGCCCATTAGCTGTTCAAGGATTTGATTGTAAAACTATATATTTGTGTGTTTTATTCAAAATGACACTCAGTAACATCAATAGTGCTTTATGTTTTGACTGGCCTGAGTTCAGAAGTTTGCAGGAGTGAGAACAACTGTTCAGTTTTAGGGTGCATGTCAATTCAATAATCTCTGTTCAATGCATGCACATTTACCAGCTTTGCATTCTGAAGCTTTTGCAAAAATAATATGGAATTAAAGTAAGTGGATGTTAATGTAGAGTAAATGAATTTAGCCTGTGGCCTCTCTCTAATGAGAGACTGCAGGTCTGCGCGCAAGCCCTGTTTACAACCCCATGATTTTCAGCATTGCCTGTGTACCAAAAAACATAATCATTTTAGGACATTTTTGTGAGACCAGGTTTGGCTCATAAAATGTCCCAGATTAGAAGCATTTAAGGCAAAACAAGAGCAGGTTTTTACATGCCATGTGGCATATGGCGGCAAGTATAATCAATCTGGCAGTACTCTTCATTTTGTTAACACACAACCCTGTTTTGCTCCCTGTACCGTGTATAATTCATAAGTGATCTCAGAACAGTTTAAGGGGAATGCAAGTGGACACCACTAAAACTACGGTGAAAAAATCGACCAGGTAATTGGCCAGCAAATGAGCAGTCTGTTTGTATGCATATACAATGATTCATATCCTACCACGCATCAATGATAATGCGATTATTACTGCTCAACATAATCACTTAATGGCTTAGATGTTTATGTTCGGATACGCTTCTTAGATCCTTTTTCTTTGCTGTGGACAGGTGTGACTTAATTATAAAGAAGTGTAAGGGAAATAAGTCATTCAAACTTTTGACATGGAGGGAGACAGGTCCAGGGTTTTCACATTGTTACATCATTAAATCTCTCAATCCGTGAAGGAAAAAGGCAATCAATATTTTGTAGAGTTGGTCACTTGCTGTCAGTAACATGCTGTTCATCTTATGATGATGCTCTGATCACAGTCAGAGCAGGCGAGACAGTTCTGGATTATGCTGTTGGTAAGGTACTTTAGAGACCAGCCGACTGTAAACATTGGCTCGAAGGTTTGCTTCCATATTTAGCATCAGGGTTGTGCAACATTTTGGCCCGGTTTCACAGGCAATGCTTTGCTTAAGCCAGAACTATTGCTTAGTTAAATTAGGATATTTAAATGGATTTTAATAAAATACCTTAGATACTATTTTTACTGGTGTGCATCTTGAAACAAAACAATGACAATTACATATTTTAAGTTATGTCGGGGGAATTTATTTTTTGTTTTATGACAGCTCAAACTTTCCTTTTAGTCTGGTACTAATCTTAAACCTTGTCTGTGAAACCGGGCATTAGAGTTTAAGAATCGGGTTGATTTAAATTGAAATGAAACTGGATGTGCGAGGAATTCATAGAAATTCAACACATTTTGTTGGTTAAACAAAAGGTTCAGGTTGCGGTTTCGCAACTTCATGCAACTTTATTGTCCTCAAAAGGCTAATTGTTGCATACCAAGTATGTACAGCAAACATATCATGATAAACTATCTTAGAACATGTTGTTAATGTTGTCAGGTTCTGCTTCTTAAAGGTCCAATGTATGAAATCTTAGTGGTGAGGGTGCGAATTGCAACCAACGACTTGCTCCACCCCTCCCTTTCAAAGCACTACGGTGGCTGACACAGGACTAAGATCTCGTCAGATTTTCGCTTCTTTGCCGGAGGAAATAACGTATTTACAAAACATATTCTTTAGACCAGTTTGTCCGATTAGGGCTTCTGTAGAAACAACATGGCCAATTCCATTAAAGGGGACCCACGTTTTTTTAGATCGAAAAAGCTTATTCTGAGGTAATTAAAGCAACTCTTCATAATGTTAGACCTTCATGCACCTCAAGACATTTTGATGTATATTATTTTGGATTTCTATCAATAGATCATCAAAAAAATTACACATTGGACTTTTACTTTGCAATTCCTTATCCTCTTTCATCTCAGTATTAATTCATTTTAAAAGGGATCCACAGTTCACTTTTAAATGGTGCATAACCCTGTTTAGCACATTATCAGAATCTCAAAGGATTCTTTCCAGGATAAATAGACAAAATAACCCATTAATAACTCTTTGAAAATGACACAGCAGCAGTCATTTGTTTGCTGATTTGCATACATATATTAAAGGTGTTAATACACAGTGTTCAAGCGAAAGCATTATTTCACTTTTTCCCCCAGCAGCCTTCTCGTAATTCTTCTCTAAGATCTCATTTTCAGCTGTACGGCTTTTAACGTCTAGGGCGACACGCAAGATATATTTATACCGTTGCAGCATAACTGGGCTGCCCTGCGTGCAATTAGCAGAGCAAACTCGATGCACACTGCGCATTTGCCTTTGAACATCATTTCACTGCTGATTTCTTGGTTCGGTTTAGAAGATTTTAAAAGCTTCGCTAAAGCAGGACCTCCTACACTGAACAACTGATTATGAAGACAGGTTGCAAACCACGCTATCATCTGCATTTTAACCGCCAGCTAAGTAGATGTTTGCCAGATGAGACGATTGGCAATGGAAAACCTCTCTTCTGCCCTGTAGATTACTAAGGAGGGGAATGAAACATAATATACAGACACAATTTACAGAGTGGAATTGCAACAGGCTGTTGTGAACCGCATGGCCTGCCCACAGAGCACCCCAGACTGTCATTACAGGCCTAATAAAGTGATAAAGCAAAGCATTCTGCTAGATAAATATGGATGCTTCAGATTCACGATTGCTTTACATGCTGCCACAGGTTTATGACTGCCTTAGTTTAAAAAGAATAAGTAAACTTAGTACATCAAACTTGTAACAGTAATAAACTTTGAATATGCAACTATTTTAAACTTAAGTTTTTTTTTATTTGTACTGCAACTATACTACAAGTGAACTTATATGTATGCTGATAATTTACTACTTTAATACAGAATATTGCTCAAATTAAACATTTATTGAAGACATGTCTCTTCAAATCAGTGCACTTGATTGAGAAGATTAAGGGTGCATTCATATTATCAGTTCGATTCTTTTTGTTCTTTTGGTCCGGACAAAAAAAATATAATAATTAATCCTGGTGCGCTTATGTGTCACAATGTGATTGGACAGCTTTTATGATTTATATTTTTAAACAGAACTTACCGGACATCCAAAACAAAAATGTGTGCATATTTCAATTGAACCGCGCAAGAGTTCGTTTGAAATAGGACTGAGACACATCTTTTCAGCAGTCTCGGTCCGCCTGTTTGGGGCTCAGTAGGCTGGGTGGCAGCATTCACACTTACACAAATAAACTACACTTACAGAGCAATCGCACCAGAGTACATTGAACTAAGCATGGCATATATGAACATACCCTAACTGTTTATTGCAGGGTACAAGATCGTTGTCTATTTCATAGTAACAATACATTGCTCAAAACATTTAAGCACCTTCTCAAACTGTTCTGAAGCATGCTTTTTGATTTGAAGTGAAAACAAAAAAAATCTCTCATATTACACAGCTTGCTGCTCTCAACTGCGTTTTCAGTTATATTAAGCTTTAGCCTTTTTTAGCCTTTCTATTTTATGGGACAGTAAAAAGCCTGGCAGGAAAGCAGATGCTCTTTTGGTCGAATGCGTTTAAATATACACAAAGACCGCCTATGGACATAATGTGTAAACGAGGAGAAACATCAAGTCAGGATTTAAACTTTGTCTGAAGACTTAAAAGTTTTGTTTCATGACAAATAATGTACCAAGCAAGCAGAAAGTTTTCTCTCAATTTCAGATTTCTAAGACACACTCACAGTGTTCAGCGTGTCGCGCTGTTATCGGAGAAGAAATAAAAACCCCTTCTCTGTATGTTTATGTGCCCTGGTTGGGTTCATATGTAAATTGTGTGCACTTATTTCGTCCATTGCTGTGAACTGTGCTTGCAAACCATGTGCTGATTAGCATCTTTGATCTAGGCTCAAAAGTATTCAAAAATTGTCAATAACAAAACAGTCACGACCGAAAGGTATCACTGGGTATCATTGTTTCGGTAATGACAAAAATTGTTTCGATAGTGAGAAAAAGGAACACTTAATCCTTTATTTGGGAAACTAAACGAAACTCCGTACAGTTATGCAAATCATATGTAAACTGCACAGGATGTTGTCAAAAATAAAGTATATTAAATCATCAAATAAGATATCATGATAGTGTTTTTTTCTATGTGTATATACACTTATGAATCCTTAACTTTGAAATCGGTATGATCAATTTTCTGCCTTTTACAAAAAAGATTGCATTCAAAATAAAACAAATCTCATAAATTACACTTGCAATGTTGTTAAAATTGTAACTGTTATTGTGATTTTTTTAAATAGCAAAACATATATTTAAAAAGTAGATTGAAACAAAATCTTAAAATGCAAATTTTCCCAAACTTTCTGAAATTACAATATGAAAATTAACAGCACCATTTCTAGAAATGTGGCTTTGATATCAAACACTTTGCTTTTATCAAAAATTCTGGGGAAAAACTATTTTTTATACTAATGGGTCAAAAACGTTAAGATGTCCGTATCAAACAAAGTTTCCAAAAGTGATTTTATGTCCACAGAAAGAACATTAAATGTAAGTAAAATGTCTACTTTTATGTTTAAGTTTTTGTAGAATAAAAAAATATATATATTGTCATTTAGTGTAGCACAACATATATGTACAAATTCAAGCAAAATTCTTATTCTGACTTCTACATATTAAAATATATAAAAGAATAAGGACGCATATTACATTGTATTGTGCTTTCAATGATTATCCTTTATTTTAACTGTTATCGATGTAATCTAAACTATAATGCAAATGATTGAGATATGCTAATTTATGTTTTAAATAATCAAGTTAAAATTCAATACATTGAATCCATTTTAAAGGGCACTTAGTAATTTTTGCTTATATTCTGCAGTTGTGAAGTCATCTTGGATAGTCTGGCTTCCAGATCCTTGAAAAATGAATCTGCTTTGAATAACTAATATGAATTGAGTCTTCATCCCATTTGTATTTTTTTGTGTTATTCATTTCTTAAAGGTCAAGCTTTTGTAATGAGGAGCAAAGGAAGGGAGTGTAGCTTTTGTTATGTGGAGCAATGGAAGGGAGTGCAGCAAATTCCTGACTATCACATTCATTTATGTTAAATGAAAAATTGGAGGTTGCACAGTAGGCAGATATTTGTTATTTCTTATTTTATTCAAATGTTTTTATTATGTTAAGACATTTCTTGACTATAACAAAGTGAAAATTCTTAATATAGGATCAATTCCTCACATGTTTTAAAGCTTCCATTTAATTCCTTATGGGTGGGGGCAGAGAAGCATGTGAATATATTTGAAACAAGTCTCTGTTGGCATTCCTGGTACATGCATGGCGGAGGGGAAATCACTCAGCCCTTCTCTTCACACTTGAGTTAAGGCCCCCGGCTCTATGTGGTTCTCCATGGGGGCCACATCCTTGCCTAGAAACCCTGTTTATACATCATAATTTTAACACCGCTACTCAGTGAATATGATAATATTACAAGGGAGCCCACAGCTTAGCTACAGATACGCAGATATCAAGGGAAAGATTGATAGGAATTCAGTGAATGCGTTAATGAATTTAATGAGCTTTTTTATCAACGTGGAGTGATTTGGCAATGAAATAAGATTGTTTAACATTTCCTTGTTTACAGAATCGAATGAATGTTCATTGCTTAATGAGAAATGGAAAATTTGATATTTAGTGCTTGTTCCTTATACACAAAATAAATGGACGTAAGACAGAAATGCAGGGCTTGACATTAAGCATTGTTATGTTGTTGTCCTTCAAACAAGAACATTTGTCATTCACTGTCCGAGTACAAAAATGACTTGTCCAAAGATAAAAAAAAAAAAACATTTGAATTATAATATAACATAATCAATAAAATTGTTTCGGATTTAGATTAGTCAAGTTTGCTTCTAAGCATTTTAACTAGTGTCCACTTTGGCCGCCTGAATTCGGTTATAGGCCTACTCTCCGTGCCTGCTTTAAACCAAAGGCAAGCAGTCATTATTATTAGTGTTAAGGCTCTAAGTTAACCTTTTATGCACATAGCACTGTGCTAGAGAGGTTCAAAGTTAGGTAGCACAGGCCAAACAGTAGTTGCACAAGTATAAATCGTCTGTTGTCGTCATTAAAAAAATATGCAAGTGTAGTTCATTATGAATATGCAGATGACTGACCAAAGACATTAATGTTACATACAGAAGGATAAATTAGGGCCATATCATTTTTAGATTACCTAAATTTGTTAATATTGTTTTAATAGTTCTGTGTTTTTCCGTTTTTACTATACAATAATGGTATATTTTTCCACATAAATTACTGTTGTACACTATAATATTTACTAAAGTAAACTGCTGTTTACTATAAAAATGTTTTTGAACTTTACTATAGTATACAGTGCTTATCAATTTACTACAAGGGCACTTAAATTTTTAATAGAGAATGTGAAGCTGACGTCACACCCTTCGTTTTATGTTGCTGCTCCGCCATTTTGGGAGGCTCATACTACGCTGTTATTATTGATTTGATGTGTACCGTTACTTGTTTTGTTCGCTATATGGAGACATCAAAAAGGAAACTACCAGGGCCTTTTCCAGAATGACTCTGTGTAATGGTATTGTAGTTTTTAATACTGCAAGACTGACCTACAATAGTTATATTACTATAAACAAGAAAAAACAAACACTCCATTGAACGCACTAGCAGCCTGCCTCCCAACATGGTGGAACATTCAACACAGCGTGACGCCGATTGACAAGCTCTATAGCAAATACTATAGTACACGTATTTTTTGTCTGAGTGTTCAATTTAACTGGACTTTTATTTTGACAGGTCTTTGCCTGTGTTTGGCGATAGATTCACTCAAACAGTAAAACAATCGTAAAATGGAGATTAAGCTAATGTGTTCATAACCTTATATAGTGCAGACGCAGATAAATCCTAAACCATCACTCGTGTTGTATGTTAAACTGCACATAATTCACCCAGACACGCAGAAAAAACAGATGACATATTTAAATAACAGGATTCCGCGTACAGTGCGCTATTGATTATTGTCACGCACAAACACACAGCTCCGTCTAATACACATATTTTTATTATTCTACATATATGTCGCACTGTTTTTTTTTCAAGTTACTTGTCCGTTCAGGCAAGTTAAATTCTCTCTCACTTGTCCGTACAAAACATTCACTTGTCCCATACAAGCGGACATGCGTTTATGTCGCGCCCTGAGAGAAGTATTTATTGCTTCTGTTGAAGTTGCTTGTTAAGAATCTGTACCATTAACCCAACATACCACAGCCAGCCATTTAATGGGGTAGTCAACCATCAAGTCTGTAAGTTTAAGATACTAGAGTGCAGACAGAAACATCGATTTAGGTAGATATTGACCAGGATCCATGTATTCCTATCACAATATTCGATGTGAAATCATTTCAATACAATTGTATTATTGTATAGTATTGTCGACTTAGATTTTAATTTCAATCGTTGGCACTAGATTTAGCAGCACATAACACACCTGCGTTTATTTCAATAAATAACTGTAATTGAACGATCTCGATTTGCACAACAACGATCAGCAGAAAGATTAAACGGGTTAAGGCAACCTAATCTCTCCATTTGTGCCACAAAGTCATTTTCATCATGTCTTAATGCCTTCAATAATAGGCAGTAGTTTTCAGTAAGCTGGTTCATGTAATGAAGTGTCATTAGTTTATCCCATCTGCCAGTGCATTTTTGCCATCCAAGTGTGAAAAACTCAAAATAGCAGGTACAAATTACTTCCCGTTGCTTTTGGCTACATCAGTCTCGTTTCCACTGAGCTGGAAGTCTTTTTTTCTTTCCTTACTATGCCTGTGGGCCCCGAGAAAGCACATCCCATAATCTTGTTGGCAAGTCGAAAGCAATCTCCAGCAGGCTGTCCCATATTCAACAGGAGCTGTTTCCAATTCTGCAAACACAGTTTCTGAACTAACTCTTGCCTTTATAATACAGCCAGTCTTTGAGGTTTAAGATTTACTCCATAACTCATTTTTCAGGGGTCCAAACTTATATTAAATTTATGTTAAGTGAATTCTTATAGTTCATTTGTAAATAATGTGTGATACCACATTAGGCGAAATTATATCAGCAACTTAAAAACTTGCTTTATGCATTTTCTTACTCCACATTATATAGTGACAAAAGGAGGCAGGTCCTTACTATTTTTAACTTTGTTTCTGTCTGTTTAAAACAAGTGTTTCCATTAAAAACGATTTCCTGGCTTCCACCTTGGCTTGTCAAACTCATAGGGGGTTAAGGACCCTTCACATGACATGAGGCGCTGTTTTCTTAGTTCCTAGTAATGGCATATTTCACACATGCTGTCCTCTGCTCTGCTGGAACTTGTTCTGTCTCCTGTCAGCGTGTGAGTATAAGAGGATATGACATGCTAGGACATGTTTCCATAGCGTTATAAAGGGGGTCCACACTGGATGTGGAAGAACAGAGCCACGCAGCGTCACGTCTAGGACAACTCTGTTATTAATGTGGTAGAATCGAGAAGTTTTCTGTATTAATGTGCTGTTTCTCATTATTCCCAAACAAATAAATGCATCTTTCAGCTTATGGTGAAGTTGGTGTGTACATTATAATTTCAGTCAAATAACATCTAATTTAATGTTAAATTATACGAGTGGCATGTTGTCGCTGCAGGAAGATGAGTATCACGGTTAAAAGGATAATTGTTTTATTTACCTCTCCTTCCACGATTCGTAATTTTTTAAGTACTATCAACTTGACTTTTCAAGTTAAGGCAGCAAAGATTTTTTTTAGTGTTGTTTATTTTTATTCAGTATTATTGACGGTCCTGAGAGGTCCATTTAGCTCTTAAATTTGTTGGTCTGTCTTAGTGGCCGAACATAAATAATTCATTTTCTTATTCTTTCTGTGCAAGACTAGTTTGTTTTGCGAATCACCCCAGGTGTAACATTGTAAACATAGTTTGGTCAAATCTTGTTCCCTGTAGCAGTAGCTCTTTTAGACCGATGGCAGACTGCAAAGACTTGCACTTCAATTTTGTAAAAGAGAATAATTTAGGTAGGAAATAGGAATTTAGAAACGGGTCAGTAAGCATAATGAAATGCATTCCTTTTTGTATTATAACTGATTGTACTAAATAAACATGTAGACAAAATCATGTTTAATGTGGTTCTGTATGAAAAGAATGGACGGAAAAGCAAACCATTTGGCTCTATAACACAGACATCAAATAGCTCCGGGCAGAATTCAGCTGTGGCCAGCCCGACGTTCTCCAGAATAACATGAGAGCGTTCCATATCCGAGCCAGCACAAACAATAGTTTGTATTGGATTACATGAAAGAGAGTGTAAGTGTACAATAGCAAATAAAGGAACGATATACACCCACTAGTCTTGGAGCAAAGAAGCAGGGATGCGGTGTGATTCTTCTCTACAGGATCTGTATTGAATGAATAATGGAGAACAAGGGTATGCTTGCTCAGTGAGTGCAAACCTGGCTGTCAATGTTGGGTGTGTGAGGAGAATCATACCCTCGCATTCTCTCTGAAAATGCCCTTGTGTGTATGTCATATAAATAGAGTGTTTGGTCCCTGATGTAAAAGAGCCCCCTCCCTACGTACGCACCCTCTGACCAACCCTTACAGTTAGTTATAAGAAAAACAAATGGCTCTTGTAAAATATGTTTTTGTTAGAGTTGTGGCTACAACACGGTCAGGTGATCCACTGCGGCGATTCCCCCAGGCTACGCGCTTCCTTTCCCCTTCGTAGAAATTTACTGAAGCAATAAATCTGGTGTGCTTGTGGAGAAAAATTAAAGTGGAGCCTCCCAGGAGGCGGAAGGGAGGTAAGAGAGAGGGATATAACAATGCCTACAACTGAAAATCCAGGGTAACCTCTTAGGAGGTTGTGTCAACTCAGGAACAAAGCTTCCACAACCTGAAGTCATGGCTCAAGGGCTAAAGTCCATTTAGTGAGGAGAGCGGTTCACAACGCCAATCCACTGCTTGGAAAGTGGGGCATTAGTCTTCCTGAGCACATTTGAGTTTCAGTCTTCCACCCATGGTTGGAATACAAATCCGGATCTTGTGTAAAGAAAGAACACAGTGCTGGAGGCTATTTTTTGGAATTCTTGGATAATATTTGGTAAAGACTCTTCGTTTGTGTTTGCAGTTAAAGAAATGCCAAAAGACAATCATAATCCAAATTATTTAATTAGCACATTTATTCAGTGACTGCACGGTGGGACCTTCGCCACTATCCGCTGTAATCTCATTCAGATGGTATTTGGTTTTCCTAGTCGCAGCCACTGTTTACATCCCTGTTAAGTGTCGTCTGTTTGTTTTCTCACTTCCAGTGGGGTTATTCAGCTTTTTACGTTTATCACATTTTTTCTCATTGGCAGATATGGAGATAGGGAATGGTGTGGTAATAGCTGTTGAATGCGATGGCTGTGCGGCTCAGCGCAGGGCCGGCACATTCCGGGGATTCCTCCTATTACCAGCTATTCTCTCAATGGGGAACAGAGCGACCTAATGAAATATTCAAATGGATGAGGGGGATAAAGCTCTCCATTACTGAATTAAATTTTCAAAATGTTTGCAGCGTTTAGCTTCCAGTGCCTGCGCACATGCATCAGAGAAACTGATTGAGATACATGGTGATTATCTGACTTATGAAATAATGTTTCAGTGGCATTTGTGATGAATTGCTTGATGATCGCAATAATTAAATCAGTAATTGATTTAAAGCGTCTACAAATGTTCTTCAGGTGATGAGATGGTTTTAGCCAAGAGTTGTTTTACAAATCCACTATTATTGTATTAGGGCTATTATTTTAAAAGCCAGTTAGCGTGTTAAAACATTGTTTAGCTTTATGCACATAAAAGCAAAGGGTCTAATGTGATACAATTAAAGCATTTGTTCACCCCGTTGAACACACTGTTAGTAGTCATTCTCGTGTTGTTCCAAACCATCATGACCTGATGAGGCCAGTTATCTGTTTATATGTTGCAACAAAAGTTGTGTGTATCCTTTTTTGCATCTACTATGATGTTTTAAAGCTTTAAAAAGGACAAAAATGCCCCTTAAATTAGAATAAAAATTGCGATATGGTTAGTTTATTTATTTATTTAAGTCTTCTGAAGACATGAAACAGGTTTGTGATTAAAAAAAAGATTGAAATATAAGACTTAATAATGAACTTAAAGGCATAGTTCATCCATATATAAAGTTTATCTTGTCATTTACTCACCCTAACGCCATCCCAGATAAACAAATAAACAAATATTTTTCAGTTGAACAAATGAAACAAAAGATTTTATATTACAATGCTGTCATGTTATCTACAATGTGGCGAAGCTTCAAAAAGCACATCCATTCATCTTGTGACAAGTTGTAATGTGTGTTTTGATACAAAACTTGTGAGAACCAATTTAATTCTGCGATTTACTTATTAAGATATTGACATGCCACCATATCGCTGTTTGTCAAATTGAAAGAAAGGATGGAAGTCATATACAGTATATTCCCTCACCTAAAGGATTAATAGGAACACCATACTAATACTGTGTTTGACACCCTTTCGCCTTCAGAACTGCCTTAATTCTACGTGGCATTGATTCAACAAGGTGCTGAAAGCATTCTTTAGAAATGTTGGCCCATATTGATAGGACAGCATCTTGGAGTTGATGGAGATTTGTGGGATGCACGAAGCACCCGTTCCACCACATTTGAAATGATTCGAGCTTTGTGACTTGGTGCATTATCCTGCTGGAAGTAGCCATCAGAGGATGTGTACATGGTGGTCATAAAGGGATGGACATGGTCAGAAACAATGCTCAGGTAGGCCGTGGCATTTAAACGATGCCCAATTGGTACTAAGGGGCCTAAAGTGTGCCAAGAAAACATCCCCCACATCATTACATCACCACCATAATTGCATTAATGAGAAATTGAACAGGTGTTCCTAATAATCCTTTAGGTGAGTGTATATATATTGGATGGCATGAGGGTGGGTAAATTAAATTATATGACAATTTGTATATTTTGGTTAGTTTTTACTTGAATATTACAGGTAACAAGAAGATTAGCCATAATAGCGCTCTTTTATTTTCATATCACATTATACAGTATTCATTCATAAATAAACAAACCTAAATTATAATATGTGACACTGGACAACAAAACCAGTCTTATGCGTCAATTTTTCGAAATTGAGATTTTTAGCAGAAAGCTGAATAAATAAGCGTTATATTGATGTATGAGTTGTTAAAATAGGACAATATCTGGCTCTGATACAACCGTTTAAAATTCTGGAATCTGAGAGTGCAAAAAAATCTAAATATTCAGAAAATTGCCTTTAAAGTTGTTAATCAGGTGCACTGTGGCAGGTCATCCACAAGTTTTTATATATTTAAGGTAGGAAATTTACTAAATATCTTCATGGAAAACATGTTCTTTACTTAATATCCTAATGAGTTTTGGCTTAAAAGAAAAATCTATAATTTTGACCCATACAATCTATTTTTGTCTTTTACTAGAATTTTTCCTGTGCTACTTAAGGCTGGTTTTGTGATCCAGGGTCACATATGTTTACTTTCATAAGGACTGCGAGAATAAACCAATAGTCAACTGTCAACAAATGGACCATCAGAATAAATTGAAAGGGCATTGCTTAGCTTGAATCCAGGACTTGTAATAGCCCATCCTGCGATGTTAGGTCTGGCTGTACATCCTGTGAGCAAATGATATCCTAATGGGATTTCTTGCTGAAATCTATTAACCTTGAGTCCACCCATAAATTTCACGCAGTTTAGCTAAATGATGACTGTAGAGAATGGAAGCACGTAACCAGCGGGTGTGAAGCCATAGTTAGATCAAGGATGATTTGATGACCCTACCTATTCAAACAAGGTTATAGTCAGGTTGTAGTCGATGAGATCTATATTTGACAAAGGATGAAATTACAAAAAGAAAACGAGATAGAAGGTATCTGCAAAACAATGGTTTCCGCGTTACCTCATCATCTTGTAGAAATTGAATTCACGTCTCAAAAATAATGCATTTATCAGTTTTTCACGGATGGAATACGCTTTGAACCTTTTTAACTAAAGATGCTGCAACAAAAGCATTTTTCTCACTTTGCAAATGCATGATGCATAGAAGGTGAACAAGGTTTTGTGAAAAGAAATGTTCTTTCAAAGTTATGAAACGGATAACATATGAATATTTATCATATTTAACATTAATCATATTATGATTTATCATCATATTTATATGTCTTGACTATGCATTTGCTATAATTAAAAAAAAAATGTTTTCCGACATGTAAACTATCCCCCATCTACCCTTACATATTATTCATAATTTGTTTGTGATGCAAAAGGATAGTTCACACATGAATTACTCACCCACTGATTGTTCCAAACCTGTATACATTTCTTTGTTTGGTTGAACACGGAGAAAGATATTTGGATATTTGCACAAATGCTTGTAACCAATAGTTCTACTACTACAGGAGAAATTACAATGGAAGTCAAAAGGGCCCCAGAAATGTCCTACATTTTTTAAAATATCTTCTTTTGTACTCAACAGAACCAAAATAAAGTAATTTTTATTTTTTAAAACCAAACTGTTTGGTTACAAGCATATAAATATCTTTCGCTTGTTCATCATAACAAAGAAATTAATAAAGATTTGGAACAACTCGAAGTTGAGTAAACGACAGAATTTTCTTTTTCGGGTGAACTATCCCTTTAAGACATTCCATGCAACCAAAGGGAAGTTTTCTACTTTCACATTTCTCACTTCCATTCCCTTACTCATGTAACGTCTTACAATAGCAAGCACTGAGCTTTAGTGATCTGAGCCTTGTGCTCAACCGAGTTGTTTTCCCCCCGTCTTGACCTTAAAAATTCTGAAGCACGCAATGTTGGCTTGAGATGATTGATATTGGTTTGGAGGGTTAAAATAAAATATCTGTTGAACTAGAGTTCAGTGTTCCTGCAAAATAAGCTTTGTTGATGAAATTGTACAGAGGGAAAAAAGTTGTTCAGAAATCCTTGATATAACTGCGCTGATTCCACATGGCTCTTCATAATACGTTGCGAAAAATACGCTGTAGTCTGTGTTATTAAAGCAGCGTTCAGCGTTTTGCTCCAAGTAGGGTATCCTTCTGGAAACGCCAGGCTTAATTAATTCTTCCAAAGAGTCAGATTGATAATAAAAGCCAATATAAACATGCGCCCAGCAGTCAGGAGCACTTCATCAATCAATTTCTCACTGTAAGGGAGCATTTCCAGCTTGCACCCGCTGCCTGCGTGGCAGGACGAGTCAATTGTGCTGTGCTTCACAATACTCATGAAATGGTTAGCTGAATTTCAATCGATAGCAAAGATTACTCAGTCTTTTCGCTGTCACTAGGGAAATGGTCAAAACTGAAAACCGAGGTTGACTTTCTTGTGTTCTCTTCAAAAAATTACGCCGCCCATGTCTAATGATGAAATCTCTTTCGGGTTCTCTTTTCATATTTGTAATGTCTGGCCAGCAGAAAAAAATCGTATTGAGCTTCAATGAATTATTATAATTTTAATTAACTGAGAAAGAAAGAAAAATGAATCAATCAATCAAAAGTCAATCAGCAGTAAATGCAAACCAGCAGCTGTTAAACTGGTGAAAAAAGAGTGGGCTGATCTTTCCTTGTTCACACTTCAGCTGATACTGTAATATTGGCTACTGTTTCCAGAAACAAAATGTTTCAAGTTTTTCAGTCTCAGTATCAACTTGTTCTCATTTGTAATGCACTGTCTGGGATACTGTTAAATGTAAAGAACTCTGGCCTCATATTAATGCTTTTGGCATGAACTGATCGAATGTAAAAATGATCTTTGTTTAAATCAGAACATGCATTGCCTGTTAAAGAAACAGCAAATTGATAGAGCATTGCGAATGTCAATGTAATTTCACTTTTTAATTTGATAAGGCCTTGCACAATCATCTTATATATATTGCAGATATTCTGTTGACCAGGAAAATCGACTTTCTTTCTTCTACAGATCAGAATATTTGTGAAGAACATTGGGATCCAACAACACTGGCTTTAATCGACTTTCATTAAATGGACTCAAAACCACTGGGACATTTCTTAAAGTATCTTCTTTTGTGTTCCACAGAAAAGAGACATAAGACATGAGGGTGAATAAATGATGTCAGAACATTTCTTTTTGGGTCTCTTTAACTTAATTTAACTATTACTATGACATTCAAAATGCCATTTTTCTGTTCATAGTGTTCACCTGGCAGCTTGACGATATTGAACAAACTGCAAGGTTTTGCTTTCAACCAACAAAGCTCAAATAGGGTCTGTAGACACTTCCGTAAAAATATGTGTGGGAGCTGCCTAGGGCCGTTACCAATATCGGCAAGTGTGAGAGGACACATGGAAAGAGGTCAAAGGCTATTCCTGGAAGATTAATGTCATAAATTACACTGCATTTTAGACGGATGAATTTTTGGAGCTACGCTATCAACATAGAAATTCATGTGCCGGTAATGTCATACAGTGAATCATGGCATACAGTAAACAGAAAACCAATTCTAATTTGCTCCGGGAAGCTGATGTTCCTCTTCCTAAGCAACTGTGTGACATCTTGGGACCTGGAGACTGGAAGAAAATTAGAAACGGGAAAGTGGAGGATATCCCAGCTAAATTTCCCACCTAAGGCTAACGTGGGTTAAAATAGTGGTGACTGTTTTGTAAGGTATTGAAGCATTTTCAGCCGTGCATGATAATAGTTATAAATATTAAAACATATGGTTATTAAAAGCACGTTTAGACAGTAATAAGAGTAAATTAAATTACCCTTGAATGCTGGTGACACCACATTCATTCATACAGCCGTGGAAAAAAATATTTTCATATTTATAGGAACACAATACTAATGTTTTAAATGTATTTCAGGATTACTTTCATGCGTCTTTGCATTCTCCAGTCTTTTCCGTGGCGCATATTTCAAAAGTGTGCATAATTCACCTAAAATTGAAAACATGGTTCATTGTACATTGGTTTCACCAACTTTGGGGTTGGATACTCTGTCTGTTTGACCAATGGCACACAGAGGAGTGTTTGTGCAACCTGTTTCAAGCTGTTTGCAATTCAGTTTGGCAAAGCTAGTGATGCGGAAATGACACGCATCACCTTCAAAGCTTCAAAGTAAACTATTTCCAAACCTTAAACACATCAGGTCCTCTGCGTGATGAATTAATGTCCTTCAACGCCACAGATTTATGAACGCAACAGTCCGATCCATCTTGTTCAGTCCAACTTATCATGAAACCATTCCGTGAAAAAAAACTCTCTCATGAAATGCTCTTCTTTAAACAGCACAACACCATCTGTCTGATCTAACAAGCGCTGATCTATATGCTCATGGAGATAAGCATTGCAACATTCATGGCCCTGTCCTCTGTGGATCTATTTGACAGACAGCTCACACAGTAAGGCATCAAGGTTTGGCAGGTTTGCACTGCCCAGCTAACTATACCATCTGGGAGAAAAAGCATCTTTCTCCATTGACGGTTATTAGAAAAGTAATCATGCCAGCGAGAAGCGAACTGCATTGACTGTTGAATGGTTCTCCTAATTTCAAGTGGCGAACCGTTTTTAAATAAACCTGGAAATTACAAGGACAGCATTATTACAAGGCCAGTAATGAAAGCAAAGCAACGATTAGGTCACGTCTGCATTTCTCTTACTCGCTCGCTTTCCCCATTTCCGCAGTTGTAATCATTATTCATTGTACAAAAGTAATTAGCCCGAAACAATCACGCTCCTTTTGTATATTGCTCACATACCGCTCTCATTGTGAAAAAATATTGCCAGTTTGTTTTCCGTTCCCCGAGAGCTAAATTGAAATTTCCCCGGAAAAACATTTTTCAGTGATGCTAATGCGGTTTGAGCTGTGTGCAAATAGTTCATTTGGCACAGTAATGGGCGCCGTGTACGACAAGACGGCAAAAGCCACGGAACATAAGTGATGTGCGTGACCCAGTTTAGTTTAAAGTGTAGATAACGATTCTGTCAACAGCAATGATGTTGATGATAATAAGGTGCTTTAATTATGGCTTCCGCTCGGCGTAATAGAAAGCAGGTAGTGGTTGAATAGTTATGGCACGGGGAGACAGATTCTCTGCAGCTGTGTCTTTAGACTCTCATTACACTTGCAAAAGTTTCACAGTCACATATTGTCATACAAGCGCATTTTTCAAGACACTAATCCCGTGAAAATGAGATGTCTGTCTCGAGAGGGCGATGGAAAAGAGAGACACAAAAAGCAGCACTCGGTACTGTTATGTAAATTTGCTAAGAAAACAAGGACATCTGCTGTTTATGAATCAGCATCCTCTCTGAGAGGGAGCGCGGTATTAATAGAATATTTAAACCCCGTTTTTTGGCAATGGCTGAACCAAATTGGCTTGATTGAAAGATCAACCGTTTGATATTGTTCTGCAAATACTGTATGTTGTTGCTGGGTGGACTCATCTGTAAGTGTTTATCCATAAATACATACGCAAAAACACCCGTAAAAAATGAAATATACCGTACAAAAGATAAAATTATATGAGGTATGAGGACATGAATTAAATACTTTCCCCATTTTTCTTGTAAGTGTGTTGTCTTTTTCTGTAATTTTATAGTTTTTGACAGTATTTCAAAAATACACTGTAAAAAAATAATTTTCTGACAGCTAGAGCTGTAAAATAATAAATTACATTTCCCTGGTTTTCTTGTAAATTTGCATTTTTTCCCTGTAATGTTACGTTTTTTGACCATGTACAAATATGTAAAAAAATGAAAAAAAAAATGTATGTTTTTGTTTAAATGTGTACGTTTAAATGTTAAAGGGATAAAGGTTTACATTTTAAATTGATAGTTCAACCAACAATACAATGTTGTCATCTTTTACTCACCTTCATGTTAATCATAACTTTTATATGCCTCTTTATTCTGTGAAACACAAAAGAAGGTACTTTGAGAAGAGTTTTGTGTGCATAAAATGGAAGTCAATGGGGGTCAATGTTGTTTTGTTACCAATATGCTTTAAAATATCTTGTTTTGAAAGCCATACAGGTTTATAATGATGACAGAATTTTCATTTTTATGTGAACCATCCCTTTTTACATTTACATTTAGCAGACGCTTTTATCCAAAGCAACTTCCATTGCTTTATCCAATACATTTATACTTAGGTATTTGCAATCCCCTTGAATCAAACCCACAACCTTGTGTTGTTAACGCAATGCTCTTACCACCGAGCTACAGGAAAGCTTTAACCCTTTAATGTATTACTAGAGACATACAGTTTTCTGTAAGTCCTCTTAAGCTCAGATTTCTTTGTATGGAGACTAAAGATGGGTAGTTGACAATAGACCATAAATGTGTCATATGATTTAACCATGCAGTTAATTCTATAGTAGGAAAAATTACAATGTCAAAAGAGCCCAAGAACTGTTTGCTTTCCTACATTCTTCAAACTATCTTCTTTTGTGTTCAATAGGAAAAAGAAATGTATAAAGCGATTTTTTCTACCATGGAAAATTTTAATGATTTGGAACAACTCAAGCGTGAGTACATTTTTGGGTAAACTGTTCCTTTATCAAAACTGTACCTTGTAAATTATTAATTTAAAATGTCCGCTTTACAGACATTATAATCCTGTAACTTTGTTTAACCTCTGATCAGTCTGGAATTTAAGTCTGTTAGTCATAAACATGGCTCTACTCTGGCTTTATGGAACCTGTGCACTGTATCCGCTCCATAAGTCACCTCAACATGTCTCAGTTATTATGCTGGCAGTGGAGGAGAAAAAGAGATAGTGTGCTGGCCCTGTGCCATGTATTTGGTGCAAATGGCTCTCATGGCCTGAAGGAAGTTTACTTTTTTCATAAGCCGTTGATGATTTATTAAGAAGCCCTGACACAGAGTGCGGCAAAGAGCTTACACACCGGCCTCATCTTTCTCAAGGTGACATCCCGGGGAGCCGCAGCGTGCCGGAGACCTGGTGAATTTTTCAGCTTGTTGGAACGTCTCGTATTCTCTCTCTTTTCAGAAAGAGGCGGTGGAGCTTTAGTCAGGTTGTCACAGGAGAAGGTGAAGGCTGTTCTTTAGAACAAGAGGGCAGAAGCGTTATTTTAAAACACCGCCTCCACTGCCCGGGTCAATATCCGATAAGATCTGCACTATATAATCCTGTTTTCAACAAGAGTAAATCCCAGGCCAAACACATTTTTAAACCGAGGGAAACCCTTTGGTAATGAAAGCGCTGATAAAAGGCTTATCTCATTGCCCTGTCATGAATACAGTTTGACAGCTTTTACTGTACCACGGGTGAGAGTTATCGTTGCATTATTGTTTTTCCATGTTGGAAATTATGCCATAACAAAAAATGTTAACAAATGACTAGCCTGTAAGAGATTTATATTTGTCAAAGAGTTTAAAGATTTAAAACACAAAATAGTTTTGAAAAATATTTTCTTTCCTGTAACTCAGTGGTAACAGCATTGCGTTAACAATGCAAGGTTGTGGGTTCGATTCCAGGGGTTTGCACATACCTATGTATAAAGATGTAGAGGATATTGCACGCTTTGCATAAAAGCGTCTGCCAAGTGCATAAATGTAAATTTTAAAATATCCTTATTTCCATTGACAGCTGTAAACTCTTTCAACTTGAAGTAAAAGCTGACAGGCAACGCTGTGATTATTATAAAAGTATATTTATAGGGTGTAGTTTTGTAATGGGGTGTGTCTAATTCTAAGTTCTATACAAAGTGTTTTGTCCAACCGGTTAATTTGCCTTTAAGCTATTTTTAGCAGTATAACATGGTAGTCCGTCTCATAGGAGTGAAATTAAAATACTGCTGCAAGCCAATGGAGACATTACAAACTAAAAAACTTAAGTTCAGGTTATGCTAAGAATATAATTTTTGAAATTGTGCATCGCCTAAAGCAATTACAATATTGTTTGCAACTATAAAAATATTGTACACATTTGCTACATCAATGCAATTTTCAGGACATAGCTGTGATGTCTAAACAACAGCACTTCCAGGCTTCGGTGCTCATTGGCTTTAATGTCAGTTATCATATCGATTGATCAGCTAACCAGTAAAATTACCATGACACAGCTGTTGAATGTACACCAGTTATTAATAAACTATTCTTATCTATTATTAAATTATCCAGTGTAATTCAGAATATAATTGTTAGCTTAATTGAAAAGAATATAATAGGCATTCCTCTGAGGAGTACCCTAGATTTAACTCTCAAAGGAAGCCAATAATACTGTACAGTTCTTATTAAAATATGTCTTCTTTAGTAATCTACTTGTTGTCATGCCAGTACACACAAACAAACACACACTGCATTGCATATTAACCCATAATCGCTGTTAAAACGGATGGTTTATGGACTCCCCTTCTCCTAAAAAGATTGTAGGCACTAGCTTGTGG
This sequence comes from Triplophysa dalaica, assembly GCF_015846415.1. Taxonomy (NCBI): domain Eukaryota; kingdom Metazoa; phylum Chordata; class Actinopteri; order Cypriniformes; family Nemacheilidae; genus Triplophysa; species Triplophysa dalaica. The sequence continues at coordinate 17,458,466 of NC_079554.1, forward strand.
CTTTCTGGGTTATGAAAAAAAATTGGAAAGTGATTCAAGTCGGGTGAAGTGTGCACATTTAAAAACCACTTAGTGTAGAAAGCTGACATTGGTTTTGGGTATATCTGTCTGTTACAATAATGAGAGAAACTGAAAACAAAATGCATTTTGTTTGAAAAGTATGATCGTTTTTCTGCATAAAAATGTCCCGAACGTGAAAGGTACCTTGTAAAATTCTGAATGTAAAATTAGTTCTTGAAGAGAATAACACTGATGTAATAATTTGAAATATGCTGTGTGATCTCAAGCCAATTTATGATCTCCAGGATGCTTCAGATGAATCTGTGCCCTTGTAGTGCAACTCTTCAAGTGTATGTAAATCTGCTCATAGGGTTGAATTTCAAGAGTTTACCTTTGTAACAGAGGGACCCATGCCTGAGGATTTACAGTAGGTTGTATTTGATAAATGCATGTGCTAACATGATCTTAGAATGAGCAATAAAGTTTCTCATCATCTATCAATCTTAATATTAATCTTAATGGTCTGGTGTATGACATTTAGCAGCACACATGTAGTGGTAAGGTTGTGAATTGCAACCAATGGCTCACCCTCCCTTTCGAAGCACGTCGGAGGCTGTCACGGGGCTAAGGTTTAGTCACGCTTTCGTTTTTTTGCCGAAGGAGATGACATATTTACGAAACAAATCTGTAAAGCAAGTTTGTCCGTCTAGGGCTACTGTAGAAACAACATTGCGAATTCCATGTAAGGGGACCCGCGGTGTATGGAGATAGAAATAACTAATTCCAAGGTAATAAAAACATAACGCTTTATTATGTAATTATGTAATTATGTCTTTATACACCTCTGAAGACATAATTATGTATATTATATTGTATTTCTGTCAATAGATCCTCCATAAAATAACACCTTAAACCAATGTTAACAATTACAATCTTATTGTAAAGTGTTGCACTTTTGTTCAGGTTTTACCTCAACTTAAAAACTGCATGCCAGCTAGGTGCATGCTGTAGTTAAAGCAAAAGGGTGACATACCAAAATAAAACAAATTAATTAAACAAATTTCTGCTAAATTGGAAAAGACTTCAAAATAGAAGCATTTTCACTATTGTTTTCTCTCAAACCATTGACTCCCATATGCTCAAAGCTCTAAGGATCTTAACATATTTTTTTCCTCTGGATCTCTCAGTTTCTCTCTCCCACACACACATTCACACACAAACACATGGTATGATGATAATGCTTAGCTCATTACCGTATCTCAAGAGTTACTGTGCTGTTCATCTTGCAATGCTGAACTAATGAAGCAGACCTAATGCTCTTCACTCTGGATCAGCTGTGATGTTTCTGTATCAATGTAGATTTAACTCAAAATTCAACAATGTTATGTGGCTCATATAAAATAGGTCTAAAAAAGATAATAACTCCCTGCATTTGTGCACAATTACTATGTGAATGATCCTGGCTGTTGTTAAATGTGTTGAAACGGTTTATTAAAGCTTTTAGGGCTGCAGTAACACCATATTATAAAACTTATTATGGTTTGCTACTTTATATCTTCATATCTATTGTCACACTTTATTATAACCCCCAATTACAGGTTACCGACGCTTTAAATTGCATTTCCACTTCTCTCTTCTGCTTTTTGAGTGTACAGGTATGACCTTGAGAATAATTTTGGTTGCCACTTCCTGTCGGACAGGTTGCCATGGTAACAGCTCTTTGGACTAACAGACAGATGATGTACAGCACTGGAACTAGAGCACTCGCTGGAGTAAAAGTAGCGAGTGTTTTTAATGCTGTCAGATCTGACTACTTCAAGAGTGAGGATTCACTAAACTTGCCAAGTCTCAAAGATTAGCTCTCGAGTGTTTGTTTTTCCCTATTTTATTCTGAACTCAGGAAAGGTGAAATATGCCAAAACAATATTTGTGGGAAAAGCACAGATGCTATGAAACTCCTGTTGTATCTTTTAGTCATCTTCCTATTCTGTTGCCGTTTCTCAAATCTCTCAGTGGCGTTATGATGGTATGGTGTAAAGCTGCGTAAGTTGACATAGTGATTTTGGAGGATCTGGACTATCCAGGTGGCAGTTTTTTCATACAAGTTTATTTGTAATAAATTATTCTCAATTACTACTGGAATATAAAGAAAATGTATATCAACATAAATTCCAGACATTTTTGTTATCAAGGGTTGCAAGGTCCTCCGTCTAACCTACATTATTAGGGTTCGAGCCCGAAGGGCTAGAAACCTATTGTATTTGTTAGTTAGGGTTCGAGCCCGAAGGGCTAGAAACCTATTGTATTTGTTGGTTTTATTAGGGTTCGAGCCCGAAGGGCTAGAAACCTATTGTATTTGTTGGTTTTATTATTATTATTATACTTCTTCCCTAGAACTGATACTGCAGCCCAAACCGTAAGGCCGACAGAGCTGAGACTCGGTCAGATGGTAGTAGTCCTTGTCGCTACTCAGATACACGGAACCAGCCAAATCGACCCATAGGTGGCGCTACAGCGATAAAAAACACGTTTACGCTTGTTACTCCTAAACCGTTTGTCGCACACCCAAGTGTTTTATATCAGAGTAATCACTGGCTCAAAACTTAAAAAACGTATATCTCCGATATCATTTCCGGTATGCAAATTTTTTCGCTAATTAGCATTTTATGAAAAAAATTAAAAATGAACTAGTCCCTGGATTTTTGCCCTATCGGAACCAAACCAACGCTGATGAGTTCTGTGGAGTGTGAATATGAATAATTATTAAAAAAAAGTTGAAATTTTCATCCCCCATCGCTAGAGGGCGCAAAAATGTCCAAAACGGAAGTAACATATTGAACTAAAATGGCCATAACTCCTGAACTGTTTGAGATATCTTCATGGGGCTTGGAACATATGTGTAGACCCTCAATCCGGGGTCAAGGTAAAAAAAATGCTGCGTTTGGCCACTAGGTGGCGCTATAATTTGAATGAGCTAGAAAATGGCCATAACTACGCAACAGTTTGCCCGATTGACTTATTATTTGGTATGGTGTGTCTTTGTCTCATTCTACATGAATATCTAAAAGGACATTGGCGTATCTTAAAAAACATGGCCGCCATTGGCCAATGAAGTTTGAGCACTTATTAGACCGGGTTAACGGAGGCCGAACAAAACGACGCTCGCTGGGCTTATTCGTCTCATGGTCTTTAAGGTCTGTAAGAAATGTGAACTCATTCGGCCACCGGGGGGCGAAATAACGCTTTAGGAGTGCTTAAACAATTGTGTATCACGTGACATTTGACATATACAGAAACTATTGGTATCATATGATAGTACTCTTCATTCTGAGCAACTTTGCCTCTGGAACAACTTCTATCGATCGAACGGTTCGTGAGTTATTGCTGATGATGTCAAAAACCTACTTTCGCGAACTAGTCGCTGGATTTTCGACCGATCGGAACCAAAACAATGCAGATGACTTCTTTGGGAAGTGTTTGTAAATAATTATTGAAAAAAAGTTAAAATTTCCTTTCACGGTCGCTTAGGGGCGCCAAAATAAAAAATGGGTGGAGCCTATCACATTTAAATGGACATAAATCCAGAACAGCTAAACATATCATCATATGCCTCGGGAAATATATGTAGACCATCACTCCGAGGTCACATACAAAATAACGTGGCGTTTGGACACTAGGTGGCGCTATAATAGTAAAAATGGCTAAATGTACATGTCTTTTGGTGGCCTAGACAACGGTGTGTCACGTGACATTTGACTAATACACAAACTATTGATATCAAACGATAGATCTCCTCATTCATAACAACTTTGCCTCTTGAACCATTGATGTCTATCAAATGGTTTGTGAGTTATTGGTAATGATGTAAAAAACCTACTTTTGCAAACTTGTTCAAGGATTTTCAAGCAACTTCAAAATTTCCACCACAGTACATTTCTCTGGACTCTCTAGGTCAATAATCATCAAAAACATGTTGAGTTTTTTTGTTTTGTGACCATAACAGGGTCCTTTATTATATTAGCGTGAAACGAGTACGGTGAAGGTCGCTACTCCTTAATAATTAATCCAACTGACTTGCCATTAAGTACTATTATACATATTATGACACAAAACAAGCATGCAACATGTGATCCTTATCGGAAGAGGCATGCCTTCACAACAGTCAAAAAGGTGAAATATCATACATTTAAAATTACTATTTTAAACTTGTCTTTAATAAGTACATCATTTGCTAGTCAAATTGCTAATCAGCCAGTCACATAGCATAAACTCAATCCATTTTGGCTTCTAGACGTGGTAAACACACTTGCTGAAGTTCAAACCGAGCATCAAAATGGAGAAACAATTGGATATATGGTATGGGATATATTAGATAACACATACCACCTGAGGATTGTTGCCAACCATGTCCATGTTTTGATGGCTACTTCCAGCAGTAAAAAATGGACCATGTCAGAAAGCTCAAATGATCTCAAACTGGTTTCTTGAACATGACAATGAGCTCACTGTACTCCAATGGCCTTCAGAGTCACCAGACTCAACCAAATAAGCATCACTTAAATGGCAAGGTCTTCTGGAATATTGTTGCAGACCATGAATGTGAATCAATTATCTATTTAAATTGGTCGTATTTTTTTTTATCAATTCTTCAAAACACAAAATAAGCTATTTTGAAGAATGTGCATTGTATTAAAAAAAGACCTATATATGTGCAATAGAATGTTTTAGAGACACAGGAGTTGCTTTGTTTTGCTAATGGCTTCATTCTTTATCAATTGACAGCTGCCAAGCCACGCCCTTAGCAACCAAACAGATTATTTTTTGCAATCGTCTAGCCAAACCTACATCTCTGCAGTAGAATATTATAAAGACACGGGGCTTGGTTCGTTTGGCTTGTGGTTTGATGTGTTATTAATTGACAGGTATTAATTGACACCCATGGCAACCGAACAGGTTAGCTTAGCAACCGTTTAGCAAGATCTCTATCTCTGCAACAAATCATCATAGAGACATGAGAAATGGTTTATTGCACTCGTCCCTTAGGTATTATCGGTTTACGCCCGTTTTTGCATACGAGTGTACGCATGCATGGTCTGTATTAAAAGTTACCAACCGTTTCTGTCATATTTCTTGGTGTGGAAGAGTGTCATTCGTTGTGGATTTGTTACGGTGCCATTCCTGAGCCTAGTTGACAATGGCAAGGCCAATAGAGGCCTTAGACTGCTCGAACCCGCTAAATGCTGCTTGCAGCTTTAATTAGGGTTCGAGCCCGAAGGGCTAGAAACCTATTGTATTTGTTGGTTTTATTATTATTCTTATTATTATTCTGCCCTAAAACTGATGCTGCAGCCCAAACCGTAAAGCCGACAGAGCTGTGACTTGGTCAGATGGTAGTAGTCCTTGTCGCTACTCAGATACAGGGAGCCAGCCAAATCGGCCCATAGGTGGCGCTACAGCGATGAAAGGCGCGTTTGCGCACGTAACCCCTAAACCGTTTGTCGCACACCCAAGTGTTTTATATCAGTGTAATCATTGGCTCAAAACTTAAAAAACGTATATCTCCGATTTCATTTCCGGTATGCAAATTTTTTCGCTAATTTGCATTTTATGAAAAAAATTAAAAATGAACTAGTCCCTGGATTTTTGCCCGATCGGAACCAAACCAACGCTGATGAGTTCTGATGAGTGTGAATGTAAATAATTATCAAAAAAAAGTTGAATTTTCAATTCACGGCCGCTATGTGGCGCTAAAACGTCCAAACCGGAAGTAACATATTTAACTAAAATGGCCCTAACTCGTGAACTGTTTGAGATATGTTCATGGGGCTTGGAAAATATGTGTAGACTCTCAGTCCGGGGTCACAATAAAAAAACTGCGGCATTTGGCCACTAGGTGGCGCTATAATTTGAATGAGCTAGAAAATGGCTATAACTACGCAACCCTTTGCCCGATTGACTTGATATATGGTATGGTGGGTCTTTGTCTCATGCTACATGAATATCTCAAAGGACATTGGCGTATCTCAAAAAACATGGCCGCCATTGGCCAATGAAGTTTGAGCGCTAATTACACCGAGTTAACTGAGGCCGATCAAAACGACACTCGCTGGGATTATTTGTCTCACAGTCCTTAAGGTCTGTAAGAAATATGAACTCATTTGGCCACCGGGGGGCGAAATAACGCTTTAGGAGTGCTTAAACCATTGTGTATCACGTGACATTTGACATATACCCAAACTAATGTTATCATATGATAGCTCTCCTTATTCTGAGCAACTTTGCCTCTTGAACCACTTCTGTCGATTAAACGATTTGTGAGTTATCGCAGATGATGTCTAAAACCTACTTTCGCGAACTAGTCGTTGGTTTTTCGACTTAACGGAACCAAAACAATGCAGATGACTTCTGTGGAGAGTGATTGTAAATAATTATCGAAAAAAAGCAGAAATTTCCTTTCACGGTCCCTTAGGGGCGGCCAAATTTAAAAATGGGAGGAGCCTATCACATTTAAATGGCCATAAATCCAGAACGGCTTAACATATCATCATGGGGCTCGGGAAATATGTGTATACCATCACTCCAAGTTCACCTACAAAATAACGTGGCATTTGCACACTAGGTGGCGCTATAACAGTAAAAATGGTAAAATTGTTGCGTATTTCATTGCTTAAGCAGTTGTGTATCACGTGACATTTGTCATTTACACAAACTAATATAATCATATGATAGTTCTCCTCATTCAGAACAACTTTGCCTCTTGATCCATTGATGTCAATCAAACAGTTCGCAAGTTATTGGTGATGATGTTAAAGACGTACTTTTGCATACTAATTTTAGGTCTTTCAAGCAATTTCCAAATTTTCACCACAGTACAATTCTCTGGACTCTCTAGATAATTTATGATCAAGGACATGTTGAACTTTTTCATAAATGTGACCATAACAGAGTCCTTTATTATATTAACCTCAAAAGTCTACCTGAAAGCTTGCTGCTCCTTAATGAATAATCCAACTGACTTGCCATATAGTACTATTATACATATTATGACACAAAAAAAGCATGCAAAATGTGAAGGTCATCGGAAGAGGCATGCCTTCATAACAGACAAAAAAGTGAAATATAATTAATTTCAATGGCTTTTTTAGAGTCACCAGATCACAATGTGTGTATTTATGGATATTATGTCTCTCTGTATAATAAGAGTGTGCATGTACTGTATAGTTCTGTGTGTCATGTGTGATCGAGACTGTGCATGTGTGTGGAATGAAATGTGTCTCACAGGAAGACAGTGTTAGAAATAAAATGTATTACACATTAAACGTTGCTCCATAATTACACATCTATAAATACAGCACATGTCTGGCTGCTTTTATGATGCTGTGTTGATATATATATATATATATACAACACACCTTTATTAGGTACACAGGTTTAATTGCATGTAAACCCAAATTGCTACTAAGCCAGTCACATGGCAGCAACTCAATGCATTTAGACATGGTAAACATGACTTCCTGAAGTTCAAACCTTACATCAAAATGGGATATACTGTATAATGTGTGTACAAAATAAACACAATTTAAATGGCACGGCATTCTAGACTATTATGAATGGGAATCAATGTATCTATTTAAGATGCTCCTGGCCATAAGCCTTAAGCTTTTTTTATACACGTCTATCATAATGTATGGCAGGTGCCATGCCACATCCATAGCAACTAAACATGTTAACTTAGCAACCATTAAGCTAGACCTATATCTCTGGAACTGAACATCGTAGAGACATGAGAATTGGTTAATTTCACTCGCCCCTCAGGTATTATCGGTTTACACCTGTTTTTGCATATGAGTGTAAGCATGCGTGGTCTGTATTAACCGTTGATGACCATTTCTTTCATTTTTCTGGTTATGGGTAAGTGTCATCCCTTGCGGATGTGTTATGGTCCGATTCCTGACCGTAGTCAGCGAAGGCAGTCGACCTTAGTCCCCTTAGACTGCTCGAACCCGATGATTGCTGCTTGCAGCTATATTTATTATTATTATACTTCTTCCCTAGAACTGATACTGCAGCCCAAACCGTAAGGCCGACAGAGCTGAGACTCGGTCAGATGGTAGTAGTCCTTGTCGCTACTCAGATACACGGAGCCAGCCAAATCGACCCATAGGTGGCGCTACAGCGATAAAAAACGTGTTTACGCTTGTTACTCCTAAACCGTTTGTCGCACACCCAAGTATTTTATATCAGAGTAATCACTGGCTCAAAACTTAAAAAACGTATATCTCCGATTTCATTTCCGGTATGCAAATTTTTTCGCTAATTAGCATTTTATGAAAAAAATTAAAAATGAACTAGTCCCTGGATTTTTGCCCTATCGGAACCAAACCAACGCTGATGAGTTCTGTGGAGTGTGAATATGAATAATTATTAAAAAAAGTTGAAATTTTCATCCCCCATCGCTAGAGGGCGCAAAAATGTCCAAAACGGAAGTAACATATTGAACTAAAATGGCCATAACTCCTGAACTGTTTGAGATATCTTCATGGGGCTTGGAACATATGTGTAGACCCTCAATCCGGGGTCAAGGTAAAAAAAAAGCTGCGTTTGGCCACTAGGTGGCGCTATAATTTGAATGAGCTAGAAAATGGCCATAACTACGCAACAGTTTGCCCGATTGACTTATTATTTGGTATGGTGTGTCTTTGTCTCATTCTACATGAATATCTAAAAGGACATTGGCGTATCTTAAAAAACATGGCCGCCATTGGCCAATGAAGTTTGAGCACTTATTAGACCGGGTTAACGGAGGCCGAACAAAACGACGCTCGCTGGGCTTATTCGTCTCATGGTCTTTAAGGTCTGTAAGAAATGTGAACTCATTCGGCCACCGGGGGGCGAAATAACGCTTTAGGAGTGCTTAAACAATTGTGTATCACGTGACATTTGACACATACAGAAACTATTGGTATCATATGATAGTACTCTTCATTCTGAGCAACTTTGCCTCTGGAACAACTTCTATCGATCGAACGGTTCGTGAGTTATTGCTGATGATGTCAAAAACCTACTTTCGCGAACTAGTCGTTGGATTTTCGACCGATCGGAACCAAAACAATGCAGATGACTTCTTTGGGAAGTGTTTGTAAATAATTATTGAAAAAAAGTTAAAATTTCCTTTCACGGTCGCTTAGGGGCGCCAAAATAAAAAATGGGTGGAGCCTATCACATTTAAATGGCCATAAATCCAGAAAAGCTAAACATATCATCATATGCCTCGGGAAATATATGTAGACCATCACTCCGAGGTCACATACAAAATAACGTGGCGTTTGGACACTAGGTGGCGCTATAATAGTAAAAATGGCTAAATGTACATGTCTTTTGGTGGCCTAGACAACGGTGTGTCACGTGACATTTGACTAATACACAAACTATTGATATCAAACGATAGATTTCCTCATTCATAACAACTTTGCCTCTTGAACCATTGATGTCTATCAAATGGTTTGTGAGTTATTGGTGATGATGTAAAAAAACTACTTTTGCAAACTTGTTCAAGGATTTTCAAGCAATTTCAAAATTTCCACCACAGTACATTTCTCTGGACTCTCTAGGTCAATAATCATCAAAAACATGTTGAGTTTTTTTTGTTTTGTGACCATAACAGGGTCCTTTATTATATTAGCGTGAAACGAGTACGGTGAAGGTCGCTACTCCTTAATAATTAATCCAACTGACTTGCCATTAAGTACTATTATACATATTATGACACAAAACAAGCATGCAACATGTGATCCTTATCGGAAGAGGCATGCCTTCACAACAGTCAAAAAGGTGAAATATCATACATTTAAAATTACTATTTTAAACTTGTCTTTAATAAGTACATCATTTGCTAATCAAATTGCTAATCAGCCAGTCACATAGCATAAACTCAATCCATTTTGGCTTCTAGACATGGTAAACACACTTGCTGAAGTTCAAACCGAGCATCAAAATGGAGAAACAATTGGATATATGGTATGGGATATATTAGATAACACATACCACCTGAGGATTGTTGCCAACCATGTCCATGTTTTGATGGCTACTTCCAGCAGTAAAAAATGGACCATGTCAGAAAGCTCAAATGATCTCAAACTGGTTTCTTAAACATGATAATAAGCTCACTGTACTCCAATGGCCTTCAGAGTCACCAGACTCAACCAAATAAGCATCACTTAAATGGCAAGGTCTTCTGGAATATTGTTGCAGACCATGAATGTGAATCAATTATCTATTTAAATTGGTCGTATTTTTTTTATCAATTCTTCAGAACACAAAATAAGCTATTTTGAAGAATGTGCATTGTATTAAAAAAAAGACCTATATAGTTGCAATAGAATGTTTTAGAGACACAGGAGTTGCTTTGTTTTGCTAATGGCTTCATTCTTTATCAATTGACAGCTGCCAAGCCACGCCCTTAGCAACCAAACAGATTATTTTTTGCAATCGTCTAGCCAGACCTAAATCTCTGCAGTAGAATATTATAAAGACACGGGGCTTGGTTCGTTTGGCTTGTGGTTTGATGTGTTATTAATTGACAGGTATTAATTGACACCCATGGCAACCGAACAGGTTAGCTTAGCAACCGTTTAGCAAGATCTCTATCTCTGCAACAAATCATCATAGAGACATGAGAAATGGTTTATTGCACTCGTCCCTTAGGTATTATCGGTTTACGCCCGTTTTTGCATACGAGTGTACGCATGCATGGTCTGTATTAAAAGTTACCAACCGTTTCTGTCATATTTCTTGGTGTGGAAGAGTGTCATTCGTTGTGGATTTGTTACGGTGCCATTCCTGAGCCTAGTTGACAATGGCAAGGCCAATAGAGGCCTTAGACTGCTCGAACCCGCTAAATGCTGCTTGCAGCTTTAATTTTATTAGGGTTCGAGCCCGAAGGGCTAGAAACCTATTGTATTTGTTGGTTTTATTATTATTATTATACTTCTTCCCTAGAACTGATACTGCAGCCCAAACCGTAAGGCCGACAGAGCTGAGACTCGGTCAGATGGTAGTAGTCCTTGTCGCTACTCAGATACACGGAGCCAGCCAAATCGACCCATAGGTGGCGCTACAGCGATAAAAAACGCGTTTACGCTTGTTACTCCTAAACCGTTTGTCGCACACCCAAGTGTTTTATATCAGAGTAATCACTGGCTCAAAACTTAAAAAACGTATATCTCCGATTTCATTTCCGGTATGCAAATTTTTTCGCTAATTAGCATTTTATGAAAAAAATTAAAAATGAACTAGTCCCTGGATTTTTGCCCTATCGGAACCAAACCAACGCTGATGAGTTCTGTGGAGTGTGAATATGAATAATTATTAAAAAAAAGTTGAAATTTTCATCCCCCATCGCTAGAGGGCGCAAAAATGTCCAAAACGGAAGTAACATATTGAACTAAAATGGCCATAACTCCTGAACTGTTTGAGATATCTTCATGGGGCTTGGAACATATGTGTAGACCCTCAATCCGGGGTCAAGGTAAAAAAAATGCTGCGTTTGGCCACTAGGTGGCGCTATAATTTGAATGAGCTAGAAAATGGCCATAACTACGCAACAGTTTGCCCGATTGACTTATTATTTGGTATGGTGTGTCTTTGTCTCATTCTACATGAATATCTAAAAGGACATTGGCGTATCTTAAAAAACATGGCCGCCATTGGCCAATGAAGTTTGAGCACTTATTAGACCGGGTTAACGGAGGCCGAACAAAACGACGCTCGCTGGGCTTATTCGTCTCATGGTCTTTAAGGTCTGTAAGAAATGTGAACTCATTCGGCCACCGGGGGGCGAAATAACGCTTTAGGAGTGCTTAAACAATTGTGTATCACGTGACATTTGACATATACAGAAACTATTGGTATCATATGATAGTACTCTTCATTCTGAGCAACTTTGCCTCTGGAACAACTTCTATCGATCGAACGGTTCGTGAGTTATTGCTGATGATGTCAAAAACCTACTTTCGCGAACTAGTCGTTGGATTTTCGACCGATCGGAACCAAAACAATGCAGATGACTTCTTTGGGAAGTGTTTGTAAATAATTATTGAAAAAAAGTTAAAATTTCCTTTCACGGTCGCTTAGGGGCGCCAAAATAAAAAATGGGTGGAGCCTATCACATTTAAATGGCCATAAATCCAGAAAAGCTAAACATATCATCATATGCCTCGGGAAATATATGTAGACCATCACTCCGAGGTCACATACAAAATAACGTGGCGTTTGGACACTAGGTGGCGCTATAATAGTAAAAATGGCTAAATGTACATGTCTTTTGGTGGCCTAGACAATGGTGTGTCACGTGACATTTGACTAATACACAAACTATTGATATCAAACGATAGATCTCCTCATTCATAACAACTTTGCCTCTTGAACCATTGATGTCTATCAAATGGTTTGTGAGTTATTGGTGATGATGTAAAAAACCTACTTTTGCAAACTTGTTCAAGGATTTTCAAGCAATTTCAAAATTTCCACCACAGTACATTTCTCTGGACTCTCTAGGTCAATAATCATCAAAAACATGTTGAGTTTTTTTTGTTTTGTGACCATAACAGGGTCCTTTATTATATTAGCGTGAAACGAGTACGGTGAAGGTCGCTACTCCTTAATAATTAATCCAACTGACTTGCCATTAAGTACTATTATACATATTATGACACAAAACAAGCATGCAACATGTGATCCTTATCGGAAGAGGCATGCCTTCACAACAGTCAAAAAGGTGAAATATCATACATTTAAAATTACTATTTTAAACTTGTCTTTAATAAGTACATCATTTGCTAATCAAATTGCTAATCAGCCAGTCACATAGCATAAACTCAATCCATTTTGGCTTCTAGACGTGGTAAACACACTTGCTGAAGTTCAAACCGAGCATCAAAATGGAGAAACAATTGGATATATGGTATGGGATATATTAGATAACACATACCACCTGAGGATTGTTGCCAACCATGTCCATGTTTTGATGGCTACTTCCAGCAGTAAAAAATGGACCATGTCAGAAAGCTCAAATGATCTCAAACTGGTTTCTTAAACATGATAATAAGCTCACTGTACTCCAATGGCCTTCAGAGTCACCAGACTCAACCAAATAAGCATCACTTAAATGGCAAGGTCTTCTGGAATATTGTTGCAGACCATGAATGTGAATCAATTATCTATTTAAATTGGTCGTATTTTTTTTATCAATTCTTCAGAACACAAAATAAGCTATTTTGAAGAATGTGCATTGTATTAAAAAAAAGACCTATATAGTTGCAATAGAATGTTTTAGAGACACAGGAGTTGCTTTGTTTTGCTAATGGCTTCATTCTTTATCAATTGACAGCTGCCAAGCCACGCCCTTAGCAACCAAACAGATTATTTTTTGCAATCGTCTAGCCAGACCTACATCTCTGCAGTAGAATATTATAAAGACACGGGGCTTGGTTCGTTTGGCTTGTGGTTTGATGTGTTATTAATTGACAGGTATTAATTGACACCCATGGCAACCGAACAGGTTAGCTTAGCAACCGTTTAGCAAGATCTCTATCTCTGCAACAAATCATCATAGAGACATGAGAAATGGTTTATTGCACTCGTCCCTTAGGTATTATCGGTTTACGCCCGTTTTTGCATACGAGTGTACGCATGCATGGTCTGTATTAAAAGTTACCAACCGTTTCTGTCATATTTCTTGGTGTGGAAGAGTGTCATTCGTTGTGGATTTGTTACGGTGCCATTCCTGAGCCTAGTTGACAATGGCAAGGCCAATAGAGGCCTTAGACTGCTCGAACCCGCTAAATGCTGCTTGCAGCTTTAATGTTATTTATAATTGCTCACAGAGCAGATTTTTCCCCCTAAAACTGATCGTGCAGCCCAAACCGTAAGTCCTAGAGACTTGATACTTGGTCAGATGGTTGTACTCCTGTTGGCTACTCGGAGACAGAAAGACAGCCAAATCGGCCGTTAGGGGGCGCTACAGCGAAGACAAACGCGTTTAGGCTTATAACTCCTAAACCGCTTGTCGTACACCCAAGTGTTTGGTATCATTGGAATTGTTGGCTAAAGCCGAACAAAACGTATATCTCCGTTTTTATTTGCGCCCGGAAAAGTTTTCCGCTAATTAGCATTTTATGCACCTAACACGTTTTCAAACTAGTCCCTGGTTTTTCGCCCGATTGGAACCAAACCAACGCTGATGAATTCTTTGGAGTGTGAATGTAAATAATTATCGAAAAAAGTTGAAATTTCGATTCATGGTTGCAAGGAGGCGCAAATGAATCAAACCAGGAAGTGGCATTTTTTAATGAAATAGCCATAACTCGAGAACTATTTGAGATATGTTCGTGGGGCTTGGAATATATGTGTAGGACATAACTCCGATATAACGTGTAAAAGAAGGCGGCGTTTGGACACTAGGTGGCGCTATAACACCAAAAATGGCAATATTGATGCGTTTTTCAGTGCTTAAACAATTGTGAATCACGTGACATTTGACATTTACGCAAACAATTGATATCGTATGATAGCTCTCCTCATTCCAAACAACTTTGTCCCCAGAAACATTTTTGTCTAAAAAAAATATATAAAAAACGGAGTTATCTCTTTTGGAATCAAACTCTGCATAAATACAATTGTAAATCATTATATTGTCACTAAACACATATGAGCAATAATAGGTGTAAGCTCAATCATTGTTCATGATGGATTTTTAAATAATTTAAAATAACTCAAGTGTGACTTTTATTTTAAAACTGGCGCTTGTTTGACGTCGCTTCACTTCACTGATTTGAGATGGAAGTTTACCGCGAGCAGGTGATTTCTTTCAGCAAAGCGGATTAAAAGGCAAATATAACTACCATCCTTGTTTAAAATGCATGAATGATGTTTTATCTAAAGTTGTAACACTTGTGTAAAAGTTATCTGGGTAAATTTATCGTGATGGTTGATGATATTGAAGCGGGTGATGTGTGTTTGGACATTCAGAAATCTGACGTGCCTTATTGATTCCGTGTTGAAACTGATGATTTGATGATTAAGTATTATTTCAGGATCAATTTCTGAATCAATTTAAAGCTTTAAGTGTTTATGTTGTGTTCCTTGAGAATTTACATGTGTATTTTCCCTTGTTTTACTAGTATAGCGCGATCTGACTGGCTCCGTCACTTTAGTCATGTGTTACCGGATCACGTGATGTATGCGGAAGTCTTTCACGCAAGCGGCAGTGGTAGCAGCAAACTGCGAGTTCTCTCAGTCTTCCGTTTCTAGAGCGATCTCTTTTTCTTTTCTCCTCTTTGCTAAGCAACGTCTGTGAGTACTTCTTATCATTTAATATTAAGGTAGTCTCTATTTTGTTCCCGGTAAAGTTGTGGCTGAGTTAGCTTCATGCCTATTACTGTCGATTGTTTATCAGCTCGATTGCATCTAATGACGTAGATTACCCGTGTTGTTTTTGACACTTGTATTTAATATCAATATGTAGAATTATCTCTTCTGTATTGTATTGCAGTTTCCTAATAATCTCAGTAAACTTTATGGAAATTAATCATCCGCGTCGTGCAGTTTTTTTTGGCAGTGTTTAAACTGATTGG
Organism: Triplophysa dalaica; assembly: GCF_015846415.1. Lineage (NCBI taxonomy): Eukaryota > Metazoa > Chordata > Actinopteri > Cypriniformes > Nemacheilidae > Triplophysa > Triplophysa dalaica. The sequence continues at coordinate 17,474,098 of NC_079554.1, forward strand.
AGCACAGTCCATGAAAGTTTACATTGGATAATATACATATACTAGCAACAATTGCTGATCACACTATAAACCCAAACGGAAATGTTTAAATCTGAATGTCATATTTACATGGGGGTTGATTTATCCTTCATTCTGGCATAAAGTATTTGATCCATAATCAATTGACAACTGCCAGTCCACTCCAAAGCAACCAAATAGCACACATTAGAAATCGTTTCGCAAGCTCCATGTAGATGCATCGTAACATCATAGAGACTTGGTGTATGGATTGTTTCACTTATTTGTCGGTGAATCATTAATTGGCAGCTACAATCCACTGCCTAGCAACCAAACAGAGTACATTAGCAAACACTTAGGTAGACCTACATCTCTGCTTCAGAACACAAAAGAGACAAAATTCTGTTTCGTTTCACTTGTGACATGCGTATTATACGTTGGAAGTTGCAAAGCATCTCCCTAGCAACCAAACAGATCACCTTAGCAACCATTTACCGAGACCAATATCTCTGCTTTAGAACATTGTAGAGACACAGGGGCTTGGTTCGTTTGACTTGTGGCTTAGCGTGTTATCAATTGTCAGGTGTCATGGCACACCCATAGCAACCAAACATATTACCTTAGCAACCGTTTAGACAGACCTGCATCTCTGCATTAGAACATCGTAGAGGCACGTGGCTTAGTTTGTTTCAGTTGTGGCTTAGTGTGCTATCAATTGGCAGGTGCCATGGCACACCCATAGCAACCAAACAGATTATCTTAGCAACGGCCTAGCCAGACTTGCATCTCTGCAGTAGAATATCGTAGAGACACAGTGTTGGTTCGTTTAACTCATGGATACTTGTATTATAATAATGACAGGTGTCATGGCACACCCATAGCAACCAAACATATTACCTTAGCAACCGTTTAGACAGACCTGTATCTCTGCATTAGAACATCGTAGAGGCACGGGGTTTAGTTTGTTTCAGTTGTGGCTTAGTGTGCTATCAATTGGCAGGTGCCATGCCGCAACCAAACAAGTTAGCTCAGCAACCGTAAAGCAAGATCTATATCTCTGGAACAGAACATCGTAGAGACACGAGAATTGGTTCATTTCACTCGGCCCTTAGGTATTATCGGTTTACACCTGTTGTTGCATGTGAGTGTAAGCATGCGTGTTCTGTATTAACCGTTGATGACCATTTCTTTCATTTTTCCGGTTATGGGTAAGTGTCATCCATTGCGGATGTGTTATGGTGCGATTCCTGACCATAGTCAGCGAAAGCAGTCGACCTTAGACCTCTTAGACTGCTCGAACCCGATGATTGCTGCTTGCAGCTATATTTCTTATTATTATTCTGCCCTAAAACTGATGCTGCAGCCCAAACCGTAAGACCGACAGAGCTGAGACTTGGTCAGATGGTAGTAGTCCTTGTCGCTACTCAGATACACGGAGCCAGCCAAATCGGCCCATAGGTGGCGCTACAACGATGAAAAGCGCGTTTGCGCCTTATACTCCTAAACCATTGGTCGCACACCCAAGTGTCTTATATCAGTGTAATCACTGGCTCAAAACTTAAAAAACGTATATCTCCGATTTCATTTCCGGTATGCAAATTTTTTCGCTAATTTGCATTTTATGAAAAAAAAAAAAAATGAACTAGTCCCTGGATTTTTGCCTTATCGAAACCAAACCAACGTTGATGAATTCTGTGGACTGTGAATGTAAATAGTTATCGAAAAAAAGTTGAATTTTCCATTCACGGCCGCTAGGTGGCGCTAAAACGTCCAAACCGGAAGTGGCATATTTAGCTAAAATGGCCATAACTCGTGAACTGTTTGAGATATCTTCATGGGGCTTGGAACATATGTGTAGACCCTCAGTCCGGAGTCACAATAAAAAAAATGTGGCATTTTGGCCACTAGGTGGCGCTATAATTTGAATGAGCTAGAAAATGGCTATAACTACGCAACCCTTTGCCCGAATGACTTGATAATTGGTATGGTGTCTCTTTGTCTCATGCTTCATGAATATCTAAAAGGACATTGACGTATGTCAAAAAACATGGCCGCCATTGGCCAATGAATTTTGAGCGCTCATTACACCGGGTAAACGGAGGCCGATCAAAACGACACTCGCTGGGCTTATTCATCTCAAGGTCCTTAAGGTCTGTAAGAAATGTGAACTCATTTGGCCACCGGGGGGCGAAATAACGCTTTAGTAGTGCTTAAACATTTGTGTATCATGTGACACTTGACATATAACCAAACTATTTGTATTATATGATAGATCTCCTTATTCTAAACAACTTTGCCTCTAGAACAACTTCTGTCGATCAAATGGTTTGTGAGTTATCGCAGATATTGATAGAAACCTTTCTTCGCAAACTTGTCCCTGAGTTTTTGACCGATCAGACCCAAACCAATGTAGATGACTTGTGTTGAGTGTGAAGGTAAATAATTATCAAAAAAAGTTGAAATTTCCTTTCACGGTCGCTTAGGGGCCCCAAAATAAAAAAATGGGCGGAGCCTATCACATTTAAATGGCCTCAAATCAAGAACGGTTTAACATAACAGCAAGGGGCTCAGGAAATATCTGGAGACCATCACTAGGATTTCACATAAAAAAGAACGTGGCGTTTGGACACTAGGTGGCGCTATAATAATAAAAATGGCATAATGCACATGTCTTTTGGTAGCCTAGACAACTGTTCGTCACGTGACATTTGAGTAATACACAAACTATTGATATCAAACGATAGATCTCCTTATTCATAACAACTTTGCCTCTTGAACCATTGATGTCTATCAAATGGTTTGTGAGATATTGGTGATGATTTAAAAAACTACTTTTTCAAACTTGTTCAAGGACTTTCAAGCAATTTCAAAATTTCCACCTCAGTTCATTTCTTTGGACTCTCTAGGTCAATAATCATCAAAATCATGTTGAGTTTTTTTTGTTTTGTGACCATAACAGGGTCCTTTATTATATTAGCGTGAAACGAGTATGTTATATGTCGATACTCCTTAATAAATAATCCAACTTACTTGCCATTTAGTACTATTATACATATTATGACACTTAACAAGCATGCAAAATGTGATGCTCATAGGAAGAGACATTCATTTCGATGGCTTTCTTATAGAGTCACCAGATCACAATGCATGTAGCTTTGCTAAAGGAACGATAAATATGTGCAGGATAAAGGTGTGTAGTGTGCGTGTGTGTTTATGGATATCATTTCCCTCTGTATCATATGAGTTTGAATGCACTGTATAGTTCTGTATGTCTTGTGTGATCGAGAGTGTGCATGTGTGTGTAATGAAATGTGTCTCACAGGAAGACAGTGTTAGAAATATAATGTATTACACATTAAACGTTGCTCCATATTTACACATCTATAAATATAGCACATGTCTGCTTGCTTTTAAGATGAGTGTTGATATATATATATATAACAAAGCTTTATTAGATAAAACCAGTTTAATTGCATGTAAACCCAAATTGCTACTCAGCCAGTCACATGGCAGCAGCTCAATAAATTTAGGCATTTAGACATGGTAAACATGACTTCCTGAAGTTCAAAGCAAACATCAAAATGGGGTATATTGTATTATGTGAGGTGTTTGTATAAAATTAAGCATAATTTAAATGCCATGGCATTCTAGAATATTATGAATGTGAATCAATGTATCTATTTAAGATGCTCCTGGCCTAAAGCCTTAAAAAAAATGTATACACGTCTATCATAATGTATGGCAGGTGCCATGCCACATCCATAGCAACTAAACAGGTTAACTTAGCAACCATTAAGCTAGACCTATATCTCTGGAACAGAACATCGTAGAGACATGAGAATTGGTTAATTTCACTCGTCCCTTATCTGTTTAAACCTGCATATGAGTGTAAGCATGCGTGGTCTGTATTAACCGTTGCTGACCATTTCTTTCATTTTTCTGGATATGGGTAAGTGTCATCCGTTGCGGATGTGTTATGGTGCGATTCCTGACCGTAGTCTGCGAAGGCAGTTGACCTTAGTCCCCTTAGACTGCTCGAACCCGATGATTACTGCTTGCAGTTATATTTAGGGTTCGAGCCCGAAGGGCTAGAAACCTATTGTATTTGTTGGTTTTATTATTCTTCTTCTTATTATTATTCTGCCATAAAACTGATACTGCAGCCCAAACCGTAAGGCCGACAGAGCTGAGACTTGGTCAGATGGTAGTAGTCCTTGTCGCTACTCAGATACACGGAGCCAGCCATATCGACCCATAGGTGGCGCTATAGCAATACCAAACGCGTTTGCACTTGTTTCTCCGAAACCGTTTGTCGCACACCCAAGTGTCTTATATCAGTGTAATCACTGGCTCAAAACTTAAAAAACGTATATCTCCGATTTCATTTCCGCCATTATAGATTTTTCGCTAATTAGCATTTTATGAAAAAAAAAAAAAATGAACTAGTCCCTGGATTTTTGCCCTATTGGAACCAAACCAACGCTGATGCGTTCTGTGGAGTGTGAATATGAATAATTATTAAAAAAAAGTTCAATTTTCAATTCACGGTCGCTAGGTGGCGCTAAAACATCCAAAACGGAAGTAACATATTTAGCTAAAATGGCCATAACTCCTGAACTGTTTGAGATATCTTCATGGGGCTTGGAACACATGTGTAGACCCTCAGTCCGGGGTCACAATAAAAAAACAGTGGCGTTTGGCCACTAGATGGCGCTATAATTTGAATGAGCTAGAAAATGGCTATAACTACGCAACAGTTTGCCCGATTGACTTATTATTTGGTATGGTGTGTCTTTGTCTCATTCTACATAAATATCTAAATGGACATTGGCGTATATCAAAAAACATGGCCGCCATTGGTCGATGAAGTTTAAGCACTCATTACGCCGGGTTAACGGAGGCCGATCAAAACGCCACTCACTGGGCTTATTTGTCTCATGGTCCTGACGGTGTGTAAGAAACATGAACTTATTCGGCCACCGGGGGGCGTAATAGCGCTTTTGGAGTGCATGCACAACTGTGTATCACGTGATATTTGACATTTACCCAAACTATGGTTATAATATGATAGTACTCTTCATTCTGAGCAACTTTGCCTCTGGAACAACTTCTATCGATCAAACGGTTCGTGAGTTATCGCTGATGATGTCAAAAACCTACTTTCGCGAACTAGTTCCTGGTTTTTCAACCGATCGGAACCAAACCAATGCAGATGACTTCTGTGGAGTGTGAATGTAAATAATCATTGAAAAAAAGTTGAAATTTTTCTTTCACCGCTGCTTAGGGACGCCAAAACTTAAAATGGTCTGAGCCTATCACATTAAAATGGCCATAAATCCAGAACGGCTTAACATATCATCATGGGGCTCAGATGATATGTGTAGACCATCACTCCAAGGTCACATACAAAGGAAGGTGGCGTTTGGATACTAGGTGGCGCTAAAACATTAAAAAAGTCAAAATGTACATGTATTTTGGAGGCCTGGACAACTTTGTGTCATGTGACATTTGACTAATACACAAACTATTGATATCAAACGATAGATCTCCTCATTCATAACAACTTTGCCTCTTGAACCATTGATGTCTATCAAATGGTTTGTGAGTTATTGGTGATGATGTATAAAACCTACTTTTGCAAACTTGTTCAAGGATTTTCAAGCAATTACAAAATTTCCACCACAGTACATTTCTCTGGACTCTCTAGGTCAATAATCATCAAAAACATGTTGAGTTTTTTTTTTTGTGACCATAACAGGGTCCTTTATTATATTAGCGTGAAACGAGTGTGGTGAAGGTCACCACTCCTTAATAATTAATCCAACTGACTTGCCATTAAGTACTATTATACATATTATGACACAAAACAAGCATGCAACATGTGATTCTTATCGGAAGAGGCATGCCTTCACAACAGTCAAAAAGGTGAAACATCATACATTTAAAATTACTATTTTAAACTTGTCTTTAATAAATACATCATTTGCTAGTCAAATTGCTAATCAGCCAGTCACATAGCATGAACTCAATCCATTTTGGCTTCTAGACGTGGTAAACACACTTGCTGAAGTTCAAACCGAGCATCAAAATGGAGAAACAATTGGATATATGGTATGGGATATATTAGATAACACATACCACCTGAGGATTGTTGCCAACCATGTCCATGTTTTGATGGCTACTTCCAGCAGTAAAAAAAATCGACCATGTCAGAAAGCTCAAATGATCTCAAACTGGTTTCTTGAACATGACAATGAGCTCACTGTACTCCAATGGCCTTCAGAGTCACCAGACTCAACCAAATAAGCATCACTTAAATGGCAAGGTCTTCTGGAATATTGTTGCAGACCATGAATGTGAATCAATTATCTATTTAAATTGGTCTTATTTTTTTTTATCAATTCTTCAGAACACAAAATAAGCTATTTTGAAGAATGTGCATTGTATTAAAAAAAAGACCTATATATGTGCAATAGAATGTTTTAGAGACACAGGAGTTGCTTTGTTTTGCTAATGGCTTCATTCTTTATCAATTGACAGCTGCCAAGCCACGCCCTTAGCAACCAAACAGATTATTTTTTGCAATCGTCTAGCCAGACCTACATCTCTGCAGTAGAATATTATAAAGACACGGGGCTTGGTTAGTTTGACTTGTGGTTTGATGTGTTATTAATTGACAGGTATTAATTGACACCCATGGCAACCGAACAGGTTAGCTTAGCAACCGTTTAGCAAGATCTCTATCTCTGCAACAAATCATCATAGAGACATGAGAAATGGTTTATTGCACTCGTCCCTTAGGTATTATCGGTTTACGCCCGTTTTTGCATACGAGTGTTCGCATGCATGGTCTGTATTAAAAGTTACCAACCGTTTCTGTCATATTTCTTGGTGTGGAAGAGTGTCATTCGTTGTGGATTTGTTACGGTGCCTTTCCTGAGCCTAGTTGACAATGGCAAGGCCAATAGAGGCCTTAGACTGCTCGAACCCGCTAAATGCTGCTTGCAGCTTTAATTAGGGTTCGAGCCCGAAGGGCTAGAAACCTATTGTATTTGTTAGTTTTATTATTATTATACTTCTTCCCTAGAACTGATCGTGCAGCCCAAACCGTAAGACCGACAGAGCTGAGACTTGGTCAGATGGTAGTAGTCCTTGTCGCTACTCAGATACACGGAACCAGCCAAATCGGCCCATAGGTGGCGCTACAGAGATGCCGAACGCGTTAACGCTTGTTACTCCTAAACCGTTTGTCGCACACCCAAGTGTCTTATATCAGTGTAATCATTGGCTCAAAACTTAAAAAACGTATATCTCCGATTTCATTTCCGGTATGCAAATTTTTTCGCTAATTAGCATTTTATGAAAAAAATAAAAAATGAACTAGTCCCTGGATTTTTGCCCTATTGGAACCAAACCAACGCTGATGAGTTCTGTGGAGTGTGAATATGAATAATTATTAAAAAAAGTTGAATTTTCAATTCACGGTCGCTAGGTGGCGCTAAAACATCCAAACCGGAAGTAACATATTTAACTAAAATGGCCATAACTCCTGAACTGTTTGAGATATCTTCATGGGGCTTGGAACATATGTGTAGACCCTCAGTCCGGGGACACAATAAAAAAACAGCGGCGTTTGGCCACTAGATGGCGCTGTAATTTGAATGAGCTAGAAAATGGCTATAACTACGCAACAGTTTGCCCGATTGACTTATTCTTTGGTATGGTGTGTCTTTGTCTCATTCTACATGAATGTCTAAAAGGACATTGGCGTATCTTAAAAAACATGGCCGCCATTGGTCGATGAAGTTTGAGCACTTATTACACCGGGTTAACGGAGGCCGATCAAAACGCCACTCACTGGGCTTATTTGTCTCATGGTCCTGAAGGTGTGTAAGAAACATGAACTTATTCGGCCACCGGGGGGCGTAATAGCGCTTTTGGAGTGCATGAACAACTGTGTATCACGTGACATTTGACATATACCCAAACTAAGGTTATAATATGATAGCACTCTTCCTTCTGAGCAACTTTGCCTCTGGAACAACTGCTATCGATCGAACGGTTCGTGAGTTATTGCTGATGATGTCAAAAACCTACTTTCGCGAACTAGTCGTTGGATTTTCGACCGATCGGAACCAAAACAATGCAGATGACTTCTTTGGGAAGTGTTTGTAAATAATTATTGAAAAAAGTTTAAATTTCCTTTCACGGTCGCTTAAGGGCGCCAAAATAAAAAATGGGTGGAGCCTATCACATTTAAATGGCCATAAATCCAGAACAGCTAAACATATCATCATATGCCTCGGGAAATATATGTAGACCATCACTCCGAGGTCACATACAAAATAACGTGGCGTTTGGACACTAGGTGGCGCTATAATAGTAAAAATGGCTAAATTTACATGTCTTTTGGTGGCCTAGACAACGGTGTGTCACGTGACATTTGACAAATAAACAAACTATTGATATCAAACGATAGATCTCCTCATTCATAACAACTTTGCCTCTTGAACCATTGATTTCTATCAAATGGTTTGTGATTTATTGGTGATGATGTAAAAAACCTACTTTTGCAAACTTGTTCAAGGATTTTCAAGCAATTTCAAAATTTCCACCACAGTGCATTTCTCTGGACTCTCTAGGTCAATAATCATCAAAAACATGTTGAGTTTTTTTTTGTTTTGTGACCATAACAGGTTCCTTTATTATATTAGCGTGAAACGAGTACGGTGAAGGTCGCCACTCCTTAATAATTAATCCAACTGACTTGCCATTAAGTACTATTATACATATTATGACACAAAACAAGCATGCAACATGTGATTCTTATCGGAAGAGGCATGCCTTCACAACAGTCAAAAAGGTGAAATATCATACATTTAAAATTACTATTTTAAACTTGTCTTTAATAAATACATCATTTGCTAATCAAATTGCTAATCAGCCAGTCACATAGCATAAACTCAATCCATTTTGGCTTCTAGATGTGGTAAACACACTTGCTGAAGTTCAAACCGAGCATCAAAATGGAGAAACAATTGGATATATGGTATGGGATATATTAGATAACACTTACCACCTGAGCATTGTTGCCAACCAGGTCCATGTTTTGATGGCTACTTCCAGCAGTAAAAAATGGACCATGTCAGAAAGCTCAAATTATCTCAAACTGGTTTCTTGAACATGACAATGAGCTCACTGTACTCCAATGGCCTTCAGAGTCACCAGACTCAACCAAATAAGCATCAGTTAAATGGCAAGGTCTTCTGGAATATTGTTGCAGACCATGAATGTGAATCAATTATCTATTTAAATTGGTCGTATTTTTTTATCAATTCTTCAGAACACAAAATAAGCTATTTTGAAGAATGTGCATTGTATTAAAAAAAAGACCTATATATGTGCAATAGAATGTTTTAGAGACACAGGAGTTGCTTTGTTTTGCTAATGGCTTCATTCTTTATCAATTGACAGCTGCCAAGCCACGCCCTTAGCAACCAAACAGATTATTTTTTGCAACCGTCTAGCCAGACCTACATCTCTGCAGTAGAATATTATAGAGACAAGGGGCTTGGTTCGTTTGACTTGTGGTTTGATGTGTTATTAATTGACAGGTGCTATTCCACACCCATGGCAACCGAACAGGTTAGCTTAGCAACCGTTTAGCAAGATCTATATCTCTGCAACAAATCATCGTAGAGACATGAGAATTGGTTCATTGCACTCGTCCCTTAGGTATTATCGGTTCACGCCCGTTTTTGCATACGAGTGTAAGCATGCATGGTCTGTATTAAAAGTTACCGACCGTTTCTGTCATATTTCTTGGTGTGGAAGAGTGTCATTCGTTGTGGATTTGTTACGGTGCCATTCCTGAGCCTAGTTGACAATGGCAAGGCCAATAGAGGCCTTAGACTGCTCGAACCCGCTAAATGCTGCTTGCAGCTTTAATTAGGGTTCGAGCCCGAAGGGCTAGAAACCTATTGTATTTGTTGGTTTTATTAGGGTTCGAGCCCGAAGGGCTAGAAACCTATTGTATTTGTTGGTTTTATTATTATTATTATACTTCTTCCCTAGAACTGATACTGCAGCCCAAACCGTAAGGCCGACAGGGCTGAGACTTGGTCAGATGGTTGTAGTCCTTGTCGCTACTCAGATACACGGAGCCAGCCAAATCGACCCATAGGTGGCGCTACAGCGATAAAAAACGCGTTTACGCATGTTACTCCTAAACCGTTTGTTGCACACCCAAGTATTTTATATCAGAGTAATCACTGGCTCAAAACTTAAAAAATGTATATCTCCGAATTCATTTCCGGTATGCAAATTTTTTCGCTAATTAGCATTTTATGAAAAAAATAAAAAATGAACTTGTCCCTGGATTTTTGCCCTATTGGAACCAAACCAACGCTGATGAGTTCTGTGGAGTGTGAATATGAATAATTATTAAAAAAAAGTTGAAATTTTCATCCCCCATCGCTAGAGGGCGCAAAAATGTCCAAAACGGAAGTAACATATTGAACTAAAATGGCCATAACTCCTGAACTGTTTGAGATATCTTCATGGGGCTTGGAACATATGTGTAGACCCTCAATCCGGGGTCACAGTAAAAAGAATCCTGCGTTTGGCCACTAGGTGGCGCTATAATTTGGATGAGCTACAAAATGGCCATAACTACGCAACAGTTTGCCCGATTGACTTATTATTTGGTATGGTGTGTCTTTGTCTCATTCTACATGAATATCTAAAAGGACATTGGCGTATCTTAAAAAACATGGCCGCCATTGGCCAATGAAGTTTGAGCACTTATTAGACCGGGTTAACGGAGGCCGAACAAAACAACGCTCGCTGGGCTTATTCGTCTCATGGTCTTTAAGGTCTGTAAGAAATGTGAACTCATTCGGCCACCGGGGGGCGAAATAACGCTTTAGGAGTGCTTAAACAATTGTGTATCACGTGACATTTGACATATACAGAAACTATTGGTATCATAGGATAGTACTCTTCTATCTGAGCAACTTTGCCTCTGGAACAACTTCTGTCAATCGAATAGTTTGTGAGTTATCGCTGATGAGGTCAAAAACCTACCTTCGCAAACTAGTCGTTGGATTTTCGACCGATCGGAACCAAAACAATGCAGATGACTTCTGTGGGAAGTGTTTGTAAATAATTATTGAAAAAAAGTAGAAATTTCCTTTCACGGTCGCTTAGGGGCGCCAAAATAAAAGAATGGGTGGAGCCTATCACATTTAAATGGCCATAAATCCAGAACGGCTTAACATATCATCATATGCCTCGGGAAATATATGTAGATCATCACTCCGAGGTCCCATACAAAATAACATGGCGTTTGGACACTAGGTGGTGCTATAACAGTAAAAATGGCTAAATGTACATGTCTTTTGGTGGCCTAGACAACTCTGTGTCACGTGACATTTGACTAATACAAAAACTATTCGTATCAAACGATAGATCTCCTTATTCATAACAACTTTGCCTCTTGAACCATTGATGTCTATCAAATTGTTTGTGACTTATTGGTTATGATGTAAAAAACCTACTTTTGCTAACTTGTTCAAGGATTTTCAAGCAATTTCAAAATTTCCACCACAGTACATTTCTTTGGACTCTCTAGGTCAATAATCATCAAAAATATGTTGAGTATTTTTTAGTTTTGTGACCATAACAGGGTGCTTTATTATATTAGCGTGAAACGAGTATGTTATAGGTCGCTACTCCTTAAGAAATAATCCAACTGACTTGCCATTAAGTACTATTATACATATTATGACACAAAACAAGCATGCAACATGTGATTCTTATCGGAAGAGGCATGCCTTCACAACAGTCAAAAAGGTGAAATATCATACATTTAAAATTACTATTTTAAACTTGTCTTTAATAAATACATCATTTGCTAGTCAAATTGCTAATCAGCCAGTCACATAGCATAAACTCAATCCATTTTGGCTTCTAGACGTGGTAAACACTTGCTGAAGTTCAAACCGAGCATCAAAATGGAGAAACAATTGGATATATGGTATGGGATATATTAGATAACACATACCACCTGAGGATTGTTGCCAACCATGTCCATGTTTTGATGGCTACTTCCAGCAGTAAAAAAAATCGACCATGTCAGAAAGCTCAAATGATCTCAAACTGGTTTCTTGAACATGACAATGAGCTCACTGTACTCCAATGGCCTTCAGAGTCACCAGACTCAACCAAATAAGCATCACTTAAATGGCAAGGTCTTCTGGAATATTGTTGCAGACCATGAATGTGAATCAATTATCTATTTAAATTGGTCGTATTTTTTTTATCAATTCTTCAGAACACAAAATAAGCTATTTTGAAGAATGTGCATTGTATTAAAAAAAAGACCTATATATGTGCAATAGAATGTTTTGGAGACACAGGAGTTGCTTTGTTTTGCTAATGGCTTCATTCTTTATCAATTGACAGCTGCCAAGCCACGCCCTTAGCAACCAAACAGATTATTTTTTGCAATCGTCTAGCCAGACCTACATCTCTGCAGTAGAATATTATAAAGACACGGGGCTTGGTTCGTTTGACCTGTGGTTTGATGTGTTATTAATTGACAGGTATTAATTGACACCCATGGCAACCGAACAGGTTAGCTTAGCAACCGTTTAGCAAGATCTCTATCTCTGCAACAAATCATCATAGAGACATGAGAAATGGTTTATTGCACTCGTCCCTTAGGTATTATCGGTTTACGCCCGTTTTTGCATACGAGTGTACGCATGCATGGTCTGTATTAAAAGTTACCAACCGTTTCTGTCATATTTCTTGGTGTGGAAGAGTGTCATTCGTTGTGGATTTGTTACGGTGCCATTCCTGAGCCTAGTTGACAATGGCAAGGCCAATAGAGGCCTTAGACTGCTCGAACCCGCTAAATGCTGCTTGCAGCTTTAATTATTCTTCTTATTATTATTCTGCCATAAAACTGATACTGCAGCCCAAACCGTAAGGCCGACAGAGCTGAGACTTGGTCAGATGGTAGTAGTCCTTGTCGCTACTCAGATACACGGAGCCAGCCATATCGACCCATAGGTGGCGCTATAGCAATACCAAACGCGTTTGCACTTGTTTCTCCGAAACCGTTTGTCGCACACCCAAGTGTCTTATATCAGTGTAATCACTGGCTCAAAACTTAAAAAACGTATATCTCCGATTTCATTTCCGCCATTATAGATTTTTCGCTAATTAGCATTTTATGAAAAAAAAAAAAAATGAACTAGTCCCTGGATTTTTGCCCTATTGGAACCAAACCAACGCTGATGCGTTCTGTGGAGTGTGAATATGAATAATTATTAAAAAAAAGTTCAATTTTCAATTCACGGTCGCTAGGTGGCGCTAAAACATCCAAAACGGAAGTAACATATTTAGCTAAAATGGCCATAACTCCTGAACTGTTTGAGATATCTTCATGGGGCTTGGAACACATGTGTAGACCCTCAGTCCGGGGTCACAATAAAAAAACAGTGGCGTTTGGCCACTAGATGGCGCTATAATTTGAATGAGCTAGAAAATGGCTATAACTACGCAACAGTTTGCCCGATTGACTTATTATTTGGTATGGTGTGTCTTTGTCTCATTCTACATAAATATCTAAATGGACATTGGCGTATATCAAAAAAACATGGCCGCCATTCGTCGATGAAGTTTAAGCACTCATTACGCCGGGTTAACGGAGGCCGATCAAAACGCCACTCACTGGGCTTATTTGTCTCATGGTCCTGACGGTGTGTAAGAAACATGAACTTATTCGGCCACCGGGGGGCGTAATAGCGCTTTTGGAGTGCATGCACAACTGTGTATCACGTGATATTTGACATTTACCCAAACTATGGTTATAATATGATAGTACTCTTCATTCTGAGCAACTTTGCCTCTGGAACAACTTCTATCGATCAAACGGTTCGTGAGTTATCGCTGATGATGTCAAAAACCTACTTTCGCGAACTAGTTCCTGGTTTTTCAACCGATCGGAACCAAACCAATGCAGATGACTTCTGTGGAGTGTGAATGTAAATAATCATTGAAAAAAAGTTGAAATTTTTCTTTCACCGCTGCTTAGGGACGCCAAAACTTAAAATGGTCTGAGCCTATCACATTAAAATGGCCATAAATCCAGAACGGCTTAACATATCATCATGGGGCTCAGATGATATGTGTAGACCATCACTCCAAGGTCACATACAAAGGAAGGTGGCGTTTGGATACTAGGTGGCGCTAAAACATTAAAAAAGTCAAAATGTACATGTATTTTGGAGGCCTGGACAACTTTGTGTCATGTGACATTTGACTAATACACAAACTATTGATATCAAACGATAGATCTCCTCATTCATAACAACTTTGCCTCTTGAACCATTGATGTCTATCAAATGGTTTGTGAGTTATTGGTGATGATGTATAAAACCTACTTTTGCAAACTTGTTCAAGGATTTTCAAGCAATTACAAAATTTCCACCACAGTACATTTCTCTGGACTCTCTAGGTCAATAATCATCAAAAACATGTTGAGTTTTTTTTTTTGTGACCATAACAGGGTCCTTTATTATATTAGCGTGAAACGAGTGTGGTGAAGGTCACCACTCCTTAATAATTAATCCAACTGACTTGCCATTAAGTACTATTATACATATTATGACACAAAACAAGCATGCAACATGTGATTCTTATCGGAAGAGGCATGCCTTCACAACAGTCAAAAAGGTGAAACATCATACATTTAAAATTACTATTTTAAACTTGTCTTTAATAAATACATCATTTGCTAGTCAAATTGCTAATCAGCCAGTCACATAGCATGAACTCAATCCATTTTGGCTTCTAGACGTGGTAAACACACTTGCTGAAGTTCAAACCGAGCATCAAAATGGAGAAACAATTGGATATATGGTATGGGATATATTAGATAACACATACCACCTGAGGATTGTTGCCAACCATGTCCATGTTTTGATGGCTACTTCCAGCAGTAAAAAAAATCGACCATGTCAGAAAGCTCAAATGATCTCAAACTGGTTTCTTGAACATGACAATGAGCTCACTGTACTCCAATGGCCTTCAGAGTCACCAGACTCAACCAAATAAGCATCACTTAAATGGCAAGGTCTTCTGGAATATTGTTGCAGACCATGAATGTGAATCAATTATCTATTTAAATTGGTCGTATTTTTTTTATCAATTCTTCAGAACACAAAATAAGCTATTTTGAAGAATGTGCATTGTATTAAAAAAAAGACCTATATATGTGCAATAGAATGTTTTAGAGACACAGGAGTTGCTTTGTTTTGCTAATGGCTTCATTCTTTATCAATTGACAGCTGCCAAGCCACGCCCTTAGCAACCAAACAGATTATTTTTTGCAATCGTCTAGCCAGACCTACATCTCTGCAGTAGAATATTATAAAGACACGGGGCTTGGTTAGTTTGACTTGTGGTTTGATGTGTTATTAATTGACAGGTATTAATTGACACCCATGGCAACCGAACAGGTTAGCTTAGCAACCGTTTAGCAAGATCTCTATCTCTGCAACAAATCATCATAGAGACATGAGAAATGGTTTATTGCACTCGTCCCTTAGGTATTATCGGTTTACGCCCGTTTTTGCATACGAGTGTTCGCATGCATGGTCTGTATTAAAAGTTACCAACCGTTTCTGTCATATTTCTTGGTGTGGAAGAGTGTCATTCGTTGTGGATTTGTTACGGTGCCTTTCCTGAGCCTAGTTGACAATGGCAAGGCCAATAGAGGCCTTAGACTGCTCGAACCCGCTAAATGCTGCTTGCAGCTTTAATTAGGGTTCGAGCCCGAAGGGCTAGAAACCTATTGTATTTGTTGGTTTTATTATTATTATTATACTTCTTCCCTAGAACTGATACTGCAGCCCAAACCGTAAGGCCGACAGAGCTGAGACTCGGTCAGATGGTAGTAGTCCTTGTCGCTACTCAGATACACGGAGCCAGCCAAATCGACCCATAGGTGGCGCTACAGCGATAAAAAACGCGTTTACGCTTGTTACTCCTAAACCGTTTGTCGCACACCCAAATGTTTTATATCAGAGTAATCACTGGCTCAAAACTTAAAAAACGTATATCTCCGATTTCATTTCCGCCATTATAGATTTTTCGCTAATTAGCATTTTATGAAAAAAATAAAAAATGAACTAGTCCCTGGATTTTTGCCCTATTGGAACCAAACCAACGCTGATGAGTTCTGTGGAGTGTGAAAATGAATAATTATTAAAAAAAAGTTGAAATTTTCATCCCCCATCGCTAGAGGGCGCAAAAATGTCCAAAACGGAAGTAACATATTGAACTAAAATGGCCATAACTCCTGAACTGTTTGAGATATCTTCATGGGGCTTGGAACATATGTGTAGACCCTCAATCCGGGGTCAAGGTAAAAAAAATGTTGCGTTTGGCCACTAGGTGGCGCTATAATTTTAATGAGCTAGAAAATGGCCATAACTACGCAACAGTTTGCCCGATTGACTTATTATTTGGTATGGTGTGTCTTTGTCTCATTCTACATGAATATCTAAAAGGACATTGGCGTATCTTAAAAAACATGGCCGCCATTGGCCAATGAAGTTTGAGCACTTATTAGACCGGGTTAACGGAGGCCGAACAAAACGACGCTCGCTGGGCTTATTCGTCTCATGGTCTTTAAGGTCTGTAAGAAATGTGAACTCATTCGGCCACCGGGGGGGGAAATAACGCTTTAGGAGTGCTTAAACAATTGTGTATCACGTGACATTTGACATATACAGAAACTATTGGTATCATATGATAGTACTCTTCATTCTGAGCAACTTTGCCTCTGGAACAACTTCTATCGATCGAACGGTTCGTGAGTTATTGCTGATGATGTCAAAAACCTACTTTTGCGAACTAGTCGTTGGATTTTCGACCGATCGGAACCAAAACAATGCAGATGACTTCTTTGGGAAGTGTTTGTAAATAATTATTGAAAAAAAGTTAAAATTTCCTTTCACGGTCGCTTAGGGGCGCCAAAATAAAAAAATGGGTGGAGCCTATCACATTTAAATGGCCATAAATCCAGAACAGCTAAACATATCATCATATGCCTCGGGAAATATATGTAGACCATCACTCCGAGGTCACATACAAAATAACGTGGCGTTTGGACACTAGGTGGCGCTATAATAGTAAAAATGGCTAAATGTACATGTCTTTTGGTGGCCTAGACAACGGTGTGTCACGTGACATTTGACTAATACACAAACTATTGATATCAAACGATAGATCTCCTCATTCATAACAACTTTGCCTCTTGAACCATTGATGTCTATCAAATGGTTTGTGAGTTATTGGTGATGATGTAAAAAACCTACTTTTGCAAACTTGTTCAAGGATTTTCAAGCAATTTCAAAATTTCCACCACAGTACATTTCTCTGGACTCTCTAGGTCAATAATCATCAAAAACATGTTGAGTTTTTTTTGTTTTGTGACCATAACAGGGTCCTTTATTATATTAGCGTGAAACGAGTACGGTGAAGGTCGCTACTCCTTAATAATTAATCCAACTGACTTGCCATTAAGTACTATTATACATATTATGACACAAAACAAGCATGCAACATGTGATCCTTATCGGAAGAGGCATGCCTTCACAACAGTCAAAAAGGTGAAATATCATACATTTAAAATTACTGTTTTAAACTTGTCTTTAATAAGTACATCATTTGCTAATCAAATTGCTAATCAGCCAGTCACATAGCATAAACTCAATCCATTTTGGCTTCTAGACGTGGTAAACACACTTGCTGAAGTTCAAACCGAGCATCAAAATGGAGAAACAATTGGATATATGGTATGGGATATATTAGATAACACATACCACCTGAGGATTGTTGCCAACCATGTCCATGTTTTGATGGCTACTTCCAGCAGTAAAAAATGGACCATGTCAGAAAGCTCAAATGATCTCAAACTGGTTTCTTAAACATGATAATGAGCTCACTGTACTCCAATGGCCTTCAGAGTCACCAGACTCAACCAAATAAGCATCACTTAAATGGCAAGGTCTTCTGGAATATTGTTGCAGACCATGAATGTGAATCAATTATCTATTTAAACTGGTCGTATTTTTTTTATCAATTCTTCAGAACACAAAATAAGCTATTTTGAAGAATGTGCATTGTATTAAAAAAAAGACCTATATATGTGCAATAGAATGTTTTAGAGACACAGGAGTTGCTTTGTTTTGCTAATGGCTTCATTCTTTATCAATTGACAGCTGCCAAGCCACGCCCTTAGCAACCAAACAGATTATTTTTTGCAATCGTCTAGCCAGACCTACATCTCTGCAGTAGAATATTATAAAGACACGGGGCTTGGTTCGTTTGGCTTGTGGTTTGATGTGTTATTAATTGACAGGTATTAATTGACACCCATGGCAACCGAACAGGTTAGCTTAGCAACCGTTTAGCAAGATCTCTATCTCTGCAACAAATCATCATAGAGACATGAGAAATGGTTTATTGCACTCGTCCCTTAGGTATAATCGGTTTACGCCCGTTTTTGCATACGAGTGTACGCATGCATGGTCTGTATTAAAAGTTACCAACCGTTTCTGTCATATTTCTTGGTGTGGAAGAGTGTCATTCGTTATGGATTTGTTACGGTGCCATTCCTGAGCCTAGTTGACAATGGCAAGGCCAATAGAGGCCTTAGACTGCTCGAACCCGCTAAATGCTGCTTGCAGCTTTAATGTTATTTATAATTGCTCACAGAGCAGATTTTTCACCCTAAAACTGATCGTGCAGCCCAAACCGTAAGACCTAGAGACTTGATACTTGGTCAGATGGTTGTACTCCTGTTGGCTACTCGGAGACAGAAAGACAGCCAAATCGGCCGTTAGGGGGCGCTACAGCGATGACAAACGCGTTTAGGCTTATAACTCCTAAACCGCTTGTCGTACACCCAAGTGTTTGGTATCATTGGAATTGTTGGCTAAAGCCGAACAAAACGTATATCTCCGTTTTTATTTGCGCCCGGAAAAGTTTTCCGCTAATTAGCATTTTATGCAGCTAACACGTTTTCAAACTAGTCCCTGGTTTTTCGCCCGATTGGAACCAAACCAACGCTGATGAATTCTTTGGAGTGTGAATGTAAATAATTATCGAAAAAAAGTTGAAATTTCGATTCATGGTTGCAAGCAGGCGCAAATATATCAAACCAGGAAGTGGCATTTTTTAATGAAATAGCCATAACTCGAGAACTATTTGAGATATGTTCGTGGGGCTTGGAATATATGTGTAGGACATAACTCCGATATTACGTGTAAAAGAAGGCGGCGTTTGGACACTAGGTGGCGCTATAACACCAAAAATGGCAGTATTGATGCGTTTTTCAGTGCTTAAACAATTGTGAATCACGTGACATTTGACATTTACGCAAACAATTGATATCGTATGATAGCTCTCCTCATTCCAAACAACTTTGTCCCCAGAAACTTTTTTGTCTATAAAAAATATATAAAAAACGGAGTTTTCTCTTTTGGAATGAAACTCTTCATAAATACAATTGTAAATCATTATATTGTCACTAAACACATATGAGCAATAATAGGTGAAAGCTTAATCAATGTTCATGATGGATTTTTAAATAATTTAAAATAACTCAAGTGTGACTTTTATTTTAAAACTGGCGCTTGTTTGACGTCGCTTCACTTCACTGATTTGATATGGAAGTTTACCGCGAGCAGGTGATTTCTTTCAGCAAAGCGGATTAAAAGGCAAATATAATTACCATCCTTGTTTAAAGTGCATTAATGATGTTTTATCTAAAGTTGTAACACTTGTGTAAATGTTATCTGGGTAATTTTATCGTGATGGTTGATGATATTGAAGCGGGTGATGTGTGTTTTGACATTCAGAAATCTGACGTGCTTTATTGATTCCATGTTGAAACTGATGATTTGATGATTAAGTATTATTTCAGGATCAATTTCTTAATCAATTTAAAGCTTTAAGTGTTTATGTTGTGTTCCCGGAGAATTGTCATGTGTATTTTCCCTTGTTTAACTAGTATAGCACGATCTGACTGGCTCTGTTACTTTAGTCATGTGTTACCGGATCACGTGATGTATCCGGAAGTCTTTCACGCAAGCGGCAGTGGTAGCAGCAAACTGCGAGTTCTCTCAGTCTTCCGTTTCTAGAGCGATCTCTTTTTCTTTTCTCCGCTTTGCTAAGCAACGTCTGTGAGTACTTCTTATCATTTAATATTAAGATAGCCCCAACCTTACCGGGAACAAAATAGAGACTAAGTTAGCTTCATGCCTATTACTGCCGATTGTTTATCAGCTCGATTGCATCTAATGACGTAGATTACCCGTGTTGTTTTTGACACTTGTATTTAATATCAATATGTAGAATTAACTCTTCTGTATTGTATTGCAGTTTCACAATAATCTCAGTAAACTTTATGGAAATTAATCATCCGCGTCGTGCAGTTTTTTTGGAGTGTTTAAACTGATTGGAGCACAGTCCATGAAAGTTTACATTGGATAATATACATATACTAGCACCAATTGCTGATCACACTATAAACCCAAACGGAAATGTTAAAATCTGAACGTCATAGTTGCATGGGGGTTGGTTTATCCTTCATTCTGGCATAAAGCATTTGATCATTAATCAATTGAGAACTGCCAGTCCACTCCCAAGCAACTAAATAGCACACATTAGAAACCGTTTCGCAAGCTCCATGTAGATGATCATAACATCATAGAGACTTGGTGTATGTTTTGTTTCACTTATTGGTCGATGAATCATTAATTGGCAGCTACAATCCACTGCCTAGCAACCAAACAGAGTACATTAGCAAACATTTAGGTAGACCTACATCTCTGCTTCAGAACACAAAAGAGACAAAAGGGCTGGTTCGTTTCACTTGTGACTTGCGTATAATACGTTGGAAGTTGCAAAGCCTCTCCCTAGCAACCCAACAAAGCACCTTAGCAACCGTTGACCGAGACATATATCTCTGCTTTAGAACATTGTAGAGACACAGGGGCTTGGTTCGTTTGACTTGTGGCTTAGCGTGTTATCAATTGTCAGGTGTCATGGCACACCCATAGCAACCAAACATATTACCTTAGCAACCGTTTAGACAGACCTGCATCTCTGCATTAGAACATCGTAGAGGCATGTGGCTTAGTTTGTTTCAGTTGTGGCTTAGTGTGCTATCAATTGGCAGGTGCCATGGCACACCCATAGCAACCAAACAGATTATCTTAGCAACGGCCTAGCCATACCTACATCTCTGCAGTAGAATATCGTAGAGACACAGGGGTTGGTTCGTTTAACTCATGGATACGTGTATTATAATATGACACGTGACAAGCCACGCCCATGGCAACCAAACATATTACCTTAGCAACCGTTTAGACAGACCTGCATCTCTGCATTAGAACATCGTAGAGGCACGGGGCTTAGATTGTTTCAGTTGTATCTTAGTGTGCTATCATTTGGTAGGTGCCATGCCGCAACCAAACAGGTTAGCTCAGCAACTGTAAAGCAAGATCTATATCTCTGGAACAGAACATCGTAGAGACATGAGAATTGGTTAATTTCACGCGTCCCTTAGGTATTATCGGTTTACATCTGTTGTTGCATGTGAGTGTAAGCATGCGTGTTCTGTATTAACCGTTGATGACCATTTCTTTCATTTTTCTGGTTATGGGTAAGTGTCATCCGTTGCGGATGTGTTATGGTGCGATTCCTGACTGTAGTCATCGAAAGCAGTCGACCTTAGACCTCTTAGACTGCTCGAACCCGATGATTGCTGCTTGCAGCTATATTTGGGCTTATATTTTGACTGCAGGTTGTTTTTGGAAGAATTTTGTTCATCTTCTGTCATCTTAAGGTAATATGAAGTTATTTACGAGAACAAGTTGTTGCTATACAGTGACATTGTGTGTAATGCATAACAGTGACAGTAAATGTTGGGCTAGTTTTGATAACCCATTGGACTAGTTGTGGTATGCAGACCTGGCAACCCTTTTTGTCATCAAAATATATTTTTTGCTCCTCAAACAGCTTTTTTGGTACTTTGATGTCATCCGATCCAATTTTTTTTTTTCAAAGTAGCATATAGAACATGTTAGAAGAAAACGTGTCTAACAATTTTTACCCCCAACCCTCTCCCATCTCCATTCCAGAGTTATTTGTATGCCATGTCAATTGACAAATCTCATGGAGAAAGCGATGTGTAGTAAGTGGGGCTGATCTTCAGAACACTTGCACTTTTTTTTATAATTGCATTGTCAATGTTATCAAATTATTTTAACAGTTCAGGCAGAGTTCATATTGGTGAAACAAAGTGATTTTACTTGGTGATTCTACCTATAAAACCATTTTGGTTTGTTTCACCGTCAGGAAATATTTATGATATCGGTGTGCATGGCCTCATAATTGCTGCTTGCAGCTGTATTTTTAATTATGATTCTCAGACAAACCTAAAAAGTGAATCTAAATGTATTCTTTAATCTTTCAAATTGAAAGAGCTTTACAAAAAGTCAAAGGTTGAATGCATACAGGGATTACTTTTAATTGTTCGATAATCTGCCTAATTCTAGTTACGTCTTAGTAATGTATAATTACAGAAAAAACAAGTCATATTTTTTCTTCAAAAGAAAATTAGGTGTTGATTAATTAAAGACTGATAGTGCCGTACATTAGCCACCAGCTAGTACAACCTTTTATTTCCACTGAGGAGAAAGTTAATAACTGTTATTATCTTGGTTTTAAGGGTGGTGGAATTTATTTTTATTCAGTAACACTTCTTGACATCAATATAATTTCCGCATAAAAAGAATGATTTTAATGAGCTAACACACAACAGGTTGTTCACACGTTCTCATAATTGAAAAGTATAAATAAAATCTTTGTTGTACGTATTATAATTTAATTACGTGACTGCTGGGTTGCAGTATGCTGCTCTTTATGGCGCAGTATATGATGTTAAATGTTGATTTAGATTTTGCATTTGGGATAATTTACTCCACCTCCTGTCCTTAAAATCCTGCCCATGCAGACATGTAAGTAAAGCGAAATGCTTGAAATGATTGACAGGTGGGGAGTGCCTCAAAGTCTCTTCTGATGGGATTAAAGGAGTCAAATGACACGGATAAAACAAATATTATCCTTTGTTCTCTACTGACAGGTACGCCCACCTTACTTGCCTATACATTTGGGCGTTCTTAGTCAAGTCATACCACAAACTGATGTAGATTTGTGGGGGTGTGGTTAAATGAGACGTTTCAGGCAAATCTTTTGTTCCGACACTTAAATTTTAGCAATTTTAATACATGCATGAGAAATTTATAACACACCATAGACACAAAAAAACATTTTTTTGCTGTTTATGAGGAGTGCTCACAGAGACAGGTCATCTCACGATGCCTATTTCATTGATGTCATGAAATTGAAAATATCGCTGTATGCTTTCTCAGAAATTGCATACAGCAGTTTTAACTGTATGTGCTGTACGTTAGTTCTTTGAATTCGCCTTAACCAACAATTGCTAAACGTTGTATCCTTGAACAGAAATTGAACTCAAATCGATCCCGCTAATAAAAGGGCATACGTTAATACTGAAGCTATCTATTGGCCATTTATCTCTCAGTAACCCTGATGCGCAATTGGTGTCTCTCTGTTAAAATCAAATATGAGTCATCCATAATCTGAGCCGGACCATATCTGACAAAAGATGGTAATCTTCTCCGTTCAAGGCCACAAATCAATGACCGCAATGTCTTCCATTATACTATTACAAAGATGGAATCGAGGCCGAGAACTAAAATAGGGAAGATATCAACATTGTAAAGCTTTGGATTTCCCCTAGACTGGAAAACCTGGCATCTATATCCAGTGATGTTTATTAATCATCTCCGGTTGCTTTTGTGCTGCGCAGTCTCAAAGCACCGGTCACAACAAACTAAAGCCATCTATTATGCCTGATATTAATACAGAAAGGCCAAGATGATTTATAACACTTTTTTTGGCGACATCATTTGCTAATTAATAATACCACAATCTCCCATTGATAGGACCGCCCTGGTATCTCAGCCTTTATTTGATTATTTTTTTTATTTATAAACACATTTTCACATACGAGCCAAATCATGTTTTTCTCTACAGAGTTATTATAGATTCATCATTAAGTAGGTCACACAGCAGATAAAGAGGTGCTTGCAATGCTCCAGTGGTTATCAGACAGCCTGTTCGTAGTGGTTGGAACCTGCCAGAGCAACAGTGCACTTTTAATCAAACACACACAGGATGTTGTGTTACGACAGTCAATGTTTCGAGCTAATGACATTTGTCTTGAATTTTGACACCCCTAGTTTGTCAGCTAGTAAAGGCGGCGTGTGTCAGGCTGTTCAATAATGATGATCCGTAAATCTAAATTAAGTGCTGAACAGAGAGTGAAGCGATGCTCCCCTAACAGATATGCATGTCTAGTTGTCACTCTTTTAGAATAATATGTCATAGTGAGTATTTTCAATTTTGTATGTGAAACTGATTGTATTTTGCCTATTTTTCACAGCCTTTATTATGTTTTTGATGTGCTTAACAATAGGTGTTCCTGTTTTGATTTAAAAACGCTTTATACATTACATATTTCCATCTGTTTTCAACAGTGTTTTCCATAACAACAAACATATAATGATGTCTTATATATACAAAACCAATGCTAGAGTTAAAATATGTGCTTTAAAACCTTTACGTGAGAAGTTTAAGTTGCTACGTTGTAGCCTGTGTAACAACAAACCCCGGTCTCCCATGTTTGGTATGTTGTATTATGCTTTCATGTTCTCTTGAAAAACAAGATTGCCAGATTGTCTCAATCATTAGAATAAAGAGTGGATGCAATCAAAGCATTCATGGGAAATCTGCATGAGTGCACTCCAGTCATCTTTGTCAAACCCTGAATGAGCTTTGCAGCTTTATGCGTGTTACTAGTTAAAAGATGAAACATTTCGCCTTTCGTCATGATTTTTGAAAGCCACTTGAGACATCTATTTCCTTAAATGTCAGTTTCTCTTATCATCCTCTTCAGATGAACAGAAATGCTTTATTAATAGCAGTACAGTCATCAATACCGACAACAGACAGTAATTGCACAAAGTCAACATTAAATTTATATTGACACATGTTTACATTCCTGCTCTTATTGTGAACAGTCATGCTATTCCAAATGGGGGATATGTTTGTCCTCATAAATTCAATAGTACGTTTATTTTTTAATGCGGCCATGCAACTGTGTTTCTTGCATTCAGACTTATTTACAATGTTAACGTGCTTACTTCTCATGCTTAACTAGGTCAAATTGGCAAAAAACGAGTTGGACGTTTGACTTAGTATTTCGGTGCTCGATACAATCCCCCAGCATCCGTATAGGTTTCGGAAAGTTTTTTTTGAACATGAACATTTTCCTCTCAGCCCCCTATTGGGCAATTCTCCTGGAAAAGCACACCCACAGCAAGGCAAAAGAAATAGTCCGCCCACGCGTCAACCGACGAGCGAAGATTGCCTGCACTGTGGGTGTGCAGCTGCAGCTTGTTACTCTTGCGATAGAGTCGAGGTATGTTTGTTTGTTCACAGCATTTCAGTGACGGATGTTATATAAATGGATTTGGAGATCGTTTAAAACTGATAGATGGAGCACTCCCAGCGCTAAAAGATACCGGACATGAACCGCATGCGGTAAGTGAAACTAAGTCATATGTCTGTGTTTTGCTGGCAAGCGGCGCTAACGTGCATAATGTTAACAACACAAACTTATAGTAAATCAATAGCCATGCAGGGATAATGTATTGCGCAGATGTATTGTGTGCTCATGATTTAGTTCCTCCCCCGCACACCCCTAGGAGGTCATACTTTTTTGTAAATAATCGTAAAGCTGTATCTATCATTTATAACAAACTATAAAATTTCACCGGGGAAAATCACTTTGTGGAAGTAAAACGGGTTGCGAGCTACATTTCACACTCCATAAACATTTGAATTTTTAAGATATTTACAGATGTGTTAAACAGATTGCTGTCACTGTCAGAGCTAAATCAACACCTGCAAGACTTTATATGTTTTCTTTACTTAAAAGCTAATTTTAAGAACATTTGTATTCCAACTGCATCCCCTTCCTCAGCTAAATTAACTAACACATGACTTAACAGCCATATATTTGCTCTTGCATTGTAAGAGCGTTTCGTACTGAAGGCATTAAGCAAAGGCTAATAGGTAGTGGTCATGTTTCAAGCTCTTTGTGTTGGTCATTAGAGGACATGTCTACAGAGGGCCCGTTGAAAGGGAATGCGCGCAAAACCAGCTGTTCCGCTGCTATTCCTCTTTAAAAGCAGAGGAGGAGATGAGCAATGGCAAGGCTGAGCGATCTGCTGGTGCATGTGTTGTTGGGTGGGAGGAGTGAGTGATTAATGGAGTCGTACAGAGCGTTCCAGAGTCTGGAGACCTGCGTCACCTTTTTCTGTAGTATTAAGATTCACGGGATGTCTGAACAAATTGGGCAGCAAAGGAAACCGTGGCTTTGGCAAGTAAAATGCCAAGAAAAGATTGACAGGGGGGAATCTGAACCGAGTTGTTGATCCAAGAGATTCGGTGTGAAACTTTATGGGTGTATTTCTGTGAGGGATTATGAGGTGACATTATAAATAACAACACCGGCGTAATTCAATTGCATAAGGACTCATTAGTTCTGCTCTGGTACCTTTCTCGAGCGTTGAGACTTTAGAGAAAAGACATGGGGATATTTTGCATTATTTAGCAAATTGATGTTTATTTTGCTATGTAACCATCACTTGTTGAGCAGTTTGCTGATGTCTGCACCAAATGGTTAGTAATGTCCCAATAAACTCAAAATATAAATGCTTTGTTAAAGGATGGATGGATAGACGGACAAATAGATGGTTAGATGCATGGACAGACAGATTGACAGAACAACCAATAGATAGACGGATAGTTGGATAGGGAGATGGATAGATGGATAAGACGGATGGATGGATAGAGAGATGGATAGATTGAAAGAGAGATGGATGGGCAGAAAGATGGATTGATGAAAAGGGAGAATTAGGAGATGGATAGATAGAAAGAGCGATGGACGGACGGACGGACGGACGGAGGGAGGAATGGATAGATAGATGGATGATAGATGTAGAGACAGAGGGGCATGTTAGTATTTTACATATCTATGTATGGTTTCTTTAGCTCAGCAGAAACGGGATGTCTGATCTCTTTCGGGAGTATCAGCAAAAACGTTTTTAACATGATAGTTCCTGGGAAAACAGCTGGCAGCCCATCCCCCACCACTGGAGGAGAGAGGGAGAGAGAGAGAGAGAGAGAGAGAGAAAGAGAGAGAGAGAGAGAGAGAGATAGTGAGAGAGAGAGAGACCACATGTGTTATACAAGCCTTTTGCTCTGGTATGCCACTCAAAGGGAGGACATTTGCCTGCCCTTCATGATTTGAGTTTGAGTTTGCTTTAGATCTGATTTACATTAACATACATTACTTATATGAATTGATTTTCTCAACAACAACAAAAAAACCTACAAAAAGGTAAATTTATACAATAAATGAATGAAAATCAGAGAGGTTTTGATCGAATTGTTACGGTGTCGCTGTGTGGTTAGGTGCTGTTAGTGTTAAGCCCTTTATTATAATAAATGTTTATAGGATTTTTACATTGATGTCCAAAGCATGTGAGATGAGTTGGTGTGTTGTAGTATATACACTCTTTCGCACATGGTTCTTTGTTTTTGGAAAAATGTAAGATTATAAAAAGAAATTAGGATTTTTTTTTACTAACCTTTGTGTTTAATATGGCATCACTGTGAAGAACCTTTAGCAACTTTATTGTTGTGTATGGCATTGTTTGGCAGTTAGTGTTTTCAAGGTCTTTGCTTGTAGATATCTCAGTGGATGAGTGTTGTTGCTAGCGCATCACTTAATGCTTACATTCTGGTCTTTAAGTGCTAAGATCCATTGTTATCTGCAGTCAGGGGTCTATTTTTGTCAGCATGTTGTGACTCATTTTTACTAACAATAGACTCATTACCTATACTCTATACCTAAATCAGGATTTTATGTGCAAAAGAATTTGGACTTGGATCTCACAAAGACTGTGATTAAAAAAACTAGTTTTAACATTAACACCATACAGCAGAGGCTTCATAAAGCTGCAAACAATATACAAAATATACAAGTATGATAGTGAAATGCTCATCCGCTGTTATAGAGTATTTTTATTGATTTATCTTATGCATCATTAGACATGAAAGGATGTCAGTGACAAATGTGTTGACTTAAAGAAACATTAGTTAAGTGCTAGAACAATAAAGGTGGAGTGGTTGATTTGGAAAGGCGCTAATTTAAACCTGCTAGCACTGAAATTATAATCCCACCCTCTATGCGATTCGCCGTCCAAAGCCACGCCTCCTCCAAACACATGAATGTATTTCAAAAATCCACTTAACTAATTACAAACCATATATAATCCATTAAATTCTTCTCGAAGCATTAACATACCTGTCCAAAAGAAATAGATCAACCATTGTGTCGTATTTCAGACCCTTTGTCTACAGGAGCTGTCTCCATCGTGTACAAACTGAACCGATGTTAATTCAAGTTTTTCTTCTTTCATGATCCAGACGTTTATTCGTCACTGCTTTTTCAAAAACTAACTTTCGTTTTGTAGATTAACTTGTTGTCGGTTCTGCAGGAAAGTTTGATTGTTGCAGATTGTCCGCCATTCTCCCTACATTGCATTGACCCAGCAGACATCTGCGGCGCTGATGATGTGTGATGTCTGCGTGAACTGGGTGCACAGTGGTATGCAAAATAGGTTGGCTGAAAATGGACACACGACCAGTCACAGCATCCCGCCAGAACGTTTTGATTGGGCTAACGTTTTTTGGTTCTACTCCTTTCACAGACGAAATATAATTATAAAAATATTATTTGACCACTATACTTCTAGATTGCTATCAGGATGTAAAGCGCTTTCCAACCAATTGACAAAGAATGAATCTGGACGGGATCACCTACCATGCCTTTAACTGCTGGTAGCTGGTGTAAATGTAGAGTCAAGGAATTTTATTTATTTAATCTTTCCCAAGCTTGCTGGTGTGCTATCTCCAGGGGCCAGTGGTAATTTTATCCTAACCAACAGATGTGTTATGCTTGTAGTGGGGAATGGTGTATGTGTTTAATAGCAGTTATGTTTGTTTTCTTAATGTTTTTTTCAAGAAACTTGTCTTTTTTTCACATTAGGCAGACGTGTTATTTTTGTGATGTGTATGTTTATGCATTACTTGTTCATGCATTCTTTTTTTACCCTGAATGTGCTTAATGAAGTAATCTATATCAGTTTGCTCCCTGGGAATTGAACCCGTGCTCATTGCATTGTTATCTCAGATTTAGCTACAAAAACCCCTTAAATTCCCTCATAGATCTTTCACTTGTTCTCTTTTTTTGTTATCCCTTTATCTAGTTGTCACCTTTACAGCATATAAACAGATAAAAGGATCAGATTCCCAGACCCGGAAAAATCTTAGACTTCCCAGAGCTGCTTCAAAACAATTCTTTTGTTTACAGTGTTTACAGCGTACAGAGTAAATTATAAGATAATTATATGATAATTTGCTCTGCAGGATTACATTTGCCGTCCTGATATTTAAACCTCCCTGTTATAATTCCTCAAATACACATATCTCTTTTAACTTTGCACTTATCAGAATGCCTTCCGCCTTCACATAATAAGTCGGGCTGTGAGAGTATTCACAGCATGTCTCCTCAGTGGAGAAGAAACAAAAACTGTACACAAGCCCGGTGATAATGATATACGCAGCATGCAGGATTAATTGCACCTCGGCTTCATTGAAATCTTTCTATAACGCTATAACCAGCCGCAGTATAAGAGAGGAGGCCTGGGCTCGGGGTGCACTGAAACCAATTAGAACATTCATTTTGCGCTTCAGTTATTTAAAAAGTCATGCATTAATTACGCTATGGAAAAATATGGCTCATTATTTTCAGTTTGTAGCGATGATTCTCTCTTCAGGGTACGAGGGATTAAAGCTCCTCTCGCCTGTTGAGAAGTCATCAATGCATAGAAAGAAAAATGTTATGTACCTGTATACATTATACAGTTTTTGTATGTAAATACTTAAATTTTTCAGATATGGAGGGAAGACAAATTGTAAGTTTTAGTATCAACTGTATTATATGTATATATATGGGTATACTGTATACGGCTCAGAGCTTACGGTACATCATTTTTTTTAGATAAACCTTTTTCAAACATTTGACTTTATTGCTTCAGTAGAACACAGAAGAAGATATTTCGAAGATTGTTGTTAACAGAACAACAGCGGTTTCCATTCACTTCTACAAACACAAGACCAATGCAAGTCAATGGTGACAGCTGTTGTTCGGTCATCAACAAAATATCTTCTGTTGTGTTGTGCAGAAGAAATAAAGTCATACAGGTTTGAAATGACAAGAGGGTGAGTAAATGATGACAGGATTTTCATTTTTGGGTGAACTGTACCTTTGAAAGGTATTTTTCTACAGATTATCTTGGAAAGAATTACAAAACTGCTACAAAAATAACAAAGGGTAACGGAAAAATGAGAAAGGCAAGGACGACCATTGAGAATGAATCTTTGCTGTGCAATTACCATCTATTATTTACATTACAGTGTCTCCTACAGACTGATCTGTCCAATCTATTTTAATTAACGTTGTAAACGCAAGAAAACAGTTTGAAAGCAAAGTCAAACTCATGTTCTGTGTTTTGTTGGCAATCGGTGCGTATATGCATCAGGTACACCACATGAACTTATAGTGAATCAACTTTTATGCAGGGATAATGCGACGATGTATTTTGTGCTCGTGCTTTAGTGTAATATAACCATTTATGTTTTGTTTAATCTATATTAATATGTAATTGTATACAATTTTTTTTAAATAAACAATTTGTAGAACTTAATTGTATAAATATTCTTTCTCGATTGGTTGTGTTACTTTAACTTGCTAGCAATTGTCATTTACTTTGTTATCAGAAATAATCTAAAGGGACTCTATTCTTTGCGGATGTGCACCGGAAGTTAAGTTTGGCCATAAAAGCGTGCATGCACATGTAGTGACCTTAAGGTTGTTGCTTTGATTCCGTCTTTACTTTAGAATACACCCCATTAAATCCAATGTTTTGCAGACATTTTAAAAACTAAAAGTTCCTCTGTTGTTTTTTAATGATATCTACCCTACTATCTTGTTACTACCTCACTGTTATTGAGTGGATCAAGTTCCTGAACACCCAATAGGTGTCACTGACCTGTAAATATGACAAATATCCAGTGATCACAGTCATACAACACTTAAAAATAATCAACGTGTCCAATAACAGGTCATGCTCGACCTGTCTAGTATCAACACTCTGCCTTTGCATGTCAATTCACATCATAACTCTTCCTTGTTTCACAGAAAGACTTCTGTATGCTTTCCTCAATCTGACTCGTTCTGGTCAACATTTATAGGGGAACATACTCGTCTCCAACTATAAAACCAATATAACACACGGTATATTTCTCAGGATGATTGTGAGTTAACACATTACCAGGAGCTGTTATTAATAGAAGCATATTTAAGTGCTTTTGCTTGCTTGTGTTAAATGCATGGTGAAATGGTAAAATCGCACAGCTCAGCTGTTCTACAAGACAGTTCATTAGGACGGCAGCTCCAGAGGAAATGCTTTGGGAAATTTCTAGACTCAACTGGAAATCTTCTGCTGAATGATTCATAAAGTCCTTTATAGGATGACAAACCACACAATGTTATAAAGACCGCAGAGTGTATTTAAATATGCTTTTAAAAGATTTTATAGTAGGGAACCATTAGGCAGCGAGAATATATGACTGCATGTACTATAGAAGTGAAAGATCTCATTTAAAAGAACTTGCAAGGCGTAGTTATATTGCATTTTAAATCGTTGCTTGCAGTGCTTGCCAAAAGTGATGTAAGCATTTGCATATGCTTTTAATGCCCCCTCAGGTTAGATTAAACAATCAAATTATGAGATCCATGATTCAAAATGGACATTTATTAGAAA
The DNA here is from genome assembly GCF_015846415.1 of Triplophysa dalaica. NCBI lineage: Eukaryota > Metazoa > Chordata > Actinopteri > Cypriniformes > Nemacheilidae > Triplophysa > Triplophysa dalaica. The sequence continues at coordinate 17,506,287 of NC_079554.1, forward strand.
AATATTTACCAAAAATGCATATTACATCATAGGGAACATGGGTGTTATTATAATATATAAATGCATAGAATAACTTCTTAGTCTTTTGTGGTAATATTTTGCATCCATTCTCTTGGGGTTTGACTCGATAAACACATGTGTTGTGTGCTATTTTCTGTCAAGCTTCTGTTTAGACACAACATTTGTAATATATCTAGATATGTTTTAATAAACAGACATCAATTTTCCAGAGCTGGACATCATGTTTGGTCACTCCTGTACATGTTGTCTACATGAATGTTTCTGTGCATCATAAAATCTTAGTCTATTAGATATAAAAACTGCATGTTTTTAAATCTTAACCTTGAGTTAAATCAATTTAGCCATTTCCATTTCTTTTCTATAAAAATGTGACCCACATGCAGTCCGTGTATAAGCTCTGTTAGATATTCATTAAACATGAATAAACTAAATTTTACAAGGCTGTATATCTGAATGGAATGTCATTTTTTTCTTCTATTCATCTTGGCATGATGCCGCAAATCTGACCGCCTGCCAAAGAGTTTTGCAATTTGCCTGCACATCACAAATATCTTAAAATTCCAACCAGTGAAGGCACGCCCGGACATGGCTGTTTTGCCTGCTGCCTTACAAGGTCTTGAGAGAGCCGGGGATCCAGACAGACGTACAGCCATGGCGAGTGGCATGAGGCACGAAGAGCTTGTGCTAATATGTTAGGAATTTAGCAAGAGTGCTCTCAAGGCCAGGAATCTGAGGGAGCCGCTGTGTGCATTCTTGTCTTCCACTACGCACGCTTATACTTGCAGATAACGAAGAAGATTGTTGATTTTGACGAAACGCTTTTGATGAAATGATATACAAGTGTGAGATCTGGTGTTAGGATGGATTTGTATACACTTTCTCAAACACAAAAGAGACAAACGGGTGTGAATGTATAACGAATATTATCTGAACCCAAAGTAGACACATGATTAAGATTCATACAAATACGACTAGATGGAAGCTAATTAAAAGATAACATTTTCAGAAACGTTTTGATAGTGCCACAGTCTTCACACTTGCGAATGGCCTACGTGCTTGGCTCTGACTGCTAAAGCCGGATTGCATTTAAAGACCCCAAGATGACACTTATGACGCCACACGTTTGTAAAAAATCTGAAAATAATTCATACTCATAAATTATACAATCGAAGCAAGTACGCTCAAATTCAATAAACCCTCCTGGATTTATTTGCTTTCATATCTCTAACATGTGTTCTCTGCATATTTAAGCATTTTTTAAACACCATTTCTCCGAGCACTTGAGGTTCCTCAAACGTCAGCAGTCAGCATGTTCCAAGCAGGTCATGAGGAATTCAAGCAGGAAATCTATGCATTTAAAGAGAGATCTTAATCCCATCAGGCCAGCGGATCCAGCGGATCCAGAGTGTCACATGACTCGATATTGCTTTTGGCGTGCACGCCAGACATCTATTTGAAGGATGGCTCTCGCATATTAGTGAACGTTCTGATGCAGGCATCAGAATGCCAGATGCATTCATTTAATCCTACTAATGGTTTATCTAGCTGAAATTCAACTCGCTTGGAGATTCAGACAACTTGGATGTCTCAAAATCGAAGCGGAAGGTTTGCCAGCTTGATTTATTTTCTTGAATTATTTCCAAAATTATTACCGTGGCACAGTTTGTCCCAATTTATTTTCAGTAATCAGAATCCGGGAAAGCATTTCACGAATGCGCCTTGATGATGGAGCAGCTGTGACAGCGAACAGAAGCATCTCATTTTACATTTATGATGAATTCTATTTGTGGTTTTTAATCATCGTTGTAACAAGAAAGACCTTTAATAATGACAAACATTTTTACGTTACTTTATTTCAAGTCAATGAAATCAAAATTGGTATTAACATTCCTTAAGCATGTTTTTGTATTGCGAATACATTTTTGTCCTCATGATTTTTTATCAAAACAAAATGACTTGCTTTCCGCTGTAGTTCTGCCTCTTCTTTGCTGATGTCTATGAGGTTGTACAACATTTAAGCCAATAACAAACCATCACGCAAAAAATAACTTAATGTTTCTTTTATTCACGCTAAAATATATCACAGAGGGTACATTCTGATGAATAGAGAAACAACCCCTTGTCATATATCTTTCTTCTGTCTTTCAGTTCACTTTGTTAGATGTAAATAAAGCAAACTTGCATCCTGAGGGGTCATTTCTTTCCGTTCACCCCAGCACAACAAACAACATCAGTATTTTTCTCCTCAAAGCAATTATACTGCTTTTTTACATCCCTTTTAGGAATGACTACATTTATCAACATTGAGAGCTCTGACACCTTTCCTATCTTGTAATTTTACACTCGAGAGACAAACAGCATATTTGAATAAACAAATTAATTATACCAAAGTATAAAGTATTTGATTATGCAGCGTAATTGCTGCCTTTTTTCCACAAAGCTTTATTATTCCCGCTGTGTTTTTTTCTGTTCTTGAAGGGTTCATGATGAAAGATGTGATTTTTAAAGTAGCTGAACGTTGAGTGGGGTTACAGCCTAGGCAGCACATTCAGCCGCATGATCACACACAATAGCTCATAAAGTGTGTGATTTACACTGTAAATGGTTCGTTATAGAGCCGAAGGGCACACCGTCGACAAGGGAATGAAGGATACTGTTACTGCCAATAGCACTGGACATGACGTTTAGATGGATACAGAGATTTGAACGTTTTGATCAAAATGTTGAGACCGTTCTTATTGACTAAATCAGCTTGTTCTCACGGGACCTCGAAAGTATTGTACGAATTTATACAATGTGATTGTGAATTGTACAAAAACTGCACATCGTCGTTGTCTTTCCGAAACCTTGGATGTCCAAGACCACAATTTTTCAGGAAATGGGACACTGTTCTTTTTAAGTGATTAAATACTCAGTTGACTAGCACTTTGTAATACTTTTCAGGTAAGATATTTGTAAAACCCAGTGATACACACAGTAGCGTTGTTAACCCCCACGCAAACCACGCAAATGTTTAGGGCCCCGCAAGCCTGGGGGCCCCTAGTGGCTACAAGCGGTAAAATTATTTGAAGCTTGATTTAGATACTCGGATTACACAATGTAGCGCATGTATCATAGCGGTGCTCAAAAACATTGAAAGGTCAAAAATTGAAATCTTATACAAATTTTCAGAAAATAGCAAAACAATGCTATGAACAGCAAACGAAAACAAATGACGTCTTGTGGTACCGATCAGTTCTGACTTCTATTTCTTTTCTACTCTTCAAATGTTTTTAATCAAAACTTCCAACTTAGCTCTGTATACTGTGGTAGGCTATATGAGACGAGTCTTTTTGATTGTACTTATGCTTTTTGTTGTCCATATGCTGTCCCAATTGCTTCCATTGTTTACCCCATCTGTAAGTCGTGTAAGAATCTTGCACCTTTTACTTTCTTATACTAAATGCTAATAGCTTTCTTATAGCTAAATGCACAGTATTCTTAATAAAAGAATACTTCTTAATAAAACAAAGGACACTTTTTCATCCAAAACCAAGATGGTTTATTCTTATAACCAACTGTAGAGAATTTTGGGTTGTTTTGTGGTTCAACGTAAAATAAATCCAGTTTATATTTATATGTATATATGTCTCATTAATTCCATGTACTCAATACTGCTGTGCAAAAATGTTAGGCAATGTGTGGGGGGCCTCAGGTCATGCCCCTACGGGGTGACTTATAATAATGATCAATGACAACAACAACAAAAAATCACAACATATGGAGATATGGGGTTCAGAAGGACGGCATTGATATGCTTTTTAGACCTATCCAACTCAATCTGTTTTTGTAGTCTGAACATGAAGAGAAAATAAAATCTGCTTTTGTCCAACATCAGAGGTGGTTTGATTTTTGATTTAAAATCATGTTAATGCATATCCATCTGTAGAATCAGATCAGTGTATTTTATCATTCTTAAGATGTTTATAGCTAATTAAAGTATAACTCTGAAAGTGCACCTAAAATTAACTTTAGGAGGTTATTTGTGCATTACCAAAATACAAATGTAAGACTGAACTTAAAATAAAGTATCCATGTGTTCACTTTCCTGATAAAACAGACTTTTGATTTCTTTCACAACTGTGCCATTCCAGCCTGCACATCCGTACTTAAAATTGTGGATTTATTCTGGACTCTGATCTTGGAGGTATTTTGGCAACACTGTATAAAATGAAAAAACTGACCCTCAGAGACCGTTTGTTTTCTTGCATATTTCATAATAGCGTAGCGCTAACGTCACAGGTTACAAGTCTCAAGTCACCCCTGGTGTATCGTTTCTCTGGAAATAATGCTAATAGTGTTGTTTTAATCATGTTATGGAACGCTCGGGGTCAAAGAAACATAAGACAATAAGCTCGCGAGCACTGAGCGTTCTGATTAGCGAGGTGTTTACAAGCACTTCAGCCCCAGGAGCGAACACACTCTAGTTATAGCAAATGCTTAAGGATTTTATTCATGCCTGATACTTGCTCTCGAAACGGCATCGCCTCCAGATTTATTCAAGTAATTTTCCAGAAAGCGCACCGCAAACAAATAAAAAAAAGCCTGGGCATTTTTCACAATGCATTATTTTATGCAAATTTAATGACCAGGTTATAATGGTAGTAATGCTATGCACATATAAGGATGCCACCGTCCTGTCAAAATTCCACGAGTAACTTGTTCTGTGCTTAGCGACGCGTGAAAACCACGCAACGCATGCACGAAACGATGATGACACCTCGATTTACTTGGCCGTGTGGTTGATTTTCCCTTTTCACTCCGTGTTGTGTTGCACACTCAGGGTTATGTGCTTTGCTGGCGAGTGTGAGAATATGACATTGTTAATATCCCTTTAGTTGATGATTGCTTGGATTATCTTTTTGGAAGGCCAGATGCTCAGTTGCCATGGTGTGGCTCTCTGCCTGGACTCTGCAGTGCAATGGGCAAAGAGATGGTATCAGCAATTTGTGTGTGCGTGTGTGTTTGTGATGCTTTATGCAGTTGGCACTGTAACGCTCTTGGCTAGCTGTTTACCATACTGCTTTTCAATGCTTATTAAACATATTTTATAGTGGTTTTGTTTTTTGAAAAAGATCAAAGAATGACGCTCATTCATTTTAGTAATTATACAGGGAGCGATGGAGCAAGATTAAAAATACATTATTTTAACAGTTCACACTTCAGGGCAATCTGCTGATACCGTAACAAATATAAATAAAATACAGGGCGTTGAATATATGTTTAATACGTTTTCAACTATGAAGCTGTAAGACAGTTTGAATCTGAACCATACATAATAAAGAGAAAATATTATAATGATTCGACAACTTAATTAATCAGTCTATTAAAGTGTTAGTTCACCCAAAAAAAAAAAATTCTGTCATCATTTACTCACCCTCATCATTTACGCAGCCATTAACTTCTATTGGTTCTGTTTTATAAAACCACTGCAAGTGAATAGGTGCCACTTATCAAGATTCTTCAAAATAAATTATTTTGTGTTCTGCTGAAAAAAGAAAGTCATACAGGTTTGAGATGACATGAAGGTGAGTAAATGGTGACATCATTTTTACTTCACCTTAACTAAAAATCACCTTAAATCATTTAATATACTGGACAGAATAACAAGTTGTTAGTATATTAGAAGATCACAATAGATTGGATAATTCCAATACATGGAAATAAATTATTGAATATATTGCATTCGATTTTTCAGTATATTTTCGTACAGATAAAGAAGGTAAATAAGATTTACTTAAAATCTTCTATTTTACGGTTTCCACTTGTTGATGTGCATCATTTATTTATTGTTATTCATTATTAGATGAGAACTTCTGTAAATGTATAACACTTTATTTAAAGTGTAACCAATGAAGTTGAGCAGCAGTTGTATTAAACACAAAATAGATTTAATACAGAAAAGAGATTAACAAACAACATGAAAAACACGAGGAACAAATCAATTGTATGTCATGAATCAATAGCTGATGTCGTGTGGTGTGTTTTGGACATGTGTGCCATATGTTGTTTACTAAATCTGTCATGAACAATGCATGGAAAACACATGTGCACATTGTGTTATATAAGATATATTCATCATTAAATATGCATGTGAGAGACCAGAGCGAGATTATTACTGTCTTCACACAGCTGAACTGATAGACTGCGGCTGTATTGCTGTTTCCTCTGATGTGAGATTTGCATCTTTTTGCTAGTTTAATCATTACCATGTGAGCTAAAATGTTTTGATAACCTGTAAACAACAAACTCGGAACAAGTCAACAAACTACAAATAACACAAAACACAGAATAAAGACATAATAAATGTAATGTAAAAACTAAAAAAAGTTAGTTAGAAAATTAGCCACCTTCTTAAATAGTTACATTTGTGCCGTAAAATTGTGTTGATATATCTGCAAAACTTGTCAATATAATAGTGTATTAAAGGAGTGGGTGTTTTTGAGGTGGAACTATTTGTATATATCTAACAAAAGGATTTTTCTCCTTGACTAATTAATTCAATTTTTAAAAATGTAAATTTTGAAAATGCTGCTTGATATCCTCTTTTAAAAAAGTCCTGCAAACAGTTCTTCACAGCAATGTCATAGAATAACACTATTATTTCGTTACAATAGGTAATTCTTATGTTAACTTCTTGACTAACTCAAATGATTCGTTCCGCAATTCATCTGTCTAATCCCCTCCTTTCCGGTAGCCTAGTCTGATGTGATTGGTCAGATGGTCTAGTCTGCTGGGATTGGTCTACAGCGAATGAGGCTCACGAGCTTCAGTGTTGGGGGGAGAAGAGTGAAGTTTTCGCGGGCAGTCCTAGCAAAACGGGGCCTGTATGCAGTGACGTACATCCTCGGCAGACTAGGGACGACTCGTTTGCATGTCTGGGCGTGATTTTGCAGACTGCTTACTTTCAAACACGGCAACATTACACACTGCATGAAAGATCATTTTCATGATCTCATGTTACCTACTCTTAAAAGTGGATCGTGGATTCATGGATCCGTCCAGCTAAAAAATGGTTCTTCTATGGCATCGTGAAGCACCTTAAATGATTCAATCAGGTTATTAAGACAAATTTGTTTCAATAAATGTTTCTTCTGTTCATTTGGTAGAGTGTTGCGTTGGCAACACAAACGTCATGGATGCGATTTGAAGAGATGAAACACACCTGATTAAAGCATGCATTGTAAGTCATTTAGAATTAAAGTGTGTGAGTGTACATTTTGTTGTCAAATTTCATATTTAGTTTTTGAGTACAGTCTACATGTACATATTTTGCTACACTTTTTTATGTGTGTAGGCAATGCCTCTGATTTCATCTTTTTTATTCCAATGGCAAACGGAGGGAAATTGCACACAGAAATGACTCATTTCACCTGTAGGTCCTGCCATCCTTCTGTAATCTTTTTTGATCCAGTTAACTGGGAAGGAAATACAGTATTCTCTCTGTGTCATCACATGGTTGTGCACTTCAAAATCATTAGGAGTTTGTAAATGGTTTTCCAATCCGACAGTGGCTCTCATCAACAACTGAATTACAAACAGAAAAACACTACAACTCTTTCAACACCTGAAACGTACAGCTGGTCTCTACAATCTGTCACCGAGACTAATTATCTGTGTGCAGCTTAGTCTAAATTATTTAGTGCTTTATTCAATTTCATTATTCCGTCATTTCAGCATCACTGAAGCATTTATCAATATTATCTTTTGTGTATTATATGCATATGACTTGAGAAGCAACAATGAAAATCTCCTCGGTGTAAAATCTTAGTTAAAGTCACATATACTTAGGCGTGCTTTTAATACACTAAGTCTTATTGTATCTGATATTTATAATTTTATTTTTTTTATTTTGTACTATGCTTGTCTGTTCTTTTACACGGTTTTAACTGTCTCCTTTGTACAGCACAGTGGTCAACCTTTGTTGTGTTTATTTGTGTCTTATAAGTTAATAAAATGAAAAATGAAAAAAGTGTATATGCAGTAAACTCTGATAAAAACATAAAACCATAGAATCCTAAATTCTGACATAAGTAAAAACATTATTATTTCTTTGCAATCCTGAAATTCCAAAAGACACCATCACACCTCAATATAATGTCATGTGACCTTATCTTTCCAATCATCTGAACTTTGCATTAGTAAATAAATGATATTGGTCACCAGACATAAGCAGAATTGTAAATGAGACCAGATGAGAAGGTTCTCGTGGGTTCCACAGGAGACGTTCATTGATTGCCGCTCATCATTTGCATATACGCTGCTGAATATTTCTGTAGTGTAAATGATCCCGGAAAATGAAGACTCGTGGGATGATGTAATGTGAAGTGTTTAACAAGTGCCTCAGGTCTCTGGCATGTTTCAAACAGCAACTTGACTTTTCATGAGTGTGATTTGCATTTTTACGCGTTTAGAATACCCAAATAATGTTCGGTTTTGTACATCTTCCTTGAAGCCTTAATATTGCGCCGAAAAATAATATTAACTTGAATGGGGGTTTACATTAAGAGTCTAATTTTGAGACTCATATCATTTCCCATTTCAATATAGGCCCGCTCCACGGCTTGTAAAAGAGACGGCGTACTGCTTTTCTGAATTATGTAAAAAGCAAATTATAGTCAGGCTCTTACCCCCTATTATAGAGGTCATCTTTTAGCTGGAATGAAATCGTAGCTTATTAAAAAGATAAAGGTAAGCAAATTAGTTTGAAAAAGCCCGTTTAATAAGACGTCAAGAGCGGCTCGAGATTACATCATGAGATAATCAACAATGCACACTGAATAAAATAAGATAAAGAATTCTACATCTAAATAATCTAATTGAATTTCATGTGAAGGTCATTCTTGATCTACTTTACATTTGACATACATATGCCACAGTAAATAGTTTGCCTTTGCCGCTCTGCTTTTTGCATTCCACGGAAAGAGAAAAACATAGCTGTCAATTATTTTTCATGTTAAGGTAAACTATCTCTTTCTGTCATCATTTACTTACATTCATGTCAATCCAAACCTGTATGACCTTCTTTCTTCTGCAGAACACAAAATAAGAGCTGTTATGAAGAACGTTGGTTACCAAACAACACTGGCTCCCATTGACTTCCATTGTATGGATACAAAAAACATTTCTCATAATATCTTCTTTTGTGTTCCACAGAAGAAAGACTCATGTACAGGTTTTGAACGACATGATGACAGAATTATTATTTTGGTTGAACTATCCCTTTAAATTTACAAGGTCCTGGACAAACTTTTATGGGTGGGTCCCCCTCCCTCGAGCCAGATGTGTTTGCTGTACCGTGGTGGACCTCAGCGTACCCTTTAATTTACCATACCTCAAGCTATATGTCATAAAACAGTTCACAAACGGTCCAGATGGCTTCTTTTATTTACAGTTTGTTTATCACGTTTCTCATTTCCATTTAGTATTTGCATAGTTTCCTGTCCAACCTTTAGGATTTGAAGATCGTATTCATTTGACATTTGCTATATTCTCCTTTGGTTTGTGTTATTCTCTTTTATAAGTCACTTTGTCTTCTCCATTTATATGCAGCTCACTCGTAAAGTCACACATTGATGTGAGCGCTTTTTGATATTAGTGATGATGAGGTAATTTTCTACAATACCTCAAATCTGATTTCTTTTTGTCGATCTATATTGTCTATATCTTGCGTTCCTCCAGGGATTTCCTTTATTTTCAGTGTTCTGTATGTTATGCCCCTATCAGTATCATATTATTGACGTTATTGACATGCTCACATTCTTGCCATCTTGCACAAGGTTGCTAATCTCATATGAAAAGCCAAACAAGCTACTGTTATATTATATTATATTATATGTGATTCACAGAAGACTAAAGAAATACTCCAGAACTTCATCTGGATTGATATCCTTTATGTGATTCTGTTTCATCTGCTATTTTATAAACACAGCTATATAAGAGAATATCTATAAAAGGAAATCACATGGATTTGAAAGGCATTCATTGCAAATCTGAACAAAGTGTAAAATGTATGATTTTTATATTTTACATTTAGTATTCATTGTATAGCCTATTTGTCATTCTAATGCATGGATATTCATTTCCTCCTACATAAACATCTTTTTAGAAAACATGATTTCGGTCTTTGAAGTGTATTCTGTTTGAAACCTATGTTCATGCCAGTTTTCATAAATGTGTTCAAAAATCACTCTACAGTCTTTTAGTTGTTATGATGCTGTAAAAGATTGCTGCAGGACATCTCACTTTATCTTTACCACGGTAAAACAAATGGCTTGGATGGAGAATGGCGAACTGCAGGGGAGCCTTTGCTTTGATGCTGAGAGTCATCTATCCCCAAGCTGACACCGAGTGTGAATTACTCCACCAATAGCCGCGTGCTGTACGATCGACTCCCCTGTGAGCAACCGGGTGTCTTTTATCCACTTCCTCCAGTTCCCGTCCTCTGTGATCAGTGGGCTGTCTGTGTTCAAATGGGTCTGACAGAAATGCTCTGCACATAATTCTGAGCAACAGTGATGGCAGGTGATTTTATCTTCATTTTGGGTTCCAGGGAGGGATTTACAAACTGTATTTATGTCACATAGCATTATTTCACTGTTGGGCAGATAAAGAACATCACAGTCGGGAGAGATAAAGAACATCACAGTCATTCTTTAAGATGGAAATGTCATAAAAATGTGGTGACACTTTCAGTAATTGTCATGTATAAACAACCCGTGCAATTTGCATTTTTTATTTATTCAGTGGGGTGTTTAAAACATACAAATGTAGGTTGTGGAGACTTTCCTTAGACACAATGAATTATACAGTACAAACTTTAAATTCTGTCACAAACCTTTTTGCCTATGTCATGTTTTCAGTTTTACTTCTCAGTGTAACCTATGCACACTCACAAACATGTTTGGTTTACATCCAACTTCGTTTTGATACTTAGCTAATGCTTTTCAGTCACCTTATAACTTTACCTTTAAAGGTCCAAATTGTAGTTTTTTGGAGGATCTATTGAAAGAAATGCAATATAATATACATATCTATGTCTTCAGAGGTGTATGAAAAACTACATGATGAAGCGTTTTCAGTACCTTAGAATGAGCTATTTTTATCTACATACAATGCCATGTTTTTTCTACAGTAGCCCTTGATGGACAAACTGCTCTACACAATGGGTTTTGTATATATGTCATCTCCTTCGGCAAAGAAGCGAAAACGTGACGACATCTTAGTTCTGTGTCAGCCACCGTAGTGCTTCGAAAGGGAGGTGAGTTGTGAGCCATTGGTTGCAATTCGCAACCTCACCACGAGATGTCGCTAAATTTCATACACTGAACCTTTTAACCAAACTCTTTTAGATTTTTACTATGACTTTGTTTCTTGTCTTTAATTCACTTTTCCACACAATCTAGCCTTTTCACTATCCACCAGTTCAGATTCATTTTCGCTTCAAAGTGAATATGACACATCCAGCCTTTGGAAACTTGCAACCAAAGTGACATATACAGAGTTTGTCAGGAACACGTGTTTTTGGTGCTGGCCTGTGCAGTTTTCTGAGCTGGACCATGCTGACTGAGAAGCCTTTCCATGACACCCAGTGTGTTCAAATCAACCAGCTGTCCTAACATATGGTGGCCACCCAAGAAAGAAGGATTGCTTTTAGGCTGACATTGGCACTGTGGTGCGTCCCTGTTTGAAACATCCCATTAGCTAATAAAATAGAATTTATTAATAGAATTTCACTATATAATGACAGTAAGAAGTTTTGGTAACAGTTTAGTATAAGGACCAATTCTCACTATTAACTAGTTGCTTATTAGCATGCCTATTATTAGCACATTGACTGTTCATAAGCACTTATATTCTGCATAACCATATTCTACATCCCTAATCCTACCCAATACCTTAACCTAACAACTACCTCACTAACTCTTAATAAGCAACAAATTAAGAGTTAACTAAACAATGGTCGTAGTTAATGGTTTACAAAACCAGAGAACTCAACCTTAAAATAAAGTGTGACCGAACTTTTTATGCAGGAGAAGTTGTTATAGATTTAAACGTGAAAAGAATAACAAACAGGATGTGCTGATTATTGTAATTCTGCTGCTTGATGTGATCATGATGTTTGCCATATCGTGTGTGTGTCATGTGAATTCTTTCCATGTACTATCTGATAACCTTGTTTATGTCTTGTCAAATTAAATGTACTTTTAGGACTGTGTTAATTTTCCAGTTACGTTATTATGCTTTTGGCAGACTCTTGACTTGTATCCAAAGATTACAGTGCATGAGCTCCAGTGTCTCATTTTATGGAGGATCTATTGACAGAAATGAAATATAATATATATAACTATGTCTTCAGAGGTGTATTAAGACCTTACATAATGAAGGGTCATGTTTTTATTACCTAAGAATGAACTATTTCTTTCTATATACAACGGGTCCCCTTGGAATTCTCCATGTAGTTTCTACAGTAGCCCTGAAAGGACACACTGCTTAACAAAGCACGTTTCGTAAATAGGCCTACGTTATCTCCTTCGGCAAAGAAGGGAAAACGTGATGACATCATAGTCATTCTATTTAACCTTGATGCTGGATCTTGCTTGCTAATTACAACTGTAGCATTTACCGGCGTTACGTCTAATTCTCAAATTGTCTAATGCACCGTTCAGATGTGAGCTATGATGGAGGAATAAATGGTTTGAGGTAATTGGTGCAGATGAATAACTGTGAATTGGAATATATTTGTTTTACTTTTCATTTGCCTGAATGGCTCATCATCATGTGTAATGCGGTAATAAAACCAGACACAATGAGCGTATTTTACTGAGATGTTTGCTGTTCCCATCTTTAAACCATCTGCTTATGAAGCATTCAGATTCTGTAAGTTGTAATCATCTCAACAGTTGACACATCTTTGAAATGTTCAGAACAGTAATGTAGAGGTTCGCCCAAGGGAAAGAACGGAAAACAAACAAACATGCGAACGAAAATACATTTTCTCATGATCAAAGCAACTTATTTAAAATAAGCTCAGTTATATATTTGTATTTAACAGAGCTCAGGAGATTTGATGGAGTCAACAGTTTCAGTGTGTTTCGTTTAAATGTTAACGTCAAATCAATGCAACGGGAGCATGTAACTGTAAACTCAATATAGGTTTTATAGATAAAATAACCCAGAGTTGGGTTAATTTGATGAGAAATGTCTCATATTGAATAATTATTTAATATTTGCAGACTTGGCAAATCTGAGCTCAGTTTGTGACATTGTTGATCTCATCTGAAGCTCTAAAGGAGACATCTGAAGTCTTTTCTCAGGAGAAATATCCGAGACGTTTGATGCTTTCCTTTTGCTCTCCTTATAATCTCATTGATGTCTATGAGAAACGAATAAGCAATTAAAGAGATCTCATCTGTGATTTTTCTCTCTTGGGTTGGTTCTATAGCAGCAAACTGCAAAAATGATTTAGAATAACAAGCCTCCGCCTGTACATGCTAAATCCACAGTAATTTGTGAGAGGTATCTGAATGCTACTGTACATAGCCTACACACACAGATATAGAAATATTGAATATCCCTTTTCATATGCTGTACTGTATTACAGTGACAGTATTATGTAATGACAACTGGTATTATGCAATATGCAAAGATGAATAAACTGAACAAACAGGTTACGATGATGGTAAAGGTTTGAAGTCAATTTTTCAACAAATCGTGTTCCTTGAAAAGTTGAATAACAAACGCTCCAATAATCATTTATCATGTTGCGTCTGTACTCAGAGAGCCGGGCTCCTGGAGATAGGTCTGTCAAGGAACAGAATTCTGTCGTACTGTTCTCTCAGGAAAAAAACAGCATGAAAAGACAGGAACAAACAGCAAAGTAGGTCAGTCCCGAACAGCTCTGTAAGAACACTGCATTGTGGAATGAAGTCATTTTTCTCCCAAAGCTATTGTTCACAAAGTACAGCAAGTCTGCATAAAGGTACAGATGATTGTTATTTCTTTGTGTTCCCATCGTGCTCTTGGGCTTCAGCATCTCTGCTTTGTAAGGACTGAGAAATCAATTTTTTTATATATTTTGACTTCCTTATAGAAATAGATCACCTAAATATGACAATTGTCTCAAAGGGTTCTCGTCCACAGAATGTAAATGACTTGGTTTTTGTTCGGATGAACACAAATTAATCATTTTATATTCAATGCTGGAAAGTAATCTGGAAAGTAAAAAGAAACAATATGTTTGTGAGAGAACCCCATATTGACCTTATTTAAAAGCGTGTCATCCTGGACGAAACAACGAGTAACAACTAGTCACGAGACATTCAAGAGCATTGAATAAAATTGAACATTACCAATGTGCCAACCATATTTGAAATTACTACACATCTGTGTGTTACCTATGTACAAAAAAATCACTAAATATAATATGATTAATTTTCTCTCATAAACGTAGTTTCGTTTCAGAAGACTTAGGCTGTGTCCGAAATCGCCCTCTATACCCTCATTCACTATTCCCTGCATTAGTTCACGAATGTAGTCCACTTTAAGAGCTGTATAACACACATCAACTAAGTCATTACAGGAAGGAACACTATTTTTTTTTCAGTTTTGCCTTTAATTGTAAAGCTTAGTGATAGAGAGGACAGAAAGCGAAGTGAGAGAGAGAAGGTGGTGGGTTCGGGAAAGGACCACGAGGCGGGAATGGAACTCAGGTCGCATGATGCGATCGGCTCCGACTGACACATGCAATTTTAAAAGAGAATGATCCACATTAATAATCTATTTAGTATTTACAATAAACGCTGCAATATTTCATGAAAAAATAGGCACGGTCGTTTTTTATTTCACTGGGACTTTAATGATGAATGGATGTGCTTTTTGGAGCTTCGCCCCGTATGTGACCCAGTTTGTGAAAACCCAGCGAAAGTCGTTTTTGTGATTTACTGTTTTCTACAAAACCATCCTTCAAAATGTAAAGAGCATTTTGTTAAAATATAATCTTGATGTCTTTGTTTTTGTCAAAGATTGAAATCGTAAAATGAATGACTGAAATCAAACGCGAGGCTTGCTATCTCATAATAAACCATTTTGTGTTCAGCTGAAAAAAAGATCTGTGATGTCATGTACATTAACTTATAAGAGAATTTATATATTTGGGTGAACAAGTTTATGGGGAGATTATTTAATCCTCTTTCTAGTTTATCAACATTTAACAATTTATGTACATAACTTTTAGTAATATGCTTACAAAGCATATCATGAATCAAAAACTTGTTGTCCTCATTCCCCCTCAAAGCTTGTTTTAGAACGACAAGTTTCTCAAAAGACAAATAAGTGCACACTGTGTCAGGAACAAAAGAGCACTAAGCGTGCAGTCAGACATCAAAGCTGACTGAGTGCCAGAACCTTCATTAATAACAGTTAGAAAGGCATCAGGAAGGCTTGGTGATGAGCTATTGTTTTAGCCGCCCGTCGATGGAGAAACAGCTGTGGAGCAGTGAGGGCAGGCAGGCAGGGGGCGGGCCTCAGCCACTGGGCCAAATTCAGCCCCGATGGCTAATTAAAGGTTTGTGGCCATCAAAAGCGTCCCTGCTTCCCTCTTCCTGGGAGCAGCCATGCGTGGAGTGTGTGTCGTGCCAGAGGAGCAGTAAGACACGGGGTCATCTGTGCCTCACAGCTGTGCGAGGGCTGCCTCACAAGCACCCAGTCCTTACCCACCGTCTCTCTCTCTCGCTCTCTCTCGGTATCTGTTGCCGGGAAATGGCTGTCGTTTGCATCCGTCTAATCATATATTAATTACTCATGATCAGTCGGCTTTGATTCAATTTCGGGATGTGTGGCAGGCCCGACTAATGTAATAAAAACTGATATCCGGGTGCTTCGCATGAAGCGATCAGATCTCGCTGGATGAAGATGTTTTTGCGTTTCCACAAGTTTGCATTTTAGTAAGTCACCTTTTGCCAATTTAGCCGCTGGAAAATGCTGAATTCACTAGAAAAGGTTTAAATGCGTGTTGAATAAGCAATGTTGCATGCTGGTTCTGTTCCAGAGAAGGAGCTCGGAGTAATTAATTTCAAGAAGCCATTTGCTTTTCACCTCAATCTGTGTACACAGCATTTTAACAACACGCTCTGTCAACAATGGACCATACTTGTATAAGTGGCTGAGTCAGTTTGCAGTTTACTCTTTATTCACAGTAAACAAACTGTTTGAGCAAAAGCAAACACCAAGGTCAAAATTATATAAGCTCAAAAATGAATTGGTTTATAGTGTATACTGTTTTTTTATAAATAAATAAAATAGTTCTAGTGCATGTGTATGACTTCTATCTCAAAGTTAACCTATTATATTATTATTATATTATGCAGAAACAAATAAGAGATCATTTTGCATTTATTATCATGTTTTTCAGAATTTACAATTTGCATTTAGGTATGTATGTGCGCGCGTGTGTGTGCATGCGTGTATGTGTGCGTGCTTGCTTGTGTCAGTGCGTGTGTATATTGTGCTCTGTGCATGTTGTTTTATGCATGTGGGTGTGTGTGAACCTGTGTGCGTGTCTGTATTCTGTGTGTGTTCACGTCTTTGTATCAACCTGCATAACTTTAATGTTTTGCTTATAGTCGATATGTTTCATCCAGCTGCTTTGTAACAATGATAATTGTCAAAAGTGCTTTATAAATAAAGTTCCCTTGACTTTAGGTCAAATGAAATTTGTATTTTATTCTATGAACTACTAACTAAGAATCTCAAATAAAAATCTAGTTTCTAGTTGAATATATTTGCAGAAAAATTAAAACTGGACAAACAGGTGAAAATGATAGAAAAGATGATCTGTATTTTTTCAGACCTCAAATATTGCCATGAAAACAAGTTCATCTTCACTTTTAAGCAATAAAACATTATTTTTTGTACAAAATGTATAAAAAAAGTTCAAAGAATATATTCTATGTGATAACCTTGAGTCTTATCACAGTTTTCATGTGTCTTGTGATGCTGTCAGTCTTTCACGTTGCTGTTGGATGACTTGTCACTCCTGAGGTTTGATTTTGTTGAAATGGACTGGAATTGCCACAATACATCAAAAAATGTAATGAAATATTGGAATGGTCTGCTAATTTTTTATCAGGGCTGAATCTCATAAGGTTCCTACAAAACGGAGTAAAAAACGAATGGCAATTTCCATCGATGTTTGACACTAGCAATGAAGATTGAATTGGACATCAAAACAGGTGACTGTGATCTCTCAATGTACCATAACCTGACAAATTTCACGCTTGCAGTAAAATGAAAAACTAAGAACAGCTGGCTTTGTTCCAGTCCACAATGTCTGAATCGAATGCAGGTTACACTGTGCCAATCAGTTTTCCGACACATCCGGCGCTTCCTGTTAACTGAGCGACAGGTGAGAGAACTGTCAGAAACAGAGGGGCAACCATCTGAATTCACCTTCTCAATATGTTTGTGAGCTGATGTTTTATTCATCTTAGACTCCTCGTAGAAGAGCCAGGGATGTTTGAAGGCCGGCTTTAATTCATTTAAGTCACATGGATCTGATGTGGCACAAGAGACTTGGAGAGCCCATTTCTGCTGAGCTCATTATAAAGTCTTCCTCTGCCCAAATGAATGACTAATGCATTGATAACATGCAAGCTAGTGCCTGAACGTGGCAGGCCCGCTGTCACTGCGACTTGTCAGAGGACATAATTGGGCTTCTATAAACAGTGAAAGCTTCAGGAGAGAGATGAGAGCGTAGCATTACTCGCTGATCACTGATCAGTTTGCTCTTATTGTCTGGGTGATGGACGGCTTCTTTCCAGCAGCTCCAGCCATAATGGGGCATTTGTGTCTCTTAGATCCAATGGACTATTATGGGATTAACTGCTGGTGGATCCTTTTTGTCCCCTTGCCCCTCTCTCTCTCTCTTTATGCCTGTTCGATTCTCTCTTTCTCAATTTCATTTTTTAAATTTCCTTTTAAGGCTGATGCAGGTAATTTTACAGTGTTAAAGGGGACATGTATAGCTGCAAATAATGTTAGGAGACCAATCCAAATTTTTATTTTATCAGCCTTTCTGAAAGTACTGTGGCCATTCCAGTCCAGTTCTGTTGAATTTCAACAAAATTAAACCTCAGGAGTGACAAAGTCATATTACAGCCATGTAAAAGAGTGACAGCATGAAAACTGTGAAAAAATCCATTTATCAAATATATTTTGTTGTATTGCTTAAAAGTAAATATGAAATTATTTACTTTCTGTTATTTTGCAATTTACTCCTGTTTTCATTTTCTGCAAATAAATGCAAATTCTTAGTAGTTCATAGAATGAATGACAAAAATGATCCTTTTTTGCCGTTAGGAAATATAATACATATATTCTAAAGGGAATAAAAGTGGAAAACCAAACATTTTGCTGTCAATGGCTGTGTAAATATCCTTCTTTTGTAATCCCATCATTTGAAACGAGAAGCTGAGGTTTATTTTAACAGGATCTCTGATCATGTCAGTCTGATTTTAACAATTTATATGGGACATTTCAAGCAGATGCCCTTGTGATCCTTTCACAATGTAGTGGAGGTCCTCTAAAGGTAGATTAGTAACGGATTGAGGATAATAATGTAAAGCTGTGTGGTGTTTAAAGAGAGGTTTTAAAACATCAACTCTATAAAAGCCTTTAGGGAGAACAATTTACTTGTTCCTATTTCTGTGCAATGTGCACTTATTTCATTTGTTGCCATTAGTGACCAAGAAATGACACACAGCAGCTTTAAACACATGAAAACAGTCATGGTGCGGAGTATTATGGATGCCGTTTAGGAATCTGACCTCAGAAAAAGACTCAGTAAAGCCTTTTATTTTGTCTCAACAGATCTTGGCCAGTCATTCTAATGTACTGAAGAAAGCCACACATGGATTCCAAGTTTAGATCCTCTGTACACCAGCAGTCACTGCCTTGTTATTTGTTCATTTGTGAATACAGTGCTTGTGCGATTTGCTGAATAGGGACATTACGTTTGTGTCACAGTTTAGCAGTCGGAACAATGTGAACACTCTTATGACTGAAAGTTCAATCACGCGTCTTTTCAGAGCCGTTGAAAGAGAGCGAATCGAGCGAACAAGCTTTCAATTTGAAGCTGCTCAAAATGCAAGCCATGTTAACACCCCTCGCGACAGAGTCACATTTAAAGATTGCAATCAATACGGCGCTCCCACCTTTGGAAGGTGGCTAAGCCCTTCAAGACAAACACCAAAATAACTTTTCTTTGAGTCCAGGTGTGTAAATTCCTTCCTCATGACAGGCTGTAAGAGGCACCTTTGAAGACGAGGTGTTTGGTTACAGGAGAACAATGCAAATCTTTCAGAGTCTTTCAGCAGTGTGTCTAATGTGTCACCCGCTATCAAAAGGCACGCAAGTTCTAAGAAAGTATGCCCGTGTAAGTGCTGAATGGCTGGTAAGAACCTTGAGATCAGCGTGCTCAGAATGTCTTCAAAGATACTGCCATCAAAAACTCCACGGGTCACGCCGAGGAGAAGCGAAGAAGGAAAGGCGCAGAAAATGTATGAATGGTTCAAGTGCCAATGTCAGAGGTAAAAAACGCCAAGCACTTCAAGACAGAAGAAAGGCCACAGTGTTTCTTCAACACGGAGAGGCTACTTGACTTGTAGAGCTCAGCTTTCCAATGGCCCAAAGCAGAAATACTACAGTATGGTGTGAATATCCGAAGTCATGTGAACTGCTGAGATTGTTATTTTTACTCGGTGCTTTCATGACTCTTGCTCTGTTTGTGTTTTGTAATGAGGTCATCGTGGTTTTAAAGGAACAGTAATATAAAAGTAAAGATTTTCTTTAAAAAATTATTCACACTGAGGTATGAGTTCGCAAAAGTTTCATTTCTAGACTGTACAAAGAACGAGGACTCTTAAGCTTTAAAAAGACACAACGTAACAAAGGTTGTTCAAAATATGGTTATTGCACTGCAAAAAAAGTAATTTCTTTGTATTTTTACCTTGTTTAATAGAACAAACAATAAGTTTTTAAATCTTGGTACATTAACAATGTTAATACAAAATGACTCAAGATTTAGTCTTGTTTTCTGTCAGAAAATAAAAATAAATTCAGTTTTTGGCTAACACAAGCAAAATATTTGCCAAAGGGGTAAGAAAAATGAACTTAATTCAAACTTCAACTTTATCAATTAAATCGTAATTCAAGTTTATTTTTACCCCATTGAGTTGTTGGCTTATTTTCAACCCAGCATTCGGTCAAAAACCTACAAACCCAACTTCTGGGTTAAATTAACTAAAAAAGGATTATATATGACCCAACAATGAGATAAAACAGCCCATTGTTTTGGGTAAAACATGTGCATGCGGGTGAATGTGCAACCCGGCGGTTGGGTTTGTCCCATTTTGACCCAACGTTGGGTTGAATATTTCGTAGTGTAGTATTGCATGTTTTCGACATAAACTTAAAAAAAAACAAGCCATATTATCTTCTCTCCTTTTCTTGTCAGGTAAATGTCTCTTAATTTAAGAAGGTTTAGACAATTTTACTTGAAAAAAGACAAAAGAAATTCCTTTTTTGAAGTGTGCAACATGTTGTGTTTCACCTCTCCTGAAGCGAAACCATACTGTGGCTCTGTGTGAGAAACAGAGCAATAATTTAATAAATAAATTCATATGGGTTAGAAACATATGAATAAACAAAAAATAATTGTAATTTTTGGAAAAAAACTGGGTTAAAACAAAGATTTGGAGATTCAGTAGACCCCATCAGAAAGCCTAAACAAAATACGTTTTGATGTTGGTATATTGTTTGCACACAAGGTCAATTAAATATCAGACTATTTAGATTGTTCTTTTTTGCCGTTTTTCAACAAATTTTTCTATACCATTTAATCACTCTGAATCACTATGAAAATGACCTTGAGACCATAAACTACCAACAAACGTTGCATGCCACATCATGTGGCCCACATGGAGGCTATTTGTGATTAAAGCCCTCACCGTTCTCCACCCTCTCAAACAGAATGTCCAAATCCACGGCACTGCCTGGTGCCTTTGTTCTTCTCTCTCCATGCCATGACTGCATTCCAACTTCTTGACAGTTTATGGTCAGGATGGAGACTTGCTTGTTGGGCCCCCGTGGGACGGGGCTGTGATCAAAGTTGAGCACTAATGTCCTCCAGCAGCTTAATGAAGAGGCCTCACTGTTACGAGCTCACCGCACCGAATCTGCTGGAGCGTTCACCGCGCTCTCAGTGGTCTGCCATCTGCATTAAAATGCTGACTTGGCTCGACGTGAGGCGTGGGCATGCGGGAGAGCCGTTACTGTATTGTGTCCAGGACTGCGGGGACGATTCCTCACACAGCTGGGGGAGAAAGTCGGTTTGGATCGTACGGCCAAAGGCACGTGTAAGAAGCAGACCTGCTCTGGCTTCACCCCACGGGGTCCCATGGAGAGCAGCGAGGCAGCCAGCGGAGAAATCTGCCATATTCTCTATGTGAATCATCTGGACCCCGGCGACTAACCGGCACGGGCAGCCAGAATTTCTGCAGGCATATGTCAGACACCTCGCATTGTTCTGCAAATGAGATTTATTGATGTAAAAGATCAGGTTGTCTGTTTACAATAGAGTTGACATTGTGCCATAAAACATCAAGTTTTGCAGGATGGAATATTATTTTTGGAGGGCTTTGTGTTTTGATGGGCTCATGGTGTAGTTGCTTGCTTACTTTTGAGGCAGCACTTGTTGTTTGTTTTAAAATGATTATTTGGGAACATTCGCTTAAAAACCTGCTGGCTTTGTATATTATTCTATATAGTGAGACAGACAATTATAAAAAATGGTGCATTGGTAAAAAAGTGAAGTGCTAAAAGATATTACAGCCCTTGGACTAGATTTCTCTTGCTAAAGCAATTACGAAATGTCATGAAAACACTGCAGGAACTGATAGAGAAGTGTATCGGTTTTCTGTAATCATAAACACCTAATCCCATGAGAAATGACTCACTAATGATGTCTGACAGAGGGATTGCTGATGAAATTGAATTGAAAGTGCCACAAAGAATAATCTCGTATCCGAGAGTGATGCTTCACGGCTGGTACTTGCGGGCTAAAAGAATCGGACGCAAAGTGTCCAGGTGTACTGTCGACCAGGAGTGTGTGCTTTAAGCTGTAGAGATGGCAGAAAGCGGCACGCTCTGATCATACCTGCATGGATGCGCTCACACACTGCGTCATGCGCAGCATGTCTCTCATCTCGAGAAAACAAGTCTGAAGGGCAAACCCCTTCCCCTTAAACTGAGTGTGGTCAAGGCATCTGTGACAGCTATGTAGACAAATCAAACCTGATTGATCTCAAACATTTGACAGACAGTTCTATCCAAAGCGACTTAGTATATATTAATGTATTTTCCGTTAATGTATTTTCACTGGAAATCAACCCTTGACCTTTGTGTTGCAAGCACAGTTGAGCTACAGGAACAAGTAGTAGCTTACCAATTTCACATTTTTGTTCTAACTTTGTTCAATATAATTTTTAAAGGTCCAGTGTATGAAATTTAGCAGCATCTAGTGGTGGGGTTGCAAATTGCAACCAACGGCTCACTCCACCCCTCCCTTGGGAAGCACTACGGGGGCTGAAACAGAACCAAGATGTCGTCACAAGTTCGCTTCTTTTTTGCCAAAGGAGACGACGTATTTACGAAACGTGTTCTGTAGAGCATTTTGTCCGTTTAGGGCTACTGTAGAAACAACATGATGAATTTCATGCAAGGGAACACGCTGTGTATGTGGATAGAAATAGATCATTCTAAGGTAATAAAAACATAACTCTTCATTGTGTAAGGTCTTTATACACCTCTGAAGACATATATATTAAATGGGCTTTCTGTCAATAGATCCTCCAAAAAATTACACCTTTAAGTGTGATTTTATATTGCCTTGGTAATAATTTTTCTAATGAGTCAAACTGTCAACCTTGCTGTAACCTTGGTACTCAAAGGCAGCATAGTTATGATCCAGAAATGTTATTAACCATTTAAACATTACACCATTGAATTACACAGCATTTGCTGTTAAACCGCACTGTAAAAAAACATCTCAAACAAATGTTTTGGCAATAAACATACTTGATGAATCAACATAACACACATTTAATAAAATATTTAGAAATGTAGAACGTTTGCTAACTCTGACCGAGTCTTGGCTTTTATGACATAATACGTGCCAATATGAACACCTGCTTCAAATGCACTGTTGTTGTTACCATGGTACCACTTCTCACATCACCTAGTTGAAATGGTTTAAACAACAAGATCAAGGCCGTCTCAGCTGTTACTGTCACTGTTGCTAGGCAACCTTGGAATCAGAGTTCAAGGATACAAAAGAATAAAGGCTGTTGATGTCCCCTGCTTGAGTCCTCGTACACACTGCTTGAGGTCAATGAAAATTGATAGGAATAAGCATAGATTTTATTACCACGACTCACCTCTTAATATGTGTTTGTTTAGAAGATGTTGACTGGTAAGGAGGTTGATGATCATCAGAAGTTATACATTAAAATGTCATTGTGAGGTTGTGTTATATGGTTCCTTCAGTACTTCAGTACTTAACTAAGTAAACAAGTCTTAGGTGTTTAAAAATTAGTTTTATAGTTTTGTATGCTTAAAGACTAAGTGTAGATCTGTTACAGAACAGTGAAGGTTAGATGATTTTTTTTCCCTGAAATCTAAAAAATAATCGTATTCACCAGTTTATGTAAAAGTTTCCATCCCCCCAACTATGCGGAACACATCACAAAACTATTTTGGAGTTTAATGAGAGTTCTGGGGTGACCTAAATAAAGTATGTTTCAAGAGTGCCCCCTAGCGACTTGAAGAATTATATAAAGATTTTAATTCTGTCCAGTTTATACTTGATTTTAGTTGGTTAGTGAATAAATAAACGTCTCAGTTTGAATCTCAGTATTAACTGGACTAAATTAAAATCTTTATATAATTTCTCAAGTCGCTAGGGGAGACGTTTATTTATTCATTAACCTATCATATACACATTTGTGTTTACTTTACGAACAGTGATTGTGGTACTTGAATGAAATGACTGAATTAATCCATTTACAAAAGAAATAGCCTATCACAAATATTTTCCTAATGGTCTTAATGATGGGGCATCACATTTTTTTATTATGCATTCAAGTAAAATGTGTAAACACTAGATATGGACAACCCTATTTTCCCCACTACTATCCCAAACTATATTTTATAGGATGCCAAAAGGCTGAATTGCATTCTTCACATTTGCCATTTGATGTCAGCAAAGACCTCTCTGGATCATTCCTCTACATTGCTGATCTGCAATGTGCCCAGCAGATGTGAGCAAAAGATCGATCTTGTACATAATTGAGTCCTGACAAGAACCTGGGTATGCACTGAGTTGTGAGGCTTTAAAGATCATTAAATTAAATTAAAATCATATTTATTTATTACTATTACTATTATTATGACATTGTGTACCAAAGTGCACGCAATTTCAGTTTATTACAAAACGTTGTAATGTATTTTGATGAGGTAACTTAAAACACGTTGTCATGATTTATTGATTATGTAATATTTTACAGTGTGTCCCCGCCACCCACAGACAAGGCTGAGCATCGCCTTCCAAAGCCCCGCCCATCATGCATGTGCAGTACGCTACGTACGCACGCAGTGTGCTACTTGGACGAAGCAGAGGTTGTGTCGGAGCAGAGGTAAGACAAGTAAACAACAAACCCACAATGAATTCAGTTAAACATTGACCTTGTGAACGTCTCATGACACAAACCAACAGAATAAAATACCGTTCCGTCACAAAAACTACTTACTTTGACACTTAAACTGTCAAACAATGCGTTCAATACAGTGCAGGGGAGAACACTTGAGGTGAGCACTCTAAAGGCTGCAGGGCACTACTAGTAAAACCAAAGTATTGTAACTATAAATGTATTGGTTAAATGTTATTTTAGGTTAACCGTGATATTTGATTTAAAACTGTGAAAATTGGTAATAAGTTTCCTAAAAACATGGTTACTAGGCATTTACTATAATCAAACTGTGGACAATTGTTATAAGGAATATAACGTATTGCTGCTGTTTTTTTATATTTTTGCCATATATCATTAATATAAGTCACTTTAATAAGTCAAGTTTATGTTTGTCAATGTGTTTTGCAAATAGCCAACCAAGAAAAAGTGTTAAAAAGAGCTTGCCAACTTTGTCAACACAGTTGAATCGTTTACACAACACATCGTTTAAAAAGTGCAGTGATTTTTCAATTTCCTAAAAAACAGCGAAATTGGACATACATGGTTTCAGAAGGACAGCCATGATAGGTAATAATGATTTGTTGAATGTTGCCCATTAGTTAAATTGTATTTCAGCTTCTGTCTGTTTGACTGTACTGTCATTTCATGTGCTGCATGATAAAAAACTGCAATAAGTTCTAACAATAATTACATATAATTACAAGTTGTTAACATTCTTTATTATTGGTATATTATGTGATTTGTACTGGTGGTTATCAGTAATAGACCCCTTTTGAGCTGACGTCACGCTTACGTCACGGCATTAGCTGGAGGCAAAACAAAGGGAAAACTGGAGGCGGCCAATACAAACCAGCACAGATTCGGCTAAATAAGGAGTTTAAAATATCTTGTTGTGTGGTTTAGTAGCACAATCGACAGAATACAGTCTCCAATTTGATATTTTAACACATACCTGCTGTCACTGCCAAACAAAAACACTGATGACAGATGCAGTTAAACACAATTAAACGAGCAGAATGAACAGAAACGATCATCAAAAATGCTTGCACGGAACAAGGTTAATATTCACTTAGCGTTAACTTTTGAACACATACTTAAGGATATGCTAGCTAACTCTGTAAGTTATACAACTAGCAGTTAACTATTGGCGAGAAACTAAACATAAAGGAACCTGTTGGTCACCTCTTTTTCTTAAGTTGTCACAAGTGCATTAGTTTAAAGGGAGAGGGAACAGTGAGAAGGCTCATGTTATGTGTCAGGGTTGTGTTCAAGTTAATACATTTGCTGACATTTGCCACTGTTAGTACACGTAGGCATCTATAGATGTATACACTCACACTTTATCTTTACTATACACGCTTGGTTTCTCTGTCTGGTAGATGTTGATGTCAGTCCACTTAACTATCCTGTCCATTAGCCGGCTAGGTTCCTTGAGTTAAAGTAAACTTTTTCAATACAATCGCGGTCCTGGACAGTAAGTGATCTTACAAATTACAAAAAAATTCTAGTCATTGTCAAAAGCAAGCAAATAATTAGTAATGCGGTCAGGGGGTATTTCTGCCTCTACCTAAGATCCCCCCACAAAAGCGTGTAAACATGTTAACAAACAGTAAAGGCGTCTATAGAGATAAAGTGTAGGCTTTAGAGAGAGCTCTGAAAGGAATGTGGGATATTTCCCTTCTATGCTTTCCAAGTTGATGTTGTTACAAAAATATCGATCGGATTCTCTCGAGTTGCCCTGAGAACACGCAAAATGATTGACATGCGGAAAGCACATCACAGCGTTCTGATCAGCTGAACACAGGGCACATTTATGTGTGCAGTTCACAGTCTAGAGTTGTCATAGACCAGTGTTGTATCCAGGCACACCAATTTCAGTGATGTCTGTCAGGTAATATGGACACCTACTGTGTTCAATTCCATTAAAATCACTTACAGTTTAAAAAATATATCAATACATAAATCATATTATTATTATTATGTAGCTTGGGATAGATCGTCAAAGTTGACTTTCATGCAACCCTCCCATACTTATAACACATTTTATTTTATATGACATGGATTTTGAAAGTTGTATTTCAGAGACTGTCAGTCATATCTCCATATGTCTCTTATATTTTGCTGATGTCGACTTTTCCTGAGATGTAGGATTGTTGCCACTTGTATGGATGAGTTTTGTATGAAAATCATAATGTATTTGGCATCTTCACACCTTTATAATAGAAATACAGTCAGTGGTTCTAGGATGTTGAATGAACCAGAAATAGACTTGGCTAGTAGTGGAAATGTCTGATACATAAAATGGGTCATAATGAAGTAAAATGGGTTTATAATCGAATTATCTAAAGTGTGAACGAGAACAGTTTTAGTATGGAAAATTAATAATAGATTTTATTGCTTGATATGTAAATGGACAAGTCATATTAGCAAGATATCTTTGGCCAATAAAGACGGTTGAACTAGATTTATTTCATTCTGATATGAATATAATATTTTCAAGCATATTTGTCACTCATGTCATTCATTCTGCACCAAAACAGGTGTCTGATGGTATTAATGTTTTAAGAATTGTATTGAGAATAGTTCTTTGTTCGCATTGGAATTTACATCATTAATATGTGACACAGTACTATTCACCTTTTAAGGTAAAAAAACACTTTTGAATTAGTTCAACAAAACATATTCAATGTGATAGGTATATTAAGAGATTCACCAAAATTAATGAATCATGTTTCACTCGGAGAGAACACTAACTTATTTCCTTCGAGCGATGAATCAGGTGTTTACATGAGGATGCATGATCACTTGGGTGGCTTAACATAGCCCCAAGAAGGACAAATGGGAGCTCTGTGAAGAAAAAGCGATTACAAAGCCCTGAAGGGCGCTCTGCTGGGACACGGCGAGTGCACTAGCATTCTATTCAAGGACTGAGTGATGTGTTCTACCATTTCATTTGCCAGCCACAGAAAAACACACTGTGTTTGGGATGACTGGCGCACCAAGATATGATGACCTTGCTCATCCCATTATTGACTTTGCCACTTTGTCTAGAATGAAACGTTGGGGGGAGGGTGTTGATGAAGAACAATTGAGCAATGATGGAAGTCATTCACTTAGCTTTTGAGAGTGTTTAAGTGTTTATCCAGTCTTTCAAGTGATAAATCACCCAAAAATCATGATTAAAAATCATTTACTCAACCTCTTGTCATTTCAAACAGAACATGTCTGACTTTCTTTTGGAGAACACAAAAGACTATATTTTGAAGAATGTCGCTAACCATTCACTTGCAATGGTTTTGTGTCCTTACAAAATAAGTGAAGGGGTGCAAGTGGCACTGTAGCGTTACCAAACATTTTTTTTTTGTTCTGTGAAAGAAGAAGTCATACAGGTTTGAGATGACAAGTGGGTGAGTAACTGATCGCAGAATTGTCATTTTTACTTTTAGTTCTTGTCTATACGAGCAGTACTCAGCCAAAATATATTTATCCTGTACTAAACACATGTATTCATACGGTAAACTAGTAAGCTATAATATGTTTAAAGTGTTCATACAGTTTATTTACTTCAAAATCAAGACTCATATAAGACGTTGTATAGCTACTTGCATGTGGTGCAGTGAATATGTGGCGTTTCAGAACTCCACAGCAACCCTTAATTTTCTCCATTGGGCAAATATGGAAATGCATCAAACTGATAGCCTTTGGATCAGAAATGAGTTTGTCCCGCTTGCATCTAAACCTAGCCCAAGGTAGCACACAATATTAGACGGCAACAGCAATGTGAAAGTGTGCCCATGGCAAGCAATAGCAATGAATATGTGTGCAACAGCCAGTATATCTTTCTGTTGTCAGGAAATGTTCTTTTGTATTTTTTGGTTAAATTATTATATTTGTAATAATTATTTATTAATTATTTATTTTTATATTAATTTGAACAGCTTCTACTGACAATATAACTTCATTAGAAGCACAATGAAAAGAGTTCTCCAGATTAAGCAGTTCAATGATAATTTAGTTTCCAAACAAAATCTAACAATGTTTAGATCTCCCACCACAAAATGCCCGAAGAATATATTTTTATGATTCTCTGTTGTGTTGTCTAGATTTTGACTTGACTCCTCTGTTTTATGACCTTTGACTTTGATAGTTACTCAAGGCTTCTTATGGTACAAAGCTGTCAAACCAATGTGTCAAGAGATAGTCTTTTGAGAGTCCTGCACCAGTGAAAGGTGTTACCAAAATGACAGCGTAATAAAATCCAGTGGAATTTTGCATGCTTAGGAGGCAGACGTGTTTTAGAGAAATATCATATTATGGGGTCTTCATTTCTCCACCAAATATAATCATTTGTTCATCTGTTAGTCCCGACAGAATACAAACTGTATAGATCTATAAATGTCCAAAGTGGGCCAAGAATAGATTGTGGTGTCAGGAAGATTGACATCTTTCGAAACTGAAGGCTTTGTTTTTCTGTACCTTCCCAGGTGGACAGGTCCTCATCTCGGCTGCAAAGAGATGTTAAACACATTTGACAGCATGCAGACAGCATGTGGCCTACTGCGATGATGCTTTTTATTATATTATCATATTTCCGTGTGGCTAAAGGGAATTTTGTACATCTTTGTAGCCTTATGGCATTTCTATTATTGATATTGATACCCTATCTAAAAAAGGGCATGGGGTTTTCAGTTCCCAGCATGCTTTGCTTGCGATTGGTTAAAAAGAATGTTAAGGGAACAGTTCACCCAAAATGGAAAATTCTGACAACATTTACTCACTCTTGAAAAGTTCCAAATCTGAAAAAAAATCACTGTTCAGATAAACACAAAGATATTTGTAAGAATGTTTTGTGCTTGGCCACCATTGGACTTTGCTTCAAAAGGTTCTTCGATGGCATAGAAGAACCATTTGGTTCCATAAAGAACCATAAAGGACCTTTAACATCTGAAGAACCTTCCTGTTTCACAAAATATAATATATATATATATATAATCATATAAGGAGAAAAAGTAAGACAGAGATGGTTCTTTGTGGAACTAAAATGGTTCTTCTATGGCATCGCTGTGAAGAACCTTTTAAGCACCTTTATTTTTAAGAGTGTTTGTATGTCATCACTGTGAAAAACCCTATAGAGCACATTTTTTTAAAAATGTTTAATAAATATTTAATAAATAATCACAAAGGGTTGGAGAGCATTTTATGAATGACAGGAGTTCTTTGGGTGCAAAATCCACGTAGGGCTACATCACCATCCCGAAGGCTACTTCAAATTGTTATTGTGAAATAGTGAAAGAACTATAAAGTGATTCAGTGCCATTGTTCTCATTAGTCTCTTAAAAAATGCCTTTTGTTGTTCATGACTCATATAGCTGAGCGGAAGGTTATGTGATAAATCTTCTTAACTTAACAAAGTCTATTTTAAGGGCAATTTTTATGTCCACCTTCACAAAATTGTGTTCACAGTGGCTTTTATGTGGATTTAAAAGTGTGCAGATCGATGTTCTTTTCAATGCTGAGTCCCTTCAATCTTACCAAATGTCCTTTGAATAATGTTAGTTTAAATCATGTAAACATGTTGCTTACTACCGACATATTTGCACTGCACAGATTCTCACCTTTGAACCATATCAAGTATTAATAATGAGAAATGAAATTTGACAATTGATGAGATGATGAAGATGACAGTAAATGTTGAATAATCATAGGCCTGACCAATCTTTATAGAGCTGCTATCTAAGGAGAGGTGAGAATTAGTAAAAGAGCCATTTATCAACTAATGACACCAAATTCCAGTTGATTGTTCTGAATTTGATGAATAAATCATCCATGTCACTGGTGTTAGAGCGTCTC